>NC_080403.1:52164722-52474444 GCF_030265065.1 Corythoichthys intestinalis
GATTATAAGTTGTTTTGTAGAATATCTTAGAATGATTCCCTCACTAATGTATAGATTACCGCCATATTGTGAGATCATCGTTATCGTGAGCTTTGAATCGCAAATCATTTCGTATCGTGAGGCACCAAGAGGTTCCCACCCCTAGTTTGCATGCCCACATCGACTGGAATCGACAGTCTCGTCTGGCCCAGATGCGGATGATGCTACACAAGCACGTCATTAGGCTTGTTGTTAACACTTGTGTATGTAAATCTGACTTAAGTAGATTGTTTTCTAATTGGAGATGCATGTGTGGCAGCCTGATAATTCATAATTAATGATAATTTCTATTTTTTTTTAGACAGTTGCCATCATATTTTTGTGATCAAAGCACCGTTCCGCCCCCGAATGTTATACCGGAACGGCATTCCGGACTGTTCCGGCCCACTTTAACCCCTGCTTATTTTAAGCAATTAATTAGTATGTTAAATCTTAAATACTTTGAAATGTTCTTACTCCAACAATATTGTTCTAAACATTATTTGAAAGCATTTTTTTTTCTTGATTTAGATGGAAAAACTAGTGAACTTTTAAATGTATGGGCTTAATAAGAACAAATAGTAATGTACCGTATTGGCCCGAATATAAGACGGTGTTTTTTGCATTGAAATACGACTGAAAAAGAGGTGGTCGTCTTATATTCGCGGTCAAGAATTATACCCATTCACGACGCTAGATGGCGCCATATATCATTGAAGCGATGTTCTGTCATGATAGATCTCAGCTACTCTCCCCATTCATGACGCTAGATGGCGCCAGATATCATTGAAGCGATGTTCTGTCATGACAGATCTCAGCTATTCTCAAGTTTAACCAGTTTGCATTATTTTATCGCAATGTTTTTCCTTATTCAGATTTGTTTCAAGACTACAGTTACAGTTAGACTTCACTTTGATGGTTAATGCAGTTATTTCAATTTTGTTGTTTAATCACAATAGATTGGTTTATTTACATTTCAAAAACCAGAAGCCATTCATTTACGAATGTGGTTGCACTTTAGTTTATATATTTAAATGTTCAGATAATAAGATTTGAATGAGGAAAAATAACATGCTTTTTCTCTCAAATATATTGTTATAATCATTTGTTTCGGATGTGCTGTATTTATTTTCTGTATAAAAATTAATTTGGTGTTCAAAAAGTCTTTTTTCAAACTTGAGTCTTAAAAGAGGGGGATCGTCTTATAATCAGGGCAGTTTTATATTCGGGCCAATACGGTACTTAATTTAAGTGGAATAATCTGACTCCTTCATTTGTTAGTCTTTAACACTCAAAACAAGATGAAGAGGAAAATTATTTGACTAAAATTAAAAAAAAGTAATCTCATTTAGACGTTATAAATTTGCGGTGTACATTTTTTTGGGATGACTGCTTTTACTTAAAAAATATTGTTTAGAAGTAGCAAAAATATATATAATGTTTACTCAAATAATAGCATATGCTTGGAAAATGTGTCTAGAAACAAGTAAATAACTAAAGCAGTTCAGCAAATGGTCTTTTATTTGCAAAAAAGCAGGATTTGATCCCATGCCAGCTGCACCAAATTCAGCTATATGAGCTGTTAAACAACCAGTTGTCCATCTTGAGTTGTTTATTCACCAAAAGGCAATCTGTCCATTCTTTGCAAAAACTTTCCGAACGCCTCTTCTAATAAACACCTGAGCAAACAAAATCGCAGTGTCGTCCTCATCCAACAATTAGCCCGTTATGAAGGATGACTCTAGACGTCTTTGCGCACAGGTGGCCAACTTGCCGTTTGCGCGGCACAAATCGTTTTTTTGCCAGATGGGACGGAATTTAAGTCATTAGCCGCCTCTTTTTCTGCGTTACACACTTTAAATCCGTGAACATCTTGTGGCGGCACGAGTGTTTTCGTTCAAGTTCCACATTAAAGAGGTGTTTTGTTTTTCTGTGTGTGCGCCTCAACAGGATATTTGACCGTCACCATCGAGCCGCTGCCTCCTGTGGTCGTGGGTGAGACAGTCACCCTCAAGTGCAACTTCAAGACCGATGGGAGGCTACGGGAAATCGTTTGGTATCGGGTGAGTGCAAGTGATGCTTTATGACGGAGTTTGGTTCATTCATGGAACACGTCTGCCATTGACGGTGCTAGACGTCCAATGCATTTTGACTGGGAGAAGGTGAATGAACATTCGTTTAAAATGGATTGGACGTCTAGCGCTGTCAATGGCAAGCAATGAGGGTTAACCTTGGTGCAAAAAGAACTCTTTCTGAAATAGGTTTTCATTGATGGTAGTTTTGCATGTAATACAATACAAAATAATAAGAAGAGAAATTACAAATAGAAAATCAAATAAATTATATAAATACAAATCGGAATAATGAAAATATAATAATAACTAGGCCTGCAATCAGCACTGAACGGGCCCTCGCAGTTTGGCTCAACTCGGATGTCACGCAGATCAGGGTGGTGGCAGATCGTCCTCCTCTTATCATCTCATGAGAACCTAAATTGCTCAAAACTTGTCTCTTTTTTGGGGATTAGAAATACATTCACACACCTAGGAGAAAAAAACCCTATTGGAGAGGGTCCTACAAAAAAGGAGGCGCTACTTAGCTGTGCAGCCACACACTTATTCAAAACCAAAAACATTCTTTTAATTGGACCAATTTGACAAAGTGTGCCAAATTTTGTGGCTCTACAAGCTGCCTAAGTCCCTGAAAAATAAGTCTACTTTCTTTTTATGGCGAATAAAGGCTTGTCCAGGCAACAGACAGAGACATGTGGACATGGGCCTTAAAATGCAGTATTACAAAAGGTCTTGTAACTACAATGAACAACCTGAATAGAACTGGACATGTTTAAGTAAAATGAGTGACCACTAGTTGCCGCTGAAGAGTTGATGCAAATAACCCCTACAGAACCCTTCAGGGTACAACTCTTATCAAAAACAGGAAGTTTGGCGCAGTATTATGTGTGACAAGTTATGACTGTTCAAAATTTGTGGCGAGACAACATGGCAACATCTGCTTCAATGAAACCTCAATATTTTTCATCAGGCACCTGAACACATCTTATGGCTCCCCTTAAGCAAGTTTGAAGTCAATTGATTTTTTTCCCTTGGAGGAGGAGCCTGTCTAGTAAAAAAAGCGCGTTTCCTGTTCCCAGCAGCCGGTGCCAGGCCTAACGGGTAACTTTTCAATGCAGCCGTGTTCAGGCTTGGATATCTCACATACATGCCAGATATGAAAACGATTGAAGCTTGTATCAGGGAGTTATTAGTAATTTACGGAATTTGGCATGTTGCCAAAAAAATGGCCCACTTTGGCACCCAGCCCAGGTCAGGCCCGTGAATGAAAACCCACCATTTTCATAACTTAAGATCTCATATGTCTCATGAACAGTCTCACCAATTTTGAGGAGGATCCAACTAACTTGATGGGTGCCAATGTCTCAGATATGCACCCTGTGATTCGATATGAATTTCAAGTTCAATCCAAAATATGCGATTTCTTGTTGGGTTTGGAATATGGGTGCAAGATACCTTTTGGAGCAATTTGGCACAAGGTATCGACTCCCCAAATTTAATCGCTCTACGTTGAAAAAACCCAATTGGATAGGCCTTTTGGAAAAATTCAAGGGGGCGCCACTGAGCCATTTCTTATGTTTTTTTTAACCCAAGCTGCAAAATTATCATAATTTATGCCAAACCGCATGGGTATGGAAATTTTCGTGCATGTTAAGCCCTCCAAATAGGCCGTTTTCATTTGCCATGAAGAAATAATAATAATCCTTTGCATTCCAGTTGGGCTCTCGCGCCAGTTGGTGCTCGGGCCCTGATAATTATGTAACTAATCAGGTTTTAATGTGGCGGTTGTGTTTTGAAAGCTGTTCCTGAATGCACCATGTGACAGACAAGAGAGTGAGAGAGATTATGAGAGAGAGAGCGTTATTTTTTACTTTTGGCTATGGCGGACAATAGCCTTATAAAGACAGGCGAACGGAGGTCTGAGGAGGACTGACGCGATCATAGACATATTCCATCATTTCCAACTTAATTTCAGTGGTAAGCGTCACCTTTTCCTTTTTTTCCACCACCTGCACTAACCCTCTTGGGACCCATATTGATTTCTCTCACAAAATCCGCCGTGCGTCTGTCTTGCGGCAAAACAATGAAATTGCGACGCTGTCATAAATCGTCGTATTTCGAGCATATCATATGTCGAGACAAATGACGAGTCAAATTTAACGTCGGATCTCGACAGGATCGTATGTCGATGCACCACTGTAAAAGTATTCGTACAATTATGAATTGGCACATTGATTAAACGACCCCGATAACACTCCAAAGTTTATTTTTCTTTTTTATCCATTTCATAGCATTTAACTCATTGCCATAGACTTCATCATGATATTGATGGGACACGGGGCATGGGGGCGATAAATAAGTGGCCTGTCGCCGTCAAAGCTGACCGAGTGGAAACACAAAGAGCTTTTTACGTTGAAAATTCTTCTTAATAAATACTTAAATTCCTGAATTCTTTACAGATATGGACGTAAAACAGTCTCGATTCTTGGTTAAAAGTAAAAAATTTGACAGTTAGCATTTAATTTACATAAATATGTCGAATGTGTTGCTAGTCTTTAACCCACTGTAGCGCTACCTTATCACCACAAAGAGTTTTATCCGTTAAAAATCCTTGTGAATAAATGCTTAAATCCCGGAATTCTTAATAGATATGGACATAAAACAATCTCGATTCTTTGTTTAAAGAGCAAAGAACCGGGCAGTTAGCATTTATTTTACGTAAATGTGCCAAATGTGCTGCTCGTCTTTAAGCCAGTGTACCGCCGCCTCATCACCACAAAGCGCTTTTTCCGTTGAAAATTCTTGTGAATAAATGCATAAATCCCTGAATTCTTTATAGATATGGACGTAAAACAGTCTCGATTCATGGTTAAGAGCAAAAAAAAAAAAAAAAAAATGGACAGTTAGCATTTATTTTAGGTAAATATGTCAAATGTGCTGCAAGTCTTTAAGCCACTGTAGCGCTGCTTTATCACCACAAAGAGCTTTTTACGTTGAAAATTCTTGTGAATAAATGCGTAAATCCCTAAATTCTTTAACGATATGGACGTAAAACAGTCTCGATTCTTTGTTAAAACAGCAAAGAACCTGGCAGTTAGCATTTATTTTACGTAAATATGTCGAATGTCTTTAAGCTACTGTAGTGCCACCTTATCACCACAAAGCGCTTTTTCCGTTGAAAATTCTACTGAATAAATGCTCAAATCCCTTAATTCTTTATAGATAAGGACGTAAAACAGTCTCAATTCTTTGTTAAAAGAGCAAAGAACCGGGCAGTTAGCATTTATTTTACGTAAATATGTACGATGTGCTGCTAGTCTTTAAGCCGATGTAGCGCCGCCTTATCACCACAAAGGGCTTTTTACGTTGAAAATTCTTGTGAATAAATGCGTAAATCCCTAAATTCTTTAAAGATATGGACGTAAAACAGTCTCGATTCTTTGTTAAAACAGCAAAGAACCTGGCAGTTAGCATTTATTTTACGTAAATATGTCGAATGTGCTGCTAGTCTTTAAGCTACTGTAGTGCCACCTTATCACCACAAAGCGCTTTTTCCGTTGAAAATTCTACTGAATAAATGCTTAAATCCCTTAATTCTTTATAGATAAGGACGTAAAACAGTCTCAGTTCTTTGTTAAAAGAGCAAAGAACCGGGCAGTTAGCATTTATTTTACGTAAATATGTACGATGTGCTGCTAGTCTTTAAGCCAATGTAGCGCCGCCTTATCACCACAAAGGGCTTTTTACGTTGAAAATTCTTGTGAATAAATGCGTAAATCCCTAAATTCTTTAAAGATATGGACGTAAAACAGTCTCGATTCTTTGTTAAAACAGCAAAGAACCTGGCAGTTAGCATTTATTTTACGTAAATATGTCGAATGTGCTGCTAGTCTTTAAGCTACTGTAGTGCCACCTTATCACCACAAAGCGCTTTTTCCGTTGAAAATTCTACTGAATAAATGCTTAAATCCCTTAATTCTTTATAGATAAGGGCGTAAAACAGTCTCAATTCTTTGTGAAAAGAGCAAAGAACCGGGCAGTTAGCATTTATTTTACGTAAATACGTATGATGTGCTGCTAGTCTTTAAGCCAATGTAGCGCCGCCTTATCACCACAAAGGGCTTTTTACGTTGAAAATTCTTGTGAATAAATGCGTAAATCCCTAAATTCTTTATAGATATGGAGGTAAAACAGTCTCGATTCTTTGTTAAAAGCAAAAAAAAAAAACAAAAAAAAAAAAACGGGCATTTAGCATTTATTTTACGCAAATCTTGCGAACTATGATGCCAATGCCGTAGCGGCTAATTTCTCCCGTAGATTTTTTTCACAACATTTCAAAATTCATGCATGGAACCAGAGGTTGCACTAGACTTTTTCGTTGTCTGTCATTTTGACTGACAGGGTCATAAAAATCCGGTCATAATCTATTTTTACCCGTCACTTAAATTTTTAAAATGATAATAATGACATATTTAATGGTATTTAGTTTTCATTCATTTTTAATTAATATTCTGTCCAAACAAGCTTAACAGAGAATCCACACCGTGCCATCACACATCAAGCAGATGAATATGTAACTTTTTCTCCGCAGTGATAAAAGCAGCTGACTGTGGCCCCAGTAGGTAGGCTACATATAGAACAATGAAATTAACAGTTCACCTGCTGTGGCCTGATCGCAGTCTCACACCTTCCGCCTGGTGCGCATGGACTTGAATTGCGTGCCCGCTTGTGCAGTCCCTCTTTTTTCCCTTCTTTTATCAACACCATCGTCGTTTTGGGGCTTTTTGAAGAAACTTCGGACACTCAGTTGCCTTGACATTTTTCCGAGTAAGGCCAACGACGTCATGCATCAAGAGAAAATAGCTAATTACAATGCTCACTCGCCACCATGTCGTCTGGGGTGTGAATTGCAACCTGTCAAAATGACAGATGGACTTCAGTTTTTTCCGTCACCGTTTTAAAAAACCGGTCAACGACGGAAAATATTCGGTTAACGTGACCCCTGCATGGAACGAAAATAATCTCGAACAAATCACTCCTGAGACAATCCTTCCTTTAAGTATATGGTATAGCTTTCGCACTTTTTCAACCTAAATCCAGTGTTAGATCGCTGCATGCGTTTGTTTGAGAATAACTCCTGAAGGTGACCCGTCATTATACAGTAATTATGAAGTCTATGCTCATTGCATCATGATTTATCAATGCCATTGACGTCGATAGAGGTCTAATCCATTTTGATTGGGAAAGGCGAATGAATGGACGCCACAGCACTAGTCTATCGTCAATGGCATAAAAACCGAGTCAAAGTACTTTTTCGGCCTTGAGAGAGTGAAGCATTTAATGACAACTTTTATTGTGACACAGGAAGTCAGTCTCCCGTGTGCCAGTTCCTCTGCCATGTCAACCTCGGGCTTTTACTTTGACCAGCTGCTTGGGCGGCATCCCTGTCTGTCGCCGGCGTTGCTTAATAGTTCACAGCTGGCGATTCGACGGTTATTAAAGTCCCGAGCGGTTTACTGCGCCGCGCAACTGCTGGCAATAATTAAATTTCTGTTGGGGAGATGAAGAAGAAAAAAAAAAAAAATCGGCGGCAGCCTGTAAGGAGTTGATTTTCAGCCATAAAACCGCCGCATGAAATGAATACGCGCGTGTTCACTGATATGCGGCGTCGCATTCTTGCCTTTATGACTTCCAACTCCTCAATAACAATAACAGGAATTATCTTGGTCAAAACAGCAGGAGTCTTAATGAGGCTTATGAGCGCTCTTGTGAAAAAAGGACGATTGTTGTCGTCATTAAAGTTAAAGCGGAGTGTTTTTGTTTTTAGCTTTTTACTCGGAAGCAGTGGTTGACTTATTTTACACTTACGACTTCAGATATTGCCTATATAATTCATGAAGCCGAGCTTCCACGAATGGTGATAAAGCGAGTTGTGTTTATGATTTCCCGCACTTTGATTTGTAAACAATGTAAAACTATTTTAAAGTCATTTTACAACAATGAAAAGCGGCAGAGTGACTTTTCGTATCTTCTGGTACAGCTGTACTTGACACTATTAAATCGGGTCAACAGAGGGATCCCCATTGATGAGTCCCTTCGTTTAAAGGGATCCTCTATTTTTAAGACAAGTAATTCTTAAAAGATCAATGTTAGTATGAGTTATAATAATTTGATGTTAAAACCCCTCAATGTTTTTGTTTTAATCAAGTTTGTAAAATCATTTTAAGTGATAGGTCGCCATTCTTGTTACGTCACTGGTCTCGTTGACGAAATTCCAGCGTGTCACTCGTTAGCTTTCCCAACATGTCGTCAGTTCTACCCTTCCTATTTGAACCAGATCTGAAAAGTGAAGAGCAGGACAGCACTGTTGGTCGTTCACAAGACGAGCTTCAGGGAAAAATGCGTGCCGCAAATACCTGATAAGACAAAAGTTGGGCAAAAGTCTCAATGGCAACAGAGCAAGAGAGTGCTGTGGGGAACTCCGGTTGGGAGCGAGAGTGTATGCTGTCCGGTTTTATTAGCAGATATTCAAGGTAAGCATATTGCGTTTTCAAACTTATCCCAATATAATTATGTAGATTGTTAGCATCCAGAGCTCTTGTGTGCTTTACATACAGTACAGGCCAAAGAGCACACCTTGTGTAATCCATGTCTTGTACAGTGCCTTGCAAAAGTATTCGGCCCCCTTGAACCTTGCAACCTTTCGCCACATTTCAGGCTTCAAACATAAAGATATAAAATTTTAATTTTTTGTCAGGAATCAACAACAAGTGGGACACAATCGTGAAGTGGAACAAAATTTATTGGATAATTTAAACTTTTTTAACAAATAAAAAACTGAAAAGTGGGGCGTACAATATTATTCGGCCCCCTTGCGTTAATACTTTGTAGCGCCACCTTTTGCTCCAATTACAGCTGCAAGTCGCTTGGGGTATGTTTCTATCAGTTTTGCACATCGAGAGACTGACATTCTTGCCCATTCTTCCTTGCAAAACAGCTCGAGCTCAGTGAGGTTGGATGGAGAGTGTTTGTGAACAGCAGTCTTCAGCTCTATCCACAGATTCTCGATTGGATTCAGGTCTGGACTTTGACTTGGCCATTCTAACACCTGGATACGTTTATTTTTGAACCATTCCATTGTAGATTTGGCTTTATGTTTTGAATCATTGTCCTGTTGGAAGATAAATCTCCGTCCCAGTCTCAGGTCTTGTGCAGATACCAACAGGTTTTCTTCCAGAAAGTTCCTGTATTTGGCTGCATCCATCTTCCCGTCAATTTTAACCATCTTCCCTGTCCCTGCTGAAGAAAAGCAGGCCCAAACCATGATGCTGCCACCACCATGTTTGACAGTGGGGATGGTGTGTTCTGGGTGATGAGCTGTGTTGCTTTTACGCCAAACATAATGTTTTGCATTGTGGCCAAAAAGTTCAATTTTGGTTTCATCTGACCAGAGCACCTTCTTCCACATGTTTGGTGTGTCTCCCAGGTGTCTTGTGGCAAACTTTAAACGAGACTTTTTATGGATATCTTTGAGAAATGGCTTTCTTCTTGCCACTCTTCCATAAAGGCCAGATTTGTGCAGTGTACGACTGATTGTTGTCCTATGGACAGACTCTCCCACCTCAGCTGTAGATCTCTGCAGTTCATCCAGAGTGATCACGGGCCTCTTGGCTGCATCTCTGATCAGTTTTCTCCTTGTTTGAGAAGAAAGTTTGGAAGGACGGCCGGGTCTTGGTAGATTTGCAGTGGTCTGATGCTCCTTCCATTTCAATATGATGGCTTGCACAGTGCTCCTTGAGATGTTTAAAGCTTGGGAAATCTTTTTGTATCCAAATCCGGCTTTAAACTTCTCCACAACAGTATCTCGGACCTGCCTGGTGTGTTCCTTGGTTTTCATAATGCTCTCTGCACTTTAAACAGAACCCTGAGACATCAGAGCAGGTGCATTTATACGGAGACTTGATTACACACATTTGGATTCTATTTATCATCATCTGTCATTTAGGACAACATTGGATCATTCAGAGATCCTCACTGAACTTCTGGAGTGAGTTTGCTGCACTGAAAGTAAAGGGGCCGAATAATATTGCACGCCCCACTTTTCAGTTTTTTATTTGTTAAAAAAGTTTAAATTATCAAATAAATGTTGTTCCACTTCACGATTGTGTCCCACTTGTTGTTGATTCTTGACAAAAAAATTAAATTTCCTATCTTTATGTTTGAAGCCTGAAATGTGGCGAAAGGTTGCAAGATTCAAGGTGGCCGAATACTTTTGCAAGGCACTGTACATTGTAACGCGTGGTAGCTAGGATACGTGTATAAAAGTACCAAAAAGGGGAGAAGCTTCCACTTATGCACATTTATTCACAAAAAATAATATTTCCACCTTGACAACTCTTCACTCGGGAGCTCAGCAGTACGCAAACACGCGTTCCCTGACGAACTCCAACATCGTTGTAAGGTCCACGTCAGAGTCACTATCGTCACCAGTGTTGTTAATTTTAGTTTAAAAAAGTAATTAATTACAGTTACAAATTACTTCTCCCAAAAAGTAATTGCGTTAGTAACTCAGTTACCTGAATTTAAGAGTAATTAGTTACTTGGCAAAGTAACTAGTGATAATTGTCATGTTTTATTTTTTTTTCTCAAAAAAAAAAAAAAAAAAAAAAAGGTCACACAAGTTTAAAGGGTTTTTGGGACAATTGGCCCTAGCCCAATTCTTTACCCTCCACTTAACTAGACACAAGGGTATTGCGATAACTAGATAGTAACCTTTGCTATGTGTGGAAGTCATTTAAAGTTGTGAATCATCCAGTAAAGTTGTTAAAATTGCTCCCGCAATTGCATTAGTTCCCTTCTGTCTACTGTCAACATGTGTAAGTTTTAAAACTGTTTCATAATTTAAAGATAGATTTAAGTCAAGATTTTGCCGATTTAGGACCATTTTAGATTAAAAAAAAAAAAAAAAATTAAAAAAAGTAGGTTCGCTAGGAAGGATCCCTACAACAGAGCCTTCCTGAGAGGTCTACTGCTTTAAGATGGCCACTGTTTACTAACGCATGTAGTCCTTAAAACATGTTGCCAATGCAGCCGTGTCTATCATTTGCATCTAGTTCTATAATATGTGATATCTACCGTATCATGTTGTCGTAGTTTGTAGGCTACAGTCAGGTATTATTGGAGCCACCTAGCATCGCGTTTGCAACGGCGTCTTCGCCACTCCTGCTGTGCTCTCTCGTCTCCGTGAGTCCGTCTCTCTGACTTTTTTTATTCAACCAACTTAGTAACGCACAGTAACGCACGCCTTTCCCGCCTCAGTAACGGTAACGGCGTTGCCAAGATGAGAAAAGTAATTAATTAGATTACTCACTACTGAAAAAAATAACGCCGTTAGTAACGCCGTTATATTGTAACGCCGTTATTAACAACACTGGTCGTCACTGTAGCGTGCCATAGTGCTTTAATTGTTTAGTATGATTTGGGGAAAACTCCCACGAGGAATAGTCAACAAAAAAGATAGCAATAGTAATCCAAATCCGCGTTTTTTACTCACTCGAAGATCCAGGAATTAGACCGATCTCATGGCAATGTCGTAGCCGCGATCAGGCCGTCAATTCCACAAAACAGACTGATCCGAAAAGCCGCTGTGGGACCGTCGAATAAAAAAATGGACAGAGCCGAAACCAATATTGCAGAAGCGGTGGGACCGTCGGATCCAAAAAATACACGGATCCCTTACTTGACTGAGGATCCAGGAAAAATGTTCGGGCGCCAGTTGTAACGCGTGGTGGGTAGGATACTGCATACAGGGACCAAAAAGGGGGGGAAGCTTCCACTTATCCACATTTATTCACTAAAAATAATAATTCCACCTTGACCACTCACTTCAGTCCCCTTGTTTCCATTTGACTGGAAATTGCATCCAAAAGCAGCGCATCGTGGCATTTTACTTCGCGAGTTTAGGCAGCAATAAGCAATTGTTGAACACGCTACACATTTGGAAAGATCCCAATGACGTCATCACTGCGAGCCCGCAAACCATAGCGCCAACTAACGGTCAAAATATGTCGTAAATATTATAAAATATTGCCATTGATTTAACATTTTATGTGTTTCTAACAACATATTACAAGAGAACAATTGTGGTTTATTAGCGCCTACATGTATTTAAGTTAGAGGATCACTTTAAAAAATATATGGCTGAAAACACTCAGGTGACTTGAAGTTCCGCTCTGAGAACCCCAATTTGGCCATATTTCAAAATTGTCCTATATGCATGTGTGATGCATCATTGGAAAGCTTAAAATCTCAATTTTCTGGGGGGAAGAAAAAATTTGAACAGGAGGGCATTTTTTTTTTAAAAAGTTTTTTTTAAACAGTAAAACCCTAACTGGAGGCCAGAGCATGCGAGAGAAGAATTAAAGACGCCATGATTTTAACGAGATATTATCGCGTACTTACCTTGTTTCGGTCCAAAAACTCCATGTAGCATGGATCACCGAGAGTCAAAACACAGCTGTGAATGGCCACATCCGGATTTTTGGGGGATTATATGGGTGAAACATGGTAATATAACGAGGGTCGCGATGCAGAAATGGCAGACATCAAGGAGTAGTCGAGATGTTCATTTTCATATATTTACCCTTTTAAACTTTTTTTTTTCAGTTCTTCTTAGTTTTGATCGATTATTTATCATCTAAAATATTGGGGAAAATGTGACAGTTACGAAATAAAAATACAATTAAGCGATAGTTATGACGTAGATATCCGTGACTTTTTTACAGATGCCAATTTTTTCATTCTGACCTAATTTGTTTAAAAGTTTAAAGTATAGAAGTGAATAATTTTTTTAAGTCGTTTTCTTTTTTTAAACTAAATATTAGACATTTAATGATTCTAAGCTAAAAATGACAGACATTTCGAATAGGGCTGTCAAAATTATCGCGTTAACGGGCGGTAATTAATTTTTTAAATTAATCACGTTAAAATATTTGACGCAATTAACGTGCATGCCCCGCTCAAACAGATTAAAATGACAGCACCAAACAGATTAAAATGACAGCACAGTGTCATGTGCACTTGTTGTGTTTTTGTTGTTTTTTTTCGCCCTCTGCTGGCGCTTGGGTGCGACTGATTTTATGGGTTTAAGCACTATGAGCATATTAGTTATTGTAGTAGTAATTATTGTAAGTAAGTAATTATTGACATCAACAATGGCGAGCTACTAGTTTATTTTTTGATTGAAAATGTTACAAATTTTATTAAAACGAAAACATTACGAGGGGTTTTAGTATAAAATGTATGTAACTTGTACTAACATTTATCTTTTAAGAACTACAAGTCTGCAAGTCTGATTGCTTTAACAGAATGTTAATGTTAATGCCATTTTGTTGATTTATTGTTATAATCAACAAATACAGTATATATTTACAGTATGTTGAATGTATATATCCATCTTGTCTTATCTTTCCATTCCAACAATAATTTACAGAAAAATATGGCATATTTTTATAGATGGTTTGAATTGCGATTAATTATGATTAATTAATTTTTAAGCTGTGATTAACTCGATTAAAATTTTTAATCATTTGACAGCCCTAATTTCGAATAATAAATAAAATTACTTACCTTGTTTTTACGGCTAGGTTGAAACAAAAGCGGTTGCGCGACGTCTGTAAACGGGGGTTTTCAGGGTAAAAAGGACAAATTAAAAATAGTTTAGGGGCTTATTCTATTCTCTCTGTATTTTTCAAACACGGTGAGAAATAGTCTGGGAACCAGCCCATTAACGGCCTCTCGAGCAAGGTACAAAATCAATCATCCAATCAGATTTGTTTATTTGCGTGACGTGTTCTTAACGAGCAACGTCAGTCTTGCATGCCGAAACTCGTGTCTACAACAACACAGATGGCGAACGGGAGAGCCGAGAATGTGTTCCAATCCGCGGTAAAACCAGTTTAAATTAACAAAAACACATCGAAAAAAGTCATTGACAACAGTCAACATGGCTCGCGCTAGCCATGTTGAATAGACTTCTCCATTCTCCGCTCACGCTAATTACTTGTCACTTTAACAACGTCACGTCTGCCCGTCGCTGATTGGTCCACTCCGCTGTCTGTTTGCTGTGGCTTGCTCCGCCCTCGGAATTTGATCCGCCGAACGGTGAGTCTGGTATACGAGGAAACCCCCAGCGTGCATTGCGCATGTGAAACATGGCGCCCTCCATTGGTCAAAACATGTACTAAATATTATAGATTTTTAAATCAATGACAATAATATTTGTTTCTAATAACATAGTTTTGTAAAAGAAAACAATTGTGGCTGAGGTTCCCTTTAAAAAATTATGTAAATGCATTCTCAAAGAGGAATACAGGCCGGATTAACAGGAAAAACACATCTCACATGGCTAACTAACACAATGAAACAGAAGAAGTTTGTTTTTGTTATATCCAGAATTTGTAGCTTCAATTATAAATGATTAACTCATTAACTCCCATTGACAATGATAAGATATTAAATCCATTACAATTGGGATGGCTGGCATTCAGTGGTCATGTTTTACTGCCATTGACGGAGACCATCACCGTGTGAAAGTACCGTAATTTCCGGACCATTGAGCGCCCCGGATTACAAGCCTCACCCAGTACATTTTTAAAGGAAAAAGCATTTTGTACATACATAAGCCTCTCCTGCCTATAAGCCGCGTGTGCCCACATAGTAAACTGAAATATTTATAAAGAAATACACAGTTTACCAAGTTTAAATACCATATTTTAAAGAATCGGGTTATGATACAGCGCGTGACTTACAGGTAAGGGAAGTGCGGAAGAGCAAGAGACGTGCTGTCGTTGTTGTTGCGGGCGTCTCTGTGTGTGCGCGTCGGCTGCTAGAGGCAGCAGTCGTGTGTTGTTCGACGAGTTTCCAAAATAAAGAATTGCAACCTAATTTAACGGGTTACTATTTGTCATCGCTCCAATACCTTAACTTTTCTTTCCAAACATCGCCAGCAACACGGCACTTAGCTGACTCCTCAAGCTCACTCCTTAGCGTGTCGTCCTCTTCGTCACGCAGCAGACCGGCTTTTCGAAACCCGTTGGGGATGGTGGATTTTTTTCACGCTGCTCCACGCTGTCAGACTTTTGCAATAGTTGCTCTTCACATACGACCACTTTTGTAAACGATCTGACGCCGCTGGCCATCCAAGCCTTCAATTCAACTCAGCACGTCATATCCATTTCTTCTAGCATGATGCGGGTATGCTAATTCTTGCCTGGCACGGCCAGACTGTTCTCCCTGTGTTTTTCAAACACTGAGAGAATAGTCTGAGACCCAGCCCATTAACGCCCTCTCGAGCAAGTACAAAATCAATCGATAAATCAGATTCGTTTATTTGCGTGACGTGCTCTTAACGAGCGGCGTCACTCTTCCGCGTCGGAAGTCGTCTCCACAACACAGATGGCGAACAGGAGAGCCGAAAATATGTTCCAATCCACGGTAAAATCAGTTTTAAATGACCAAAAACACATCGACACAAGTCAGTGACAACTGTCTGTCTCGCGTTAGCCTTGTTGAATAAACTCCGCTCTCCTCGTATGTTTACTTCCGCGCGCACTCATCCCGCCCGTCGCTGATTGGTCCACTCCGCTGTCTGTTTGCTGTGGCTTGCTCCGCCCTGAAAATGTTATCCGCTTAATGGTGGCCAGACTCCATAGTTGGAACAGCGGTGAGTCTGGAGTATCAGGCTATGCTAATTCTACTAATGCACAAAGATGAGGGTCTGCTACTTTTATTCGTGCACAAAGCACAAAGTTAAAATACGGGTAAGAGTGCCAACTAGCGTCTTCCTCGACACATATATTCCACGTGTCTTATGCTTGCATTTTATGCTCGAGCGCTCCTGGCGGTCGTTAGAAAAATTGATAAATTGGCCGCATCATTGCATACGCCGCAGGATTCAAAATGAGGGGAAAAAGTAGCGGCTTGTAATCCGGAAATTACGGTAATTGTAGGGTAAATAGTGGGTAAGTACTGTATTAGAGTTTAAAAGCATAACCATCATTTGGCTGATGAGATTTTCTTTTTCATTATATAACGCTTTTGGAGATCACATCGTTTGGTCAAATTTATCTATCCAAAGTCTTACAGCTTTGTGGTTTTAATATAGCATTCAGATCTGCTGTTCAGGTTGTTACCATGGTTATGATAGCCATTTAGTTTTTTAAGGCAACCGAACAAACCTTAATCTGTGTTTGGGGAAAAGTCTTTCCGCAATTGCTCTTGAAGCAAATGGCAATCAGCCATTGTGAAGGTCTGCCCAAAACACAAAAAACAATTTGGACTCACTGCTGGAAACGAGGGCACAGCTGCACTCTCCCCCGCACCGCAACCCCGCGCAACCCTCCCATTCATCTCGTGTTGGTTTCAGCTATTCACCTGCTGACCCCATTCACTGCAAGCGCATCTTCCAAGTATTTCTTGCCTCTCCTTTTCGTAACATGCTGCATTTCAACTGTGTTAGAGAATACTATGAATGGGACTTCGCTGTGGAGGAGTTGACTCCTACTGCATGGTGAGTCTTGGCTGTAAAAATGACAGGAAGAGCAGCATCCAAATGAAGGCTTCGTACAAGTGATGTCATGTGAATTCAGTGTCTTCCTTTTAAACGCCATCAGCTTGGCTAACAAGCTAGTATTACCCCTGTGGCATAGTGCTTTAGTCACACGATGACAGGTTTTGAGTCACACTGATACAGTTGTCCGCTAACACTATGATTGCACGGATGATGCTCCCATAATGTGGTCATTCACAGTGACACATTTGCACTGTGACTGTGTGTCGCCATACGACAATGTCACAGTGTCACTATTTGGCTGAGTAGCAGTGACAAATAGGAAGACAAATTATCCCTATAGCGCTTGTTGCAGTTTGTTCAGATCGTAACTAAGTCTGTCAAATTTATCGCGTTAACGGGCGGTAATTAATTGTTTAAAATTAATCACGTTAAAATAGTATCAAACAGTTCACAATGATGCCGTTTTGGCACAGTGGGAGCGAAAAGGCAGAGAAATGCAAATGTACATAGGCATTCATTGACAATCAGACCATCTTTTTCTTTACACGCTGAATTGAATACTATGCAGAACATATTGTATACCATTTGCAGCCACTACTGACAGTCATGGTTGCCCAACTTCCTAGCATGCATTTGGGCGGAGTAAGAGACGATCTTTTTCTTCACACGCTTAATTGAATACAACGCAGGCCATATTGTATACCATTTGCAGCCACTACTGGCAGTCACGGTTGCACAACTTCCCAGCATGCATTTGGGCGGAACAGTTAAGTCGCTACAGTATCATTTAATGAAAGCACAACAAAAATAATATTCCTATATCTCAAAAAAAATTATGTTCTCAAAAAGAAAAGCGCTCAGTGCAAAGAGAACTGAATCAAAAATAGCTATCCAAAATACACATCAAACTTACTCAGACTTTGACCTGGCTCGATCTCTAATTAATTTAAAACTCGCCATTGACACCTTGTGGTGTATTTTCAATCACTACTTTACTTATCTTTCCATTCCAACAATAATGTACAGGAAAAATATGGCATATTTTAGTGATGGTTTGAATTGCGATTAATTACGATTTATTAATGATTAAAATGTGATTAACTCGATTAAAAATTTTAATCGTTTGACAGCCCTAATCGTAACACAAGCACATTCATATCGTTTTCTTAAACAGTCATAGAATTCCCAACACTGTTGGCCTCTTACAGACCACTTGATAGCGCCATAGAGCAAATAAACCACCATGAAACTTTGAACCAATTGGCTGAAAAGCTTCATTGCTTCAACAAGCTTTATTTTGCCATCACTGCTCCCTTGTGAGAGACAGACAACCTCTGCTGCCACCTGCTGTCAACACTGTTGTTGTCCAACATGCCTCCCAGCATGCATGCAACGCAACATATGTAAATAACATTCAAACATCATGTTTTGTGCAAATTATTTCTGCAGTTACTGTTCCACTTGTTTCATTAATTGCTAGTATTGCTATTGGGTATGTTGTTATGTGATATTTTTTGTTTAGTTTTGAAATTGTAAGTTTTGAATGACCTTTGATTTAATTACGTGCTATTACTTGAAGTGAGTGGAAGCCATGTAGTAGCTACTAATGGCAAAGTTTCTGGGTATTTAAATCGATTTGACCAAACTATCTGTAGGCTAGTGTACAAAAAAATCACGTGGCAAGGCATTCAGTCTATATATTGCGATTGTACTGTGAAGTCATGTATATACAGTGGGGCAAATACGTATTTAGTCAACCACTAATTGTGCAAGTTCTCCCTGTTCTCACTGTTGCTGGTATTTTGGCCCATTCCTCCATGCAGATCTCCTCTAGAAGAGTGATGTGTTGGGGCTGTCGTTGGGCAACACGGACTTTACAACTCCCTCCACAGATTTTCTATGGGGTTGAGATCTGGAGACTGGCTAAGCCACTCCAGGACCTTGAAATGCTTCTTACGAAGCCACTCCTTTGTTGCCCTGGCTGTGTGTTTGGGATCATTGTCATGCTGAAAGACCCAGCCACGTCTCATCTTCATTGCCCTTGCTGATGGAAGGAGATTTTCACTCAAAATCTTTCAAAACCTGGCCCCATTCATTCTTTCCTTTACACAGATCAGTCGTCTGGGTCCCTTTGCAGAAAAACAGCCCCAAAGCATGATGTTTCCACTCCCATGCTTCACAGTGGGTATGGTGCAATTCAGTATTCTTTCTCCTCCAAACAGGAGAACCTGTGTTTCTACCCAAAAGCTCTATTTTGGTTTCATCTGACCATAACACATTCTCCCAGTCCTCTTCTGGATCATCCAAATGCTCTCTAGCGAACTGCAGACGGGCCTGGACGTGTACTGGCTTCAGCAGGGGGACACGTCTGCAGTGCAGGATTTGAGTCCCTGGCGGCGCATTGTGTTACTGATAGTAGCCTTTGTTACTGTGGTCCCAGCTCTCTGTAGGTCATTCACTAGGTCCCCCCGTGTGGTTCTGGGATTTTTACTCACCGTTTTAGTTATCATTTTAACGCCGCGGGGTGAGGAGGGAGTTGAAAAGTCCCTGTTGCCCAACGACACCCCGACAACATTTATGCTCTAGAGGAGATTTGCATGGAGGAATGGGCCAAAATACCAGCAACAGTGTGTGAAAAGCTTGTGAAGAGTTACAGAAAAGGTTTGGCCTCCGTTATTGCCAACAAAGGGTACATAACAAAGTATTGAGACGAACTTTTGGTATTGACCAAATACTTATTTTTCACCATGGTTTGCAAATAAATTCTTTAAAAATCAAACAATGTGATTTTCAGTTTTTTTTTTTCCACATTCTGTCTCTCATGGTTGAGGTTTACACATGTTGACAATTACAGGCCTCTCTATTATTTTCAAGTGGGAGAACTTGCACAGTGAGTGGTTGACTAAATACTTATTTGCCCCACTGCATATTGTCAAATCTAGAATCAATGAACTACATTTGTACACTGGGGAACAAAATATTTGTTATTTTAGGTCTGAGAGCCTAACTAAAGATTTTGTGCAGAATCCAAAACTGATTTCAGTTTTTCTCGAGAACAACACTATAGTTGTCATTGATGGTGCATAGACTTCATAATGATATTGACGGGACACATTCCCCAGACACTGCGCCACGCCTTCAAGTAGGGGGCCATTCCACCCTTCGCTTCAGTCGGTCGCAGTTATTCTCAGACACATGCAGCAATCCAACGCTGGATTTAGGTTGAAAAGGTACGAAAGCTGTACCGCATACAAACAGGAAGGATTGTCTCAGGAGTGATTTGTTCGAGGATTCAAAGTGATTATTATATTTTTCGTACCATGCATGCGTTTTGAAAAAAAAATCAATGAGAGAAATTAACCGCAACGGCATTGGCGTCATAATTCACAATATTTAAGTATAATAAATGCCAATCTTCCGGTTTTTAACCAAGAATCGAGACTGTTTTACGTTCATATCTATAAAATAATTCAGGGATTTAAGCATTTATTCACAAGAATTTTCAACATAATAAGCTCTTTGTAATCGAATCGTCACGTGTCGAATCGCGATGCATGTAATAATAGATTTTTTGGAGCTCCTCTACTAGTTTTGTGTGATTTTTTGCTTCGAAAAATGAAAATAAGACTTTGAGATGTCACTCAGTTCGGGTTAGCATGTCAGCTAGCTGTCACGCCTCATGGTTTGTTTACATTCTCCGAAGCCAGGGCAGGGAAATGACAAAAGCCTCACTAACTACGGTGGCATAAAATATCGTTCGGAGGTGCGACAGTAAAGGTGAAGTCGACAGTTTTGACCATTATGGAGTAATTTTGCCATGTCGTACTGAATAAATGTATTTTTATTATTCCATATTCCATTTAGCACAAGACTGTTATTTGTCATGACCATATCATATTTAGCAATTGGGGAAAATACTTGGATAAAAAGAATATCCTGTAAATGTATTGGAGTAGAGAGACGGAAACAATACCGATGACAATGACATTTTGCGGCTCTCTTTGTCGTATTTTCCTCGTTCTGAATAATTCCCCCCCAACGGGGTGAATCGTAAATCAGGTGAAACCATTATCCACAGTGTAGGACTTGGCAATTTTGGGGCTCAAGGCGAACATATCCAGGGGGCCCTCTTCATGGGTCAGGGGTTAAAAAAGGTGAGAAGGGTGTGGAGGAAATATGTTCCGGTACACTAGGGCTGTCCTAAACGACAAATTTTCTCCTGATTAGTCAGCTGAGTAGTTTTACGATTAGTCGACTAATTTAATCATTTTCTTTTTTTTTTTTTTTTTTTTTTTTACTAATTTAGCAATGAAATTTTTGTTGACGCTTATTAATTCACAAAACCATTTTGGAACACTTAAATTCTTTATTAAAGTACAAATAATCATGTAAATAACAATAATTAATCACAAATAAACAATGAGGTTAAATGCTGATAGCATTTACTAGTGCAAAAGAATGGAAAGTAAACAGATTCAGAACACTGACTTTGCCTTTCCAACATTGTTCAAAACAATTCTTGAAAAAAATTCTAGCATTAATATTATAGTATACTACTATTTATAATAATAGTATAATAATAATTATTCATTGCCAATCAATTTTTTCATAAAGAGTGTCATTTGAAAGCTATTCTTTTCTATTTATTCAACAGATAATATTAATTCTGAAGTATATGGGATTAACTCCAGAAATAGTTATTTATACGACGAATATGATGTGCTTTTATTTTGAAATGTTCACCGGAGGTACGTCCGCTAAACCGCTAACCGAGAGCGTTACACTCCGTTAAAAAACATTCTTCGTCATTGCTTGTGATGTCACTAATAGATTTAATTTTTTTTCGTTAGCAAATACTGTTAACCAGCTGTTGAGTGTTATTGTACGACTGATTGGAACTGTACTGCATTGTTTCACCATAGGGTGTGCTGTCGTGTATTTTATGTCCGGTGTGAAGAAGAAGAAAGTTAAAAGAGGCATTAGCAGCCTGTTCTCAACTCCCTCACTACACTAAGGCTCTCATGGAGAGCACGTTTGCGCAAGTGTTCCAAATAAACGATAGCCGACGTGCAAAGTAGCAAGTGAGCTGTAAAAATAGCGAGCTTAGTGGCGTGAAAAACGCGGGAGAGCTAAGTGAAGCTAACGAACAGCTAAGCGGAGCTAAGCGATGCTAAACGGAGCTAAGCGAAGCTAAACTGCGGTAAATGAAGCTAAGCGACTGATACTCAGTCCGTCGTCATGGAACAGTCCGTTGTAGTGCGTGTGTGTGTGGGGGAGAGATAATATAGATGCAGCATTCAAATGGCTTTCTTTTTTGTGTGGTATGCTGACATAATTCTACATGACGAATAGTTGTGTGTGCTGCTGGCTCCGGTGGCCCAAGCCCTAAGGCGATCGCCTACTTCGCCTGAATAGTAGATCCGCCTATGATTATCCTGCAGACGTCATCCACCTATAGACCCCAATCACGTGACGTCACAACTCCCTGACTGATGCCCCCATATTGTCCGTCAGCTCATTGTGTTTACATATTACCGCTACGTACATTCCTCCCATTACTGCGTGCTTTTCTGCTTGTCTAAGGAATCACCGCCTAGTAAACGAACCCAAAAACCTTCCTGACAATCGTTAACATTGATTAATCAAAATGGTGAAGGCACGCGTGGCGGTTGGTTGCAGTAACAGAGAAGATAAACGGTCATTTTAGTAGTTGCTGTGTGCCCATTGTTAAAAGGGCAAATCTCGAAAGCAGCACGGTTTGTTTTATCTAGGTCCATGATGCGTATGTGTCGACAGCCGTTAGACAGCGGCGAAAACATCAATATGATGCCAACACGATCGCAGACATCATCAGACTGAGACTACGAAGCTCGTCGCCACGGTCGCGCGGCAAGAAGGTGAGCGCAACAACAGGTGTTGTGCCGAAAAATAGCCGCCCTGCGTGAAATGTCCCCCCTGACGGGAGCGCCCACACGGAAACGACTTTCTTGTACCGTGAATATTTATTATTTTACTCTGCTTGAACTAATAAATGTCATACCTGTGTGATTGTCATTGGGATATGGTCGTGAAAACCTGTAGACTAATACATTTCTGTTCAAAGATGGTTATGTGGCCCAGTCCACAGTAATAAAATACAGTACTAATATTATGTATAATTTAATTATTTAAAACTGATCTTACAGTCGTAAATCCATAACTGTAATGCGTCCATGAAAACATTTGATGTTTTCACGTCAATAAAGCCTTATAAATAAGCGCTCCCATAAGGGGGGACATTTCACGCGGGGCAGCTATTTTTCGGCACGCACCGGCTCGTTGTCGATCAAGTTTTATTTTAAAATCGTGGCAACGGCGATTCTCAGCTGACCAAATGTTGGTTTATATTCGGGCCGGTGCCGATTTTGGGTACCCGACTCCTCAGCGTGACATAAACTGGAGTATGATTGGAAATTTTGTGGTCTCAGGACGAGCTCTGACGCACGGGACGGGACCGGACGGGAGGAAACATCGGTTTTGGCATCAAATATGGATTTGACGACTGGATCGACCGAAGCTTTTCCAAAAACGGCTTTTATGCAACTCATCCAATGAGTTTACAGCGTCTGCAAGCACCGGGGCTTCCATAATTTGCAAGTGAATCCACCTTTAGAAACTACAATCAATGACAATACGGACACACAACGACGGACAATATGGCGGCACAATACAGCGATCACGTGATTGTGTGACGTTGGTGACTGGGGTCTATTGGGGACGCTAGAGCCCTGTAATGGTAGGCGTGGCTAAACGGCGGATTAAAAGACTAATTTCTCGTCATCTGTGCATTGCCCAATTGTTGTATATACAGGGTACCCGCGGGTTATTAAAAGTATTAAAAAAGCATTGAATTTAGTTTTCCATTATTAAAGGTATTAAAAGTATTAAATTAGCTGTCGTAAGTCTGGAATTTTTTCACCGTGGTTTTAATTTTCAAGAACATCTCAGTGCAACCTAAATTATATCCGTGACGAAGGTTTTTTTTTTTTTTTTAATCCATAACAAAGATGACGCGTAGAATTTTTACGATGCACTGCACTACAAATCATAATGCACCTCGTGCGTGTGCGCTGTCATTAGCATCAACATCACAACAGCAGGCAATCGCACAGTACTGTGTGCTAACGCAAGGAACTGCTCAGATGCCTTAGTCGTTATGTTCGACAAAAGCCTCAACAAGACAACCAAGTCCAAACAGTTGAACCAGCATGTGAGGTATTGGATCGCATCCAGATACTTTGGGTCGCAGTTTATGGGTCATGCGAAGGCAGTGGACCTGCTTAACATTTCAAAGTAAGTTGCCAATTTCTCCAATTAAAATGTGTTAGATGCAATAATGTATTTCTGCACGGTTTGCCTTTCGAATGAATGTGAATTTCGTAGTTTTAACTCAACAGTTAGCCATGTTCAATGGGGTATTGGCAGGTGCACTAGCCTTAGCATGGATAAACCGGAGTCGTAGATCCACCATCACCCTCAGATACACAACACGGTTGACACTATTATTGGAACGAGTGCGGGGTAACGTTGATCTGAATAACATGGCATGGTGATAGGCAAATTATAATGTAGGTGATAGTATAACACCTCCTGGTATATTTAAATGTTTTTCTTTATTGAATAAGAGTATGGATTTTCTCTATCTTAAAAGAAATGTCTTCAATAGCTAACAAAGGATTAACATGTGTTTTGTATACTTCTTGTAATGTGATTAGAAAAAAACAATTACCAAGGGAAATGGTCATGTGTAGCTTTTTTATTTTGTGGTAATTAATGGTAAACTACTGCCATTTAGTGGCTGTTTTTTAAACTTTCACTGCCAATTGCAAGATTTTCCCAAGCACTTTACAGTTGAGGTGACCAACTTGACAATCACCAACCTACCACTTTGACTAGGTCCTCTTCAAAGGGAAACCTGTTGTATTGCAAATGTAATTTCTGAAGTTGCTTTACAAAAATAGTGTAAAATCCATTTTATCCTGGGGGGAAAAAATCTGAAAGACCTTATATTTAAATGTGTTTTAATTGTATCTTCAGTAAATGTGCATTCTTTTGTCAAACACACTTAGTAATTGAGGTTAAATTTGATGTTCAGTGCTTTTTTTTTTAAATATGATTCAACATCATCTAAATAATGGGTGCGAGAAAAGTATTAATTTTCAGTTGAAATGGCATTAAAAACAGTCTTAAAAGTCTTGAATTTAGATTTATCAATCCTGGGGGGACCCTGATATAGTCAAATTGTTTTAAAATATGTTTCTAATTCACATAATAATGCTATTTAAGACTTTTTTTTAATCCTGTCGCATGCACTTTAAACCACACGGTAACATTGGCATATTATCACTAAGCATCATCAAAATTCTGGAAACACCCATCTTACTCTTTAAACAGCTTTAAAGTCATTTTAGAAATTAATTGACGGTGACAGACACCAAATCCATTTGGACTGGGAAGGGTTGGCAGCGATTGAACGATTCTAGCCAGAAATCAGTCAAGTAGCATATAATAGAAAAGATAGAATAGCCTTCGTCATTGCCTTGACAACAAAAATGGATTTGCAACTTCAGTTATTTTCACATAATGAGTAAACAGTACATCGCCTACATAGTTTCAACTTTGTTTGAGGTAACGGTAGAGAGACTCGACCTCTGCTCGAGGTCGGAAAAAAATCACCTGTGTATCATTGACATTCCTTGGTGCGGTGGTGTTCGTAATTTCATCAGACGGCTTCTGAAGACTGCCGTACATGAAGGCTGCGTTCTCACGAGGGAAGTAAAGAGGTTGTTGCAGAAAGCGGTCCGGACGTCTCTCGGGTGGCCTCGACTCAGCATAACCGCTGATAAATTATAAATCAGCGGCTCATACTTGGCTGCCAAACTTTCTTTTAAACAGGGCCTTTTATTTGACTAAATACTGTTGACTTCTCATTTTACCTCCAGTTCCAGAGGAACCCAGCCTGACACTCACCTAGGGAATACTTCTATCTAATCGAAGCTCAGCCAATCAGCACGGCTTGCGCTCAGACGGAATATTTCAGCACCGCCGGCTTCTGCATCCTGACATATTCTGTTTGAGGATTTTCAATGCTTCCAGACTACACTCGGAAGAAGCGAGCGTGCACGTCAAGATAAAGACGATCGCTTTAGAGAACCTTTTAAGCCACAATTAATCAAAACGAGCTTCAACTTTGTGTGGAACAAGACAGATAACACTAAAGGATTTTGGTCCCTTTCATATTGAATACTTTTCCATTTAATTCCCAATGGTGAATGAGGCGGCTTTGTAAAGTGAAATCTAAGGACGTACAGACATGACATGACACTTGCCTTTTCAACAAATTGAGATTCGTATTTTACTAAATAAACTGTCAGTACACTTTTTTAACCTCCACAGCATTGGACTGCATTGAAATGATAATGCTGGATTTTTTTTCTTCAGATCTATGAAGAAGCACATAAAAAGGACAAATGTATAAACGTTGTGAAGCTTTTATTCACCTTACCTTGCACTCGGTTTAATGTCAGATCAGGCGAATCATTGTAACTCAAATCCAGAGTTAATGTTATGCTCTTTTTTTAAATGTTAGTCGTAATGTTGTGAATCTTTTTGAAGACAAATACTTGGCGTGAAAGGAGGCTATGATTGCTCGGCTCTCACATTGAGCGAAATTTGAAAGAAAGCATATATCGTATTATCTATAAGAGCTATAAATTCATAGGATTTTTACGTATTTGAATTCACCCGAGCGTGTGCTGTGGTATTTGCTTGAAATAGATTTAAAAGTGGCCAACTTATTGTTCAATTTTTAGCATGAGTCTTTGAGACTTTTGTATCCCTCTTGTAATCAAAGTTATTTCCACTTGATTTCATGTCGATTAGTCTAACTCAGTGGTCGGCAAACACTCACAGAGCCAATTCGACCCGGTTTCCATGGAGAAGACAATACTAGGAGCGGCACATACTTTTTGACACATCAAATGAATGTGTTTGCACCTATACCACAGATCAGTAGCCTTTTTTAAAAACTTGCCCCTTTTCAGCTGTCTTGACGCAGAGAATGGAGATCTGAGTATCCGAGGGTTAGGAGAAAGCAGCGAACAGGAAGAGTTAAGGGGGAACAGAAGAAAACAAGGAGAGAGAGACAAAAGAAACACAAACAACAACAATACAGTACATTGAACGCCTATTGAACGGGGGGGGGGAGTCTTGAAATAAAAGTGATTGGGAGGGGTGGCGTGTACACAAATCAGCCATATGGTCGAGGACCCAGTATTTGTGTGAATCCCTTTTGAGTATGTTGACATCCAATTCTATGCTGTCTCATTGCCGATCCTGACACCGAAGTTTTCTACTTATGTGTGTCTAATTGCACCTAGTCATGCGTGAATCCCATCAGACATGTGATAGTTCCGTAGTTGAGTGGAGATGCCGCGTGGGTCCTGCGCCAGGGCCGGTACCCTTCCCCACTCAATTGGGGAGGGGCAAGCCAGCGCAGCCCATCCCTCCTCCCGCAACCCAGCAAAGGGGCCGTGGTGGTCCCCCAGGCCATCTGCGCCCCTATCAACCGACCTTCAATGATGGGATAAGGAGATGCACCCCCCCCCCCCCCCCATTCCCATCCCCACCCACCTGGCCCACGAGCCAACGCCGCGGTCCCCCAACCGGCACAGCACATCGCGGGACCCCCAACGGCCCACCAAGCCCACGGCAGGGCAGGACCTCCCACCGGAGCAGGCGATACCCAGCCAAAACACACCGGCACCCAGCCAGCAACCCTCGCAGGGTGCATACCCGAGAACGCCGAGAAGCCGCTGCGGGGCGGCGCGAGATGGGAGCCAACTCAGAAATGTATATGATCGGGAAAAATTATCAGGAATGATTAGAATTGAATCGGGAGCAAAAAAAAGCAATCGGATCGGGAAATATCGGGATCGGCAGATACTCAAACTAAAACGATCAGGATCGGATCGGGAGCAAAAAAACATGATCGGAACAACCCTATATATTAGTAATTTCTTTGCAGAGGGCACAGCTTTAAGATGTAGGTCATGTTACGGTCATGCAAAATTAATACATTTTCCAAGCTATAATTCACCAAAAATATAACAAAAAACATTGCGTGGGCATTAATAATTCAACTCATTAATGCAGCACTTTAGTAAGTTTTACAACTGAGTAAGTTCTTGTGATTGTTTGACTACGTCATACATCTCAAGTTCTGTTGTGTACTTGCCTCCACCTCACCGTGAAAGCAAATTGCAGTCATTAGTCACTTTGTAGGCGTTTCGCTCTCCAAATGCCGCATTGGCTGTTCTTCCCTCCTGACTTATACGCCGTGATCCCATCAGCCCACAAACGTTACCCACGTGCAGTTCAAGCATCGCCGGCCAGCTGTGTTTGGACACGGGCCAGCTGCCTTAATTGCTCGGAGAACAACACAAGGATTATATTTGGAAACATTTTGACGCGCTGACCTAGCTGCGAGTGAAAAGTCGACGTCGAGAAAAAGGAAAATATGATGAGACATAGAGGATGAGACACTTGATGCCCACTCAGGCTCAGTGCATCTTCTTCTAAATGCCTTCAAGCTTCACTTGGGTGCTTGGTTCTCAAATTTCCTTTTGGCCCGCATTTTGACAAATCCCATTAAAGCTGTTTAAAGGGTCCGAGCTCAATCCAGCAGCAATGCAAATAGCGTATCTGTTGTCTGCCAAGACGTATAGGACTGTGTTACCTGAGTAGACAATTGCAGTGGCAGAAGAAGTCATAAATGCTTACCAAACAGATGTAAATATAGGGAGTACTCGGGTTATGATGTCCTCGACCTGCAACGTTTCAACTTTACGACCTCGTGCCTCGTCCACTATTTAGTCCCCAGCACCTACTGTAATTTTCGGACTATAAGACGCACCTGACTATAAGCCGCCATCCACCAAACCTGACACTGTTAAAATTCGCCCCCCCCCAGCCAAGGCGCACGGAAACAGCGACAGCCGAACAAAGTGCCGCTCTGCCGATGCTGCCTCCGCGCGCGCCAACCGGGAAGGCAGAACTTCGCGCGTTCTCGTCTTATTTTAACCCTTTGTACTGACTCCATGTTTCAAAAGTTTGAAGAACACTCACCAAAAACAGGTTGACAATTTATTCGTCGACAGTGGTCAAAAACAAGGCAAAAACAGACGACGAAGGGACAATTCTGGATCCAAAACAAGGCTACATGTTTCCGAGCAGCAAAATCTGTCTTATTTCAGTGTCCAGTGTTTTTTATGTCCGTGGGCCGGCCGAAGGTGTGTCCAGGCGTTGCTTTGGGATCATCCCTCTCTGGCCGGTTTCGGGCTGTTTAGGTTCGTGCGTGGATGGGATGTGGTTGCCACAGCGACCGGCGCTGGTCTTGACGTCACAAGCGCCTGCTATCAAATTTGTTATCCAGCCTGGCACTATTTGTTTTAGGACAAAGCGCGCTGGTCTTTGTCAGTGGCGCCACCAGGGGGTGGCCAGGGGTGGCCACGGCCACCCCTATAAATTGGTTGGCCATCCCGCTTGCCAGTATATCGTTAGATTGTTGTAGCATCAGTTATGCATTTGTTCCCAAATGAATGCATTTATTTTGTTTTGTAAAATGTAGGGCTGTCAAATTTCACATTCACGGGCGGTAATTTTTTTTTTTTTTAATTAATCACGTGAAAATATTTATCGCAATTAACGCATTCGTGGTACGACTCATTCACCCATCGCCGCAAACAGCCTACAATGGCGCCGTTTTACTTATATACCGAGATAAGAGGCCGAGTGGAGTAGATACAAGCATTCATTGGGGCCGTGCTTTTAACTGGCAAAAGCTTTGTCATTTCTCCCACAGCAACTATAAATATTGTGGGAAGCGACGTGGGGAAGAATGACTGGAGTTGATCTTTTTCTTATGACCCTGTAGTGTACCCAACGCAGAGAAGATATAGCATTTGCAGCAACCACAAACAGTCATGGTTGCACCACTTCCCATCATGCATTTGGGCAGAACAGTTAAGTCGCTACAGTATCATTTACTGAAAGCTCAACAAATACACTCGATGGCAATATTTAGTCACAATATACAAACTCACATTAATCCTTTAAGAATTACAAGTCTTTCTATCTGTGGATCCCTTTCACAGAAAGAATGTTAATAAAGTTAATGCCATCTTGTGGATTTATTGTTATAATAAACAAATACAGTACTTATGTACAGTATGTTGAATGTATGTATCCGTCTTATCTTTCCAATCCAACAATAATTAACAGAAAAATATGGCATATTTTAGGATGGTTTGAATTGCGATTAATTACAATTAATTAAATTTTAAGCCGTTATTAACTTGATTAAAATTTTTTTTTAATCCTTTGACAGCCCTAGTTAAATGTACACCTTATGCCTAATATATACATAACACAATAAAACAGAATTGTTGTGGAACTCAAAATGTTGACTGGACAGTTATGGACTATGCGCATTAAATCATTAGTAACATCAAATATTTCACAATACACCAAAGTATATCTGTAGCCGTGTCCTTAAGTCTTTCCGATTGTTTTCCCCTGACCTTTCTACTGCAAAAATATAATGAAAACCTGAAATTATGGCTTTTAGTTTTGGCCACCCCAAGATTTTAAGTGGCCCCATCTGGCCACCCCTACTAAAAATTTCTGGAGGCGCCACTGGTCTTTGTCCTTGTTCGTTTGTCGGGAGGACTGATTGCCAGAGTTTGGTGCGTCAATCTTGCTCGTGGCGCACACGTTTTGGGCTTCTGTGCGTTGTGTATCTATTCTGTTTCTTTAAACTATGGTGTGCTATTTATTTTACATTAGGTGTGTTAGAGTAGTGCAATGAATATGAGAAATGATACTATTCCCTGATTGATTATATTACGTGTGTTCGAGTAATGCAAACAGTTAGACGGTGCCTACGAGAAACGGTACCATTTTTCCTTTTCCCCCTCATGAGCACCGATAAGGTGATTCACTTTACTGTGTTCAAGGCCACTGAGTGGAGTCTGCCTAAACTATATTTAAATGAATGTGTTATACTAATGCAAACAATTATATGGTGTGTGTGAGAACGGTACCTTTTCCCTTCAACACGCAAACAGCATTTGTTCATAGATAAGCCACATTGGACTGTAAGCTGCAGCTGTCCTTACTGTATTGTGGGATATTTACAGCAAAAGATATTAACCGGTGACACTTTATTAGACAGCGGCATCATAGGACTGTTATAAGCAGGGGTGAAAGTGGGCGGGAACGGTCAGGAACACAGTTCCGGTATAAGATTCAGGGCCGGAACGCAGTTCCAGTATAAGATTCAGGGCCGGAACACTGTTATACGGTGCTTTGTAGGAGTGGGAACCTCTTGGTACCTCACGATACCATACGATTTGCGATACAAAGCTCACGATAACAATGATCTGACGATATGGCGATACGACGATTCTCGATACATTGGTCAGGAAATCATTGTAGAATATTCTACAAACAACTAATAAACAGAAAAACAAGCTTCGCTGTGAATTAGCGTAAGTTTCATGTGTTTTGGTTCAGGTGATTCACCGTTCGATTCAAACCTTTGTTTTCAAAAACTACTAAAGAAACATTTTGAAAACTTCCAGAATCAATGTTTGGATTTTATTAGCATATTTAAATTGCAATATTTGAACACAAATTACATGAACATACACAAGAAATACAAACCTGTTAATCATCAATTAACTATAAAGGGGTAAGCCTTAGTTCACTACATTTCTAACAGTTTAATTAACATTAACAATAGAAAACATACAGGAGAATATATCAAAGCAAGTTCGAGAAATTCACACAGATTAATGTTATGCTAACTCTAATGCAGATCGGACTTTCAGTAGATAAATTAGTGCTGTGTTCCCCGCCTCCGCAGCATTGACGTCTTTTTACATTACTTACAGTGGCTGCTGCTGGCGGGAAAAAAAAACTTCTAATATCTTTTGTCATTTTGTATTTCTGTCGAGCTGAGAATGCGTGTGTGTGTGTGGAGGGGGGTCAAGTCATCAGCCAATCAAACGTGTGTTTGAGGGGAAAAAATGGACTGGCACATTAGGCAAGTGAAAAGGCGTCATTGTAAGTCTGAACCATAGACTTCATAACCTAGAGTTATAATGAGGTCTATGTCTGAACATAATGAAAGTGCTGTAATAATGCACTTAATAATGGTCGGGTCAATTATATCCTTATAACATATGGGAAGACAATCTAAACGACCTATATAACTGAAGTCATTATATAATGCAAATAAGGTTGCTTAAAAGTTGGTGGGGACAATTTCAGCATCTTGAATATTTGGTAGTGTTTTGTCCCTACCGTCCCTATGCAAACCTACGCCCTTGATTAGACCCTAATTACATTGATAAGCCGAATATTGCCAACAGTCGTACCGCTTTGTCAGTGTTACATCAGTAAACCAGTGAGTACTGTTGGCATGCTCAGTGCAAAGTAACACCGCACCATAGCAAAGGAGCTGATACTGCCAGCAGCAAAAATAAAAACGGTCCCTCTGTCCAATGACGCTGTCTGTCAGGAATACGCGGGCAAGCAGGTGGTGTGGACCCAATTGCAGGGAAACAAAAAGCAGCAAGGCAGGTGGTGGTGAACTCAAAAAACGTTTTAAAAACAACTAACCAAAAGCACAAAGTACAACCAAAAGGACTGGGGATCAAAAAGGCAACGTTCAAACCAAAACTTACTTAAACAGAGGGACTGGTACACGAGGGCTTGGACAGGACTTGGAATTGACGTTGACATAGACATAGACAATGACGCAACAAGAAGTGAAAAGAAACTGGGAGCTTATATACACACAGAGACGAGGGGTAACGACACAACGAGGAACTGGTGAGCACAGGAGGATGCAGATTGGAAGATACACTAGGAGGCACAACAGGTGAAATCAATGAACAATCACAGGGACAAGTCACACTAGGAGAAACCCAACCCAACCTAACACTGTCGTTTTTGTTCTATTTTTTTTTTTTTTTTTTTCGATCAAATTTGGCATATCATTCTCTTGAGTTAATGTTGCTAATCAATTTCAATAATTTATTACTATTATTTATTGATTTCATTAAATTTTATTTTTCAGTACCAAATGGTGAAAAAATGTACTTTGAGTGTATTTTTACAGTTTGGATGTGACTTATTTTTTTAAATCAGGTAAATCGATGCGATTTAAGTCTTTTCTGTTCCAAACAAAACAATGTTAATAAAGTTATACATTATTGTACTTGTATTATACTTAAATATTAAAAAAGGACACTGTTATGCAGAGGTGTACTCATAATAATAATACTTGCATAGACAAATTATACTATTTACAGTGGTATCAGAGAGTTGGCGAGGCGTGAAATGTTTACGTCTTCCTGGAGGAGATGTAACAAAAAATAAATGAGAAACATTGGATTAAAGGGACAGAAGGAACAGGCATTAGGAGTAAGATTACATAATGCAACATAAACATGATTGAGAATACATGCTACATGACCATAAGTACCATTGCAAAGGGGTAAATGTGTATCTAATGGATCTTATTCGTGAGTGTACTCAGCACATTAGTCGTGTAGCAGGACATTGTTATTGAGTGCTCTTCACGATTCACATTAAAATACCGAAAATAATCTTTTTTTAGAATGTTTTGATTTTTTTTTTTTTTTTTAATTATTATTTTCAGTGGCGTTTCTTGGCACACCTTCCAGCCAAACCAGTTTGACGCACAGATACCATTTGAACGCCAAAACGACCGGAATTCTAAGTTGACGAAGGCTCTCAAAATAATGCATCTATTCCAATTTTTATCAGAATCTTATAATTCATACTTACAAATATTCAGGAAGTTGAGGGTCACAAAAGTTGTGTAAAGTTAATGGCAAAAACATGCTGTTCCCCAAAATTTGCCCATTCATTTTCTAATGGCCAAAATTTCCCATTCAATTGCAACGGCCCTATTCGTCGTTCCGTTGAAAGGAAGTGACCTGTAATCAACAGGAGGGTGACTCATTTTCAACAGCAGTGTCCTTTTTGTCAACGATGACCAGTGTTGTCAGTAACGCGTTACTGTAATCTGATTACTTTCTTTCAGTAATGAGCAATCTAACGCGTTCATTTTTCCAAGCCAGTAATCTGATTAAAGTTAGTTTCCTCAGTGCCTGTGCGTTACTATTTGGTTGTTGCCTCATACTGTATGTAGAATGACGAATACAGTAGTCATGTACGAAGAGCATTTGAATAGAAAATACTGCTCTTGAGTTTGGGAGTGACATCACATCTCACGTTTTCTCATCGGGAAAAAAACGGGTCACGTGTATTACCATGCTGTGTGCGCGCCGTCTGCCACGGCGGTCAACATAGCCTGGCTACATATCAGGATGCCAACAGTAAAGGAACTGGAGAGATACAACAAACGGCTGCCTTTGCTCACTGGAGATACAGCCATTACTTCACATATCCGTCCAGTAAAGATGACGAAAATATCTCCGTGCGTTGCAAACTGAGCTCAGAAAGACTGTCGACCACTAAAAACTCGACATCCAATTCAACAAGGAAGCACTTGGAATTACAGCACAACGCGAAAAAACTCGAAACAAAGCCGACAGGTGACGAGACAGCTAGCACTTCTACAGTTTGTAACCAGCCTTTATAATATGTGCAATGAATTATGTACATTTTATAGTTAGAGTTTGTAATCATAGGCGGAGTTCTACATTTGTGGGACTGGGGTAGAAGCATGTAGAAGACTCTGAAACAAAAGTCTAAAGTTTGGACACACTTCATCATTTTTGCCTTTTAGATATTTTCACGACTGTTGTAAATTCTCACTGAAGACATCAAAACTATGAACGAACATGTGGAATGGCAAAAAAAAGTGAAATAACTAAAAACAGGTTTTGTATTCTACATTCTTCAAAGTATCCACCTTTGAGGTGTCTCAAAACCTTTGGCCAGTACTGTATATATATATATATATATATATATTCTACATTCTTCAAAGTATCCACCTTTGAGGTGTCTCAAAACCTTTGGCCAGTACTGTATGTATATATATATATATATATATATATATATATATATATATATATATATATATATATATATATATATATATATATATATATATAAACTCACCGGCCACTTTATTAGGTACACCTGTCCAACTGCTTGTTAACACTTAATTTTCAATCAGCCGATCACATGGCGGCAACTCAGTGCATTCAGGCATGTAGACATGGTTTAAGACAATCTCCTGCAGTTCAAACTGAGCATCAGTATGAGGAAGAAAGGTGATTTGAGTGACTTTGAACGTGGCAAGGTTGTTGGTGCCAGAAGGGCTGGTCTGAGTATTCCAGAAACTGCTGAACTACTGGGATTTTCACGCACAACCATCTCTAGGGTTTACAGAGAATGGTCCGAAAAAGAAAAAATATCCAGTGAGCGGCAGTTCTGTGGGCGGAAATGCCTTGTTGATGCGAGAGGTCAGAGGCGAATGGCCAGACTGGTTCAAGCTGATAGAAAGGCAACAGTGACTCAAATAACCACCCGTTACAACCAAGGTAGGCAGAAGAGCATCTCTGAAAGCACAGTACGTCGAACTTTGAGGAAGACGGGCTACAGCAGCAGAAGACCATGCCGGGTGCCACTCCTTTCAGCTAAGAACAGGAAAGTGAGGCTACAATTGGCACAAGCTCATCGAAATTGGACAATAGAAGATTGGAAAAACGTTGCCTGGTCTGATGAGTCTCGATTTCTGCTGCGACATTTGGATGGTAGGGTCAGAATTTGGCGTCAACAACATGAAAGCATGGATCCATCCTGCCTTGTATCAACGGTTCAGGCTGGTGGTGTAACGGTGTGGGGAATATTTTCTTGGCACTCTTTGGGCCCCTTGGTACCAACTGAGCATCGTTGGAATGCCACAGCCTACCTGAGTATTTATTGTTGCTGACCATGTCCATCCCTTTATGACCACAATGTACCCAACTTCCGATGGCTACTTTCAGCAGGATAATGCACCATGTCATAAAGCTGGAATCATCTCAGACTGGTTTCTTGAACATGGCAATGTACTCAAATGGCCTCCACAGTCACCAGATCTCAATCCAATAGAGCATCTTTGGGATGTGGTGGAACGGGAGATTCGCATCATGGATGTGCAGCCGACAAATCTGCACCAACTGTGTGATGCCATCATGTCAATATGGACCAAACTCTCCAGCACCATGTTGAATCTATGCCACGAAGAATTGAGGCAGTTCTGAAGGCAAAAGGGGGTCCAACCCGATACTAGCATGGTGTACCTAATAAAGTGTCCGGTGAGTCTATATATTATGGTAATAGCGTTTCCATTCATTTCCACTAGGGAACATGAATATCATTTCTAAATGCACCATAATAGATAACCTAACACTTTTCAAAAACTTGAGTAGGCATACTGTAGTTTCATTACTTAGAATCGAACCAACCTTGAGTATTTTGTTTTACTCCCACATTCCAAAAACGTGCCAGTTTGCTGTTTGCATCATGGCAGATCTTCAATATGCGCGGATCACGGATAAATTCATATACATGCAAAAATGGCATTACATTGCAACTAAGCATCTTAACCTAAGGTATAAATGCAGGGCTAGCTCTCTAGTCCAGATATTACTTTGAAATTCCATGTCATTTATTTGTCCTATTTCGAAGAGTTTGTGGTCCTTGCAGATACTGGAGTGTTTGTTTTCCATCGCCCTTAATCCTGTTTCTTCATTGTGGGGAGATGCAGGCGTAGGCCCACGTCGGAGCCAAGTTTCAAATCGGCAAGAAAGGGTTGCCCGGGCAACAAGCGGCTCACTCAGCGTTTAAGGCACAGCACTTTCCTGTGGCGTCGGTTTGGGTGTCCAACTTGGCGCCCGTGTCTCATCCCCGGGTGGAATTGAGTAGGAAGCGTGTCCTGCACACTAAGTGAGTCATATGACAAAACTCTTCAAGACATATTTTCACATCTGCTATGCATCCCGGCAGTCAAACGATGCTGTCAGAGGGTGAAAGCGTAAGTGGGTTAAGCGGCCACACAATGGCTGCCATTGACGGCGAAAGAACTTTTTGAACTGCATTGAATGGCAGTCATGAATGTGAATGTTGATGCACAATGTAAACATGTTTTTATTTATTTATCGTCATTATCATCGGTATCATTGACAGTTACAAGATGGCTTTGTGAAAAAAACGAAAAGACGAGGGCTGACGGGAGAAGCATATGCTCATCAAGTCCTGTCCACTTAGCCCAAGGACGCACAGTCAATACATGGTAGAGTAGGCATTATACATTGTGGTACATGAACAGTTTTTGGGTTTTTTTCCCCACATGAATTTTCTTCCCAAAGTCATTGATTCGACGTAACACTTAGGTGAAATTGTCAATCAATCGTAAGTTCATCGTTTAGGGTGATTGATAGATCTGTGTAAGGAGGAATAGCTGAGGGAGTCATGGATATAAATCCTTTGTATAATTTTTATTAGGGCTGTCAAAATTATCGCGTTAACGCGCGGTAATTAATTTTTTTAATTAATCACGTTAAAATATTTGAAGCAATTAACGCACATGTCCCGCTCAGACTGTATTCTGCCTTTTGGTAAGTTTTACAGCAAGGTTTTTTGTGCTGTCTAACAGCGAACTCTTGTGGTCGCTTTGCGACATGGTTTATTGCTTTCTTGCCAGTTCAATATGGCTGCACGACGTCTCGGGCTGACGCCTACTTTGTAATGTTGTGCTTATATGATCCTTGGACAAGATTTGTCCGTAAGTATGGTTGTTGTAAAGAATGTACATATTATGTTAGTAAGCGAAATGTTATATTTTTTGTATGAGACGCTTTTTGTTTGTTTAGTGAACCTGTATAGCGTGCTAAGCTAACGTTGTTGCTAATGCAATGCTAGTGTACTTTTTTTTGTAGTTTCACTACGGTCTACAGAGGACAGTGGTTTGAGGCCATTTTATTAATAAATCAGATGAAAAAGGAAGAAGTCTGATTATTAAGGCGTCGTTCACTAGCTGTCTAGCTTTGGAAAAAGTAGACCCTTCGGAGTGAGGACAGCATAGACATATTTAAATGACAGTAGAGTGAAATGCCCACTACAGTCCTTATGTACCGTATGGTGAATGTACAGTGCTGCTCAAAAGTTTGTGAACCCCCTCAACATTTTGGAATTTTCTATTATTTCAACCTGATTTCCTAATCAATCAATTCAGTAGTTTTTTTTTGTTTTTTTTTAACAGTTGTGTTGTCGAGACTAAATTAAAAAGAGTTTTCATCAACTGATGTAGGTGCAAAATTGAACTGTTTGGTCACAACCAAAACCGCCATGTCTGGCGAAAAGTCAACACTGCATACCACCAAAAGAACATTCTCCCAACAGTGAAGCATGGAGGTGGGAATGTCAAGATCTGGGCTTGCTTTTCATCCTCAGGACCTGGACAACTCCACATAGTCCAGGGAATCATGAATTCTGAGGAATATTGTCAAATCCTAGAACATAACCTGACGCCATCTGTTTTGAAGTTAAAGCTTGGCAGAAGGTGGATCATGCAACATGATAATGATCCAAAGCATTCCAGCAATACAACCAAGGAATGGCTGAAAAAGAAGAAGATTCGTGTTCTGGACTGGCCCAGTCAAAGTCCTGACCTAAATCCCATTGAAATGCTGTGGCGGGACCTGAAGCGAGCAGTTCATGCCAGACGCCCATCAAACCTCTCTCAACTGACTGCGTTCTGCAAGGAAGAATGGGCAAAAATCCCCCAAAGTAGATGTGAGAGGCTGATTAGTCACTACAGAAACCGTTTGGTTGAGGTAATCTCTGCAAAAGGAGGCGCAATATCCTATTAACTGAAGGGGTTCACATACTTTTGCACACATGATATCTGAGTTTTTCTTAAATCAACCACTTTTGTTAAATAAAGAATGACAATATAACTATTTTTTTTGTTTCAGTCCATTATTTGGAATGTCAGTATTGTGGATTTGGGTATAACTTAACATTTAATAAGGTTATTTTAGTTTTTTTTACAAAAAATCTGACCATCGCTGTGGGGTTCACAAACTTTCGAGCAGCACTGTATATATCCATCTTGTGTCTTATCTTTCCATTCCAACAAATTATTTTACAGAATATATATATAATTTACAGAAAAATATGGCATATTTTATAGATGGTTTGAATTGCGATTAATTACGATTAATTCATTTTTAAGGTGTAATTAACTCGATTAAAAATTTTAATCGTTTGACAGCCCTAATTTTTATATAAGCTTCATATAAGTCATTCTCAAAAAGTGAGCATATTGTGATAAAGTTCATTATTTTTTGTAATGTACTGATAAACATTAGACTTTCATATATTTTAGATTCATGACACACAACTGAAGTAGCTCAAGCTTTTTATTGTTTTAATATTGATGATTTTGGCGAAAAACCAAAGATTCCCTATCTAAAAAAATTAACATTTCACGAAAAGATACTGTAAAGAAGCTACTAACCTGATCATCTGAATCAAGTAATTAACTCAAAACCCCTGCAAAAGATTCCTGAGGCTTTTAAAAACTCCCAGCCTGGTTCATTACTCAAAACCGCAATCATGGGCAAGACTGCCGACCTGACTGCTGTCCAGAAGGCCATTATCGACACCCTCAAGTAAGAGGCTAAGACACAGAAAGATATTTCTGAGCGAATGGGCTGTTCCCAGAAAGCTGTATCAAGGCACCTCAGTGGGAAGTCTGTGGGAAGGAAAAAGTGTGGCAGGAAACGCTTCACAACCAGAAGAGGTGACCGCACCCTGAGAAAGCTTGTGGAGAAGGGCCGATTCCAGACCTTGGGGGACCTGCAGAAACAGTGGACTGAGTCTGGAGTAGAAACATCCAGAGCCGCCGTGCACAGGCGTGTCCTGAAAATGGGCTACAGAGTTTGGAGGAAGACTGGGGAGAAGGAAATGCCAAAATGCCTGAAGTCCAGTGTCAAGTATCCACAGTCAGTGATAGTCTGGGGTGCCATGTCAGCTGCTGGTGTTGGTCTACTGTGTTTTTATCAAGGGCAGGGTCGATACAGCTAGCTACAGTATCAGGAGATTTTGGAGCACTTCATGCTTCCATCTGCTGAAAAGCTTTATGAAGATGAAGATTTCATTTTTCAGCACAACCTGGCACCTGCTCACAGTGATGTAATGCCATGGTTTATTGACCATGGCATTACTGTGCTCAATTGGCCTGCCAACTCTCCTGACCTGAACCCCATAAAGAATTTGTGGGATGTTGTGAAGAGGAAGTTGAGAGACACCAGACCCAACACTGTGGATGAGCTTAAGGCCGCTATCGAAGCATCCATAACACCTCAGCAGTGCCACAGGCTGATTGCCTCCATGCCACGCCACATTAAAGCAGTCATTTCTGCAAAGGGATTCCCGACCAAGTATAAACCCCAATCACCAACGTCACACAATCACGTGATCGCTGTATTGTGCCGCCATATCGTCCGTCATTTTGTGTCGGTATTGTCAATGATCGTAGTTTCTAAAGGTGGATTCACTTGCAAACTACGGAAGCCCCGGTGCTTTCAGACGCTGTAAACTCATTGGATGAGTTGCATAAAAGCAGTTATTTGGAAAAGCTTCGGTCGATCCACTCGCCAGATCCATATTTGATGCCCAAACCGATCCGTCCGGTCCCGTCCCGTGCGTCCGAGCTCGTCCTGAGACCACAAAATTTCAAATCATACTCCAGTTTATGTCACGATGAGGAGTCGGGTACCCAAAATCGACACCGGCCCAAATATAAACCGACATTTGGTCAGCTGAGCGTCACCGTTGTCACGATTGTAAAATGAAACTTGATCGACAACGGGCCGGTGTGTGCCGAAAAATAGCGTGAAATGTCCCCCCTGACGGGAGCGCTTATTTATAACGCTTTGTTAACGTGAAAACATCAAATGTTTTCATGGACTCATTACAGTAATGGATTTACGACTGTAAGATCAGTTTTAAATAGGGCTGCAGCTATCGAATATTTTAGTAATCGAGTGATCGACTGAAAATTCTATCGATTAATCGAGTAATCGGATAAAACAAATATATTTTTAGGTGAATAGCAATTATAGATATACATGAGAAAACAAGACATTTTATCATTTTCAGTCAATCAATGTCTTTATTTTTGATGTATATTGTTGAAAACAGCCAACAATTGCATCTCAGATGTAACTAGAATTTTTAAAAAAAGACTAATTCACTGCTTTCACTCAAAAAACCTTTAGATCTTATTTTAAAAAAGTATATACACCTAAAAATGCCTTTACGCTTGATAACACACATCACTTAAAAGTTAGGATTTTTTCCCACATTTTTCAATTGAATTTCTATTTGTGTCAAGCCATTTTTAAGTTCTAGTTAAGTTTTAAGTTAGTCTAAACTGTAAGTCCTGATAGGATTTTGAGTTTTTGCACTGTTCAAAATAAATGTATGATACAGGCTGTATTGGAGCACATTAGGGACTAGTGCTACTTGGTGTTTTATCCAGCAATGACTACTGAGCTAAAATTGATAGTTAGCATTATTGAGTTTTTATTTGACACCCTCATCACTCCACAACGCTATGTTATGTTAAAGCCTGTATGTAAGACACGTGAGCCACGCATCGAAAGTGGTCTTAATTAATTGAAACCTAGCCCTCCACAGGGCTAACGTAAGGTGAGCTAGTAGTGACAGTAACGTTAATCTTATATATTAGTGCTTAGCACTCTTTATTAGCGCTTAGCCCTCTACTGCTTTAAGATGGCGGCTGTTTGCTAACGCTTCCCAGACGCGGCCTAGTCTGTCACTGGGCATCTAGTTCAACATACATGTGATCTCTATGAGACTCATACGACGCTACCTGCAACCAACGTAGCATGTGCGGGCTAGTATTTAGCAACGTCGGCGTCGTTTGTAGCGGTTGTCGGCTGCAGTAAGTTTTGTTTTTTTTTCCTTCTTCCTCTACGCACGTGACATCAGCGCGTTGTCCCGCATTAAAAGTAGTCCGAGCAAAACGTGATGCTTAGAGCTGTCAAAATAAACGATTACTTGAGGTGAATAAAATTACTCGGATCAGTTTTTAAACTCGAGTTGCTCGAGTTGCTCGAGTATTCGTTTCAGCGCTAGTTTTAAATAATTAAATCACACAAAATATTAGTACTGTATTTTAGTAACAAATTGTGGACTGGGCCACATAACCATCTTTGAACAGAAATGTATTAGTCTACAGGTTTTCACGACCATATCCCAATGACAATCACACAGGTATGACATTTATTAGTTCAAGCAGAGTAAAATAATACATATTCACCGTACAAGAAAGTCGTTTCCGTGTGGGCGCTCCCATCAGGGGTGACATTTCACGCAGGGCGGCTATTTTTCGGCACAACACCTGTTGTTGCGCTCACCTTCTTGCTGCGCGACCGTGGCGACGAGCTTCATAGTCTCCGTCTGATGATGTCTGCGATCGTGTTGGCATCATATTGATGTTTTCGCCGCTGTCTGACAGCTGTCGACACAAACGCATCATGGACCGAGATAAACAAACCGTGCTGCTTTAGGGATTTGCCCTTTGAACAATGGGCACACAGCAACTACTAAAATGACCGTTTATCTTCTCTGTTACTGCAACCAACCGCCACACATGCCTTCACCATTTTGATTAATCAGTGTTAACGATTGTCAGGAAGGTTTTTGGGTTCGTTTACTCGGCGGTGATTCCTTAGACAAGCAGAAAAATACGCAGTAAAAGGAGGAATGTACGTAGCGGTAATATGTAGACAGGATGAGCTGACGGACAATATGGCGGCACCAGTCAGGGGAGCGGAGTTGTGACATCACGTGATTGGGGTCTATTGAGTGCTCAGCTGATATAATTAATTGAAGGTCGACTTTTTTTGCATTAAAAAAAGGTTTTTTGTATTAGTCGGATGAAGTATGCTAATTTTTTGAGATAGGGATTTTTGGTTTTTCTTGACTTTTTTGCCAAAATCATCAATATTAAAACAATAAAAGGCTTGAACTACTTCAGTTGTGTGAAATGAATCTAAAATATATGAAAGTCTAATATTTATCAGTACATTACAGAAAATAATCAACTTTATCACAATATGCAAATTTTTTGAGAAGGACTATATTTGTTTTTGTTTGTTTTTTTACTTCCGTGTTTTCTCGGATGATTTTTTTTCTATTTTTAGCTGTACCCGTTAAAAAGATTGAACATTTTTTAGAAAGTAAAGGCAAACTGTACAATGTGATAAGAGGTGTGCTAAAATACATGGCTAATAGAGATGATTCTGATTCAGATACACTGACTTCCCGGCTGTTACCAACAACCCCCAGTGCAGCTCGCAAACTGAATATCTTAGCAATATTTTCCACCGTTGTATGTATTTGTGTTACATAAGAGCGCCAGGAGCCCCTTTTTGACGGCACTCGTTGCTGAATATGTCGCCCCAAAGGGGGAATACAGCCACGCGGATCATTGCGTCGCCACCTCCCCCACTGCAAGGATCTCAGAGGCAAAGAAACAGCCTGTTATACACGGGATGATAATTACGTACTACATGTCAGCAAAACAGAAGACGAGTCCTCTTTTTCATCCACAAATGCTAATAGCGACAAGGGGAGCAGTCGCGGGCCACTAATGGATGCCACCGACATGAAAATTGGCTGCTCTCTTGCCGGTGCTGCCGGGAGTAAATAATGTCTTCTTTGTTACTGTCATCTCCAAGTACAAAGCACGTCCCTTGTGACTAATTAATAAGGTTCATTAGATCATCTGAATTTACCTTAATGACTCTTTTGGCCTCCCAGACATACAGTGCCCTCCATAACTATAGGCACCCCTGAAAAAGATGTCTTTTTTAGCTTCTAATATATTGTTTTTATTCAAATAATATGGGACCTTAATGAAAAAAAAGAAAAAAATCCAACCTTCAATACAAGTGCGTTCATTCCGTGGGGAAAAAATCCCACATAAAGAAAAAAATTATTTGACATCAAATAATGTGTGTCACAATTATTAGCACCCCTGGTGTTAATACTTTGTACAACCCCTTTTTGCCAACAAAACAAGGTCTGGGGACTGAGATGGCCATGGGAGGAGCTTGATTTTGTGTCTGGTGAACCATTTCTGTGTAGATTTGGCCATATGTTTAGGGTCATTGTCTTGCTGAAAGACCCAGTGACGACCCATCTTCAAGCTTTCGGGCAACAGATTTTGATTTAAAATGTCCTGGTATTTCAAAGCATTCATGATGCCATTCACCCTAACAAGGTTCCCAGGGCCTTTGGAAGCGAAACAGCCCCACAGCATCACTGACCCACCCCCATACTTCACAGTGGGTATGAGGTGCTTTTCAGCATGCGCATCTTTTGTGGCACGCTAGACCCACTTAGAGTGTTTGTTGCCAAAAAGTTCAATCTTGGTCTCTTCTGACCAAAGCACACGGTCCCAGTTGAAGCCTGGGACCGTGTGTATTTTTGTGTGAGAAGGTGTCTAGGTAGGACTTAGCTCCAACGTCTTGGCTAGGACAGTACAATGACGTGTGATACATGTTTTTGGATAGCTATTTTGAAATTTAGGGGTATTTAAAGGGTTAAGTCCTACCTAAGTGGAGATTTGGGATCATTTCGGAGCCTAGCTCACTGTCTAGCTAGGACTTGGCTCCGACATCTAGGCGAGGAAAGTACAATGACATGTGATACATGTTTTTATGTCGTTACTTTGAGATTTAGGGGTACTTAAAGGGTTAAATCCGACTTAAGTGGAAATTTGGGATCATTTCGGAGCCTAGCTTGCTGTCTAGCCAGGACTTAGCTCCAACGTCTTGGCTAGGACAGTACAATGACGTGTGATACATGTTTTTGGATAGTTCTTTTGAGATTTAGGGGTACTTAAAGGGTTAGGTCCTACCTAAGTGGAGATTTGGGATCATTTCAGAGCCTAGCTCACTGTCTAGCTAGAACTTGGCTCCAACGTCTTGGCGAGGACAGTACAATGACGTGTGATACATGTTTTTATGTCGTTACTTTGAGATTTAGGGGTACTTAAAGGGTTAAGTCCGATTTAAATGGAAATTTGGGATCATATCGGAGCCTAGCTCCCTGTCTAGCTAGGACTTAGCACCAACATCTTGGCAAGGAGAGTACAATGACGTGTGATACATGTTTTTGGATAGTTATTTTCTATATTTAGGGGTACTTAAAGGATTAATTCCGATTTACGTGGAAATTCAGAATACGTCGCCAGCGTAGGAACGGAACTCGTTCATAATCCGTGGACGACCTGTATGTGTTTGTTAAGTTTGTTAAACATTTATAATGATGCCTTATGAAATATGACTTGTGACTTGACATAGTTTTGTCAATCATTTAGATCACCTATGGCATCATTATAAATGCTTAACAAACACTGAACAAATCAACATAAATCATTTATTAACACTTTACTAATGATCTATTAACTAGTAATAACAGAGGGTTATTATGAAGTGTTACCACATTCAAATTAAGAGTGACTCATATTTATCTTTCTAATCATTTGAAATGTATTTACCCATCACGTTCGATGACAAAAGTATCAACTACAGATGATCATCCAGTATGCTCCTCACTGCCATTGACAGCGCTAGACGTCCAATCCATTTAGACTGTGAGAGGGCGACTCAGCCAATGAGTTAATAACTCTGACTCTCCTCTGTAGTCTTTTCTTTGCATTTTTTTTAAAGATCTGGCTTCTTTCAAACTTATAATCCTCGGTCCAGAATTATCCCAGCTTTCAAAAATCCATTCTTATTATCGCAGAAGGATCAAACAGAAAAGTGATTACTTGGTGATTAGGAGTGGATCAGAGTCCTCTTTGTGGCATTTGCATTGGATGTGGACGTCTTTTCCATGCCAGATGAGCCTTGGAACTTTATTCCCATGGTTACTACTATTATTTTTTTTTGGCCTTGAGCATCACTCTTTTAGATGGCGGAACGTCAAAGGTTGATGAACATTGTTATATGCAAAACGTGCAGTTTTAATTGTATTCATAATTAAGATTATTTTAGTGAAAATAACCATTTATTTCACTCCAGAGGGAAATTTAAAGTGGTAACGCAATAAAAGGGTACTATCACTTGAAAGCCGTATTTGTGTAACCTTTTATTTTGAAAATTCTGAAACGTGGGTATTGCACTGAGATGATTGGTAATACTGAAAAAAAAGGTTGATTTGGCTTAGATTTTGAAAATGTATAGGATGAGAGTGGTCCAATTTGTAATGGAAAAAAAACATCCAAATAAAGCCTAAAATGTAAGGTTAAAGTGCGTACGACAGGAGAAAAAAAAGTCTTAAATAGCAATATTATGTGAATTAGAATCATATTTTGAGACGATTCGACTAGTGCTGCAACGATTAATCAATTAACTCGAGTATTCGATTAGGAAAAAAATATTCAAATTAAATTTTGTTGCTTCGAGTATTCCTTTATATGAAGTGGCGTTGTAATGGTTTATTTTGAAAGCGTTTGCATTTAGTTTTATTGATAAGGGTGGATATACTGCCCTTTGGTCTGCCTCTTTTCACATGGCTGAATCCAACTGCTCCCCGTTAAAACCAACGTAAGCTAAGTTTTTGTTTGAGCTAATGTTTTTCAATGCATTCACAATTTAGTTTCTGGGTATATTTAGCTGTTTTTTTCTGGGAATATGTGTCTGAACCATTTGTTAAGAGCACTGTAAAAAAAAAAAAAAAAAAAAAAAAGCATTTTAAAGCATTTAAGCTAGTGGACTTTTTCTATGTAAGTTAGCCAATTGTTGTTTTGTTGTACGTAGATCCTCATTTAAAAAAATAAAAATAAAAAAAGTATTATACCGTTTGAGGCTTAGCTCAGGTATTTTAATTTTTCATGTTCCTTATCCGATTACTTGATTATTCGAACTAACTAGTCCATCGATTAATCGACTACTAAAATATTCGATAACTGCAGCCCTAGATTCAACTATATACAACAATTTAGCAAAGCGCAGATGACAAGAAATTAGTCTTTTAATCTGCCGGTTAGCCACGCCTACCAATATAGGGCTCTAGCGTCCCCAACATGTGGATGACGTTAGCAGAGTAACGATTTCATCTGATTTAGTATGCAGCCCATAGAGCGTAATTATTCAGAACGAGGAAAACGCGACAAAGAGAGCCGCAAAATGTCATTGTTTCAGTCACTCTACTCCAATATTTTTACAGGAAATTCCTTTTATCCAAGTATTTTTCCCCAATAGCTAAATAAATGGCGTGGTCATGACAAATAACAGTCTTGTGCTAAATGGAATGTGATATAATAAAAATGCATTTATTCAGGATGACTTGGCAAAATTACTCCATAATGGTCAAAACTGTCCACTTCACCTTTACTGTCGCACCTCCTGAACGATATTTTATGCCACTATTTTATGTCATTTCCCTTCCCCGGCTTCAGAGAATGTAAACAAACCAAGAGGCGTGACAGCTAAGCGACATGCTAACCCGAACCGAGTGATGTCTTCGAAGCGGAGAAACGCACTTAACTAGCCCGGATCATTTCACATGACGACTGGGTTGTCGATTGTCTTCGCCGATCGACAACCTGACCGGCGGCGAACAAGTTAGAGCTCGTCGTTCTCCTTCTGAGGGCAGAGGGCTCGTTTGGGGGGAAGCAGCTGGACAATGACCGCCGGACAAACCGACCGAAGTCGGAGGAGCGTGTAGCTGCCCGATGGTTCACACGAATATAGCAAAATAATGCTTTACTACACGGCGAAATGGTAAACAGCGAGAGAGGGCGGCTGCAGTTGTTATGCAGCTAACATGACAATATGTATATGAGGAGAGCTTTTTACATGCCCATCCATGTCAGCCATGCCTTGGCGTGCATGGCTGTCACCCCAGGAGAAACCTCTTCTGAAGACGGTACACAAGAAAGCCCACCCGTCTCTTCAGACCATGGGACATGGTTCCAGTAATCCATGTGCTTTGTTGACATGTCTTCAGCAAACTGTTTTTGCGGGCTTTCTTGCGTACCGCCTTCAGAAGAGGCTTCCTCCTCGGGTGACAGCCATGCATACCAATTTGATGTAGAGTGCGACGTATGGTCTGAGCACTAACAGGCTAACTCTTCTTCTCCTCCTCCTCTCCACCTCTTCAATCTCTGCAGCACGGCTGACAGCACTCCTGTAATGAGTCACGTGACATTTTGGAGGGGAAATGACAAGCAGTACTCAATTTGGACATTTAGGGATGTACGTAATTTCTAAGGGGTGTACTCACTTTTGTGGCCAGGGGTTTAGATATTAATGGCTATATTGTGAGTTATTTTGAGGGGAAAATAAATTAACTCCGAATTAAGAATTAAGTCCGAATAATCGAGTAATTGGATAAGGAACATGAAAAATTAAAATACCCGAGCTGAGCCTAAAACGGTATAAAAAAATCAGGCTCTATGTACAACAAAAGAACAATTGGCTAACTTACACAGAAAAAGCTTAAATGCTATAAAATGCAGTTTTTTTGTTTTGTTTTGTTTTTTTACAATGCTCTTGACAAATGGTTCAGACACATATTCTCACAAAAAAACGGTTAAATATACAGTGATACCTCAGCTCACGAACATAATTGGTTCCCAGAAAGTGTGTGTAAGGCGAAAAGTTCGTCTTCCGAACATTTATTTCCCATAAGAAACCATTAAAATGAGAATAATCCGTTCCCAGGTCCCCATAAAACATAATTTTCTACTAAATAAGCCTTAAAACTACACAAAAATATACCTTATTTTATGTATAATAAATGTGCTATTGTATTATAATTAAAGAAATAAACTGTACTGTATAATAAAGTCGTTTTATTTACCTTTGTGATGGTAGTTGATGGCTTGATGGAATGGAGTGGGAGGAGGAGGGAGGGAGGGAGTTATTGTTTGGAAGGAGAGTGTTACCGGCAAAGTGCGCAGTTAGCGTAGACTCCACTGCTGTGCCCCCCACATGCTTTTGGTTGTTAATAAAAGTGCCCACAAAAAGCCATCCGATGCCTCTGGGTGTTTGTATGCACGCCGCCACCTTTCTGGAGAGGAAATCGGGCGAACCGAAGACAACCGACGACAACGAGCCAACGTGACTCGCCGGTCCACTTCTCACTACGGTGGGAAGCTGAAAGCACCGCCAATTACCAGTCGAGGGCGAATTGGTAACACGAGTCACCTTCCATAAGGACTGTAGGTAACTCTTTTTCGGTCCCATAATAGCAAAAGTACACTCAATGTGGTCCAAAATGTCTATCAAACACAAACCACGTCCGCACTCAACGAAAGTGAGGGGACAAACTGGGACGCCGTGAGCGTGCGTCAGCTTCTCGTGGCGCTTTTCGACCGCGTGAATTGGTTCGTCCGCCGAAAACTAGTTCGTCAGCAGAGACTATATGCTCGCGAATGTAATGTTCTTGAGGCGAAAAGTTCGTGAGCTTAAGCGTTCGTGAGCTGTACCTATAAACTAAATCACGAATGCACTAAAAATCATTAGCTCAAACGAAAACTTGGCTAATGTTAGTCTTAACAGGGAGCAGCTGGTTTCAGCCATGAGAAATGAGTTATATCCTATTCATTGTTGCCACCCTAATCAATAAAACTACATGCAAACACTTTCAAAATAAACCAATACAACACCACTTTAATTAAACGAATACTCGAAGCAACAAAATTTAGTTTGACTATTTTTTTCTAATCGAATACTCGAGTTAATTGATTAATCATTGCAGCACTACTTAAATATCTGCAGAAATGCGAGGGGTGTACTCACTTTTGTGATACACTGTAGCACAACTCAATTTTTTTTTCAGCAAAGAATATATGTTATGGCCGCACTGATGAAATGAAACTAGTTGAGATGTCTCAAATATTTTATAAATACTATAAGTTACAAGATTATGGAATTTATAACAATTATTTTTCATTTGGGGTGGAGGCTTTCCTTGCAAACCTCTATCGAGGGATGTTACGCCACAGCAGATGACTGACGCTCCGCCCATGTTTATTAATATACTCGGTTAAAAAAAAGAACCCCACTCCAAAATGTATGATATCGTATCTAAAATGTTATGTAATTAGCGGCTTTTAAGTGCATATCTCAAAAGTCCGGGGATTATCTCGGAAGGAACAGTCGTCCGGCTGATGAGTCACTGATTAATTTCAAGCAAATAGAGAATAATTCAACAGCTCTCACGCCACTTCAGAACAAACTCTAAAATAGCCCCCCCCGTTGGTTTCAATTTGGCATTCAAACAGTTCTGGAAACATGACGCCGATATGAATCAAAAGGCGGCTTTTAGCTAGAGGAAGCAAACGCCCGCTAGCCAGAGTTGATTCCCGAGGAGTGAATTAGCCAGACGGCTACGCATGATGCCGGCACACCTCTCCTTCCTTTGAAAATGATGTAATTCCATATTCACGTGTGTGGCGGCCTGATCCAGAGATGAAATTGCATCTGAGGGAAATATTAACGCTCCGTGATGCAACATTAGCGTGGAAGCAGAAAGCGTTTTTCCTCGAAATGGACTGCTCGTATTTTTATCCCATAACACAAAAAGGATCAATGTTATCAACCGTCGTTCTCATGTTTTCCTATTCAAGGACATCAATGAATACACGCAATGGGGACGTCGCTATCGGCGATCCGATCACTTATCAGCGTCTGCTAAAGACCGAGGGTTAATAAGCATCGATTAGAGAGCGAACGCGACTTCTTTCGTCAAAACGGTGACAGTAAATATTTGAATCCACTAGATTTTGTTTGACTTTCCAGTCGTCTTTGAACATCCGTATTTGTGTTTACTTCTGAAGCACGTTTCCTTCAATATTCCCAAATGTCTCAAGGATAGTTTTTTCTTTGTTTTCATCTTTGTTGTTGTTGCAGCTTCTGATGCCATTGAGAAATGGCTCCAGGCTAAGCTGCCCTTCACCAAAAGGACTCAGTTGATTCTCTTCATGCATCAAAACACACCCTTCACTCTTTGTACCAACACTCTGCTTTCTGGCACCCGTAAGAATCGTTTAATAAAATACGAAATGCATCTTACTCGACATACGTAGAAACCCATAGCCTACTTCGGTTATATAAAGCCAATTCTGTGACACCCAACATCCTGAAGTAAAAGAGGATAAAAACTGTTGTTTGGGCTGTTTGAGGACATGACAAAAGTGTTTCCAAACGGGGAAAATAGTATATACCTTGCATTTAAAGTGCATACATTGCTGGCCAAAAGTATTGCCCCCCCCCCCGCAATTCTGTCTGATAATGCTCACTTTCTCCCAGAAAATGATTGCAATTACAAATGCTTTGGTAGTAATATAGTACATAGTATAATATACACTCACCGGCCACTTTATTAGCTACACCATGCTAGTAACGGGTTGGACCCCTTTTTGCCTTCAGAACTGCCTCAATTCTTCCTGGCATGGATTCAACAAGGTGCTGGAAGCATTCCTCAGAGAGTTTGGTCCATATTGACATGGTGGCATCACACAGTTGGTGCAGATTTGTCGGCTGCACATCCATGATGCGAATCTCCCGTTCCACCACATCCCAAAGATGCTCTATTGGATTGAGATCTGGTAACTGTGGAGGCCATTTGCGTACAGTGAACTCATTGTCATGTTCAAGAAACCAGTCTGAGATGATTCCAGCTTTATGACATGGCGCATTATCCTGCTGAAAGTAGCCATCAGAAGTTGGGTACATTGTGGTCATAAAGGGATGGACATGGTCAGGAACAATATTCAGGTAGGCTGTGGCGTTCCAGAGATGCTGAATTGGTACCAAGGGGCCCATAGAGTGACAAGAAAATATTCCCCACACCATTACACCACCACCACCAGTCTGAACCGTTGATTCAAGGCAGGATGGAGCCATGGTTTCATGTTGTTGACGCCAAATTATGCCTAAATGCACTGAGTTGCCGCCATGTGATTGGCTGATTGGAAATTAAGTGTTAACGAGCAGTTGGACAGATGTACCTAATAAAGTGGCCGGTGAGTGTATACCGTATTGGCCCGAATATAAGACGGTGTTTTTTGCATTGAAATAAGACTGAAAAAGTGGGGGTCGTCTTATATTCGCGGTCTCGACATTATACCCATTCACGACGCTAGATGGCGCCAGATATCATTGAAGCGATGTTCTGTCATAACAGATCTCAGCTTCTCTCAAGTTTAACCAGTTTGCTTTTTTTTTTTTTTTTGCAATGTTTTTCCCTATTCGGATTTGTTTCAAGACTCCAGTTACAGTTAGACTTCACTTTGATGGTTAATGCAGTTATTGCAATTTTGTTGTTTTATCACAATAGATGGGTTTATTTACATTTCCAAAACCAGAAGCCATTCATTTACAAATGTGATTGCACTTTAGTTTACATATTTAAATGTTCAGATATTTAGATTTGAATGAAGCAAAATAACATGCTTTTTTTCTCAAATATATTGTTATAATCATGTTTCAGAAGTACTGTAATTATTTTCTGTATAAAAATTTATTTGGTGTTCAAAAAGTCTTTTTTTCAAACTTGAGTCTTGAAAAAGAGGGGGTCGTCTTATAATCAGGGCTGTCTTATATTCGGGCCAATACAGTAATTTATAATATACTAGGGTGACCAAACGTCCTCATTTGCCCGGACATGTCCACCTTTCACGTCGTGTCCTCGTCATCCGGCCGGGTTTTATTAATTCATGAAAATGTTTTTTATGATTTTTCACGGGACCAATTTGAAGAGAATCCCTCCGGCTGCTGGGGGGCAGCGCTTGCCTGCGTTGTCGTGGCTCCTACTAGTAGGGGCGGGAGAAGGAGTACAGCTTACCCCTTGTATTATGGGGCATTACCGCCATCTACTGGGTTGACGGTTTGGCAAGAGAACAGGCAGTCACAGACTACAATAAGGAGTAGTTTTAAGAGACGTTTATAGTGCTCCATGCACCTTTCTGTAAGTTTATCTTCTGTTAATGTCGCTCATGTGTCTTCTGTTATATATTATGCAATATATGGGTACAAAGAGATGTGGTATGTTGTATTGTATTAATTGTTCTGCGTTCGTGTATTTGGTTGAATGTTAGTATTATATTCTAAGTGGGAGCGCCTGCACAGTTGTTAAGTTTTTTACGATAAATACGTATATAATGGCAACTGTTGACTTCTGTCGGAGTTTTGTACTGGCGTGATCTGTAAAATCACGTTTGGTGTTGCATCATTGTGCCACAGATGATTGTAAACTTATATAGCAAAGTTTGATTTTGCCTCGTCTCCCGGTACTCCAGCAAGCTAACTAAGCCGCACTAGGCATTATGGGAAACGTAGTTTTGAACTGCTGCGTTTGGAAACATGCCGGCTGAATAGTTTGTCAGTTTATTTTAGTTATTGTGTACGTGCAATCTAGAACATTGAATGAGAATAAAAATTTAGTGGGAATAACAATTTCTCAACGACAATTTTTGTGATAATAATTTATAAAAATGTTTATGTGGCACAAGCTTACTGTGTGTCTGTATTGACTGTACTATATTTCCACGGGTCTGCATGATTTTTTTTGTCATTATTTTTTTTTTCCCCGTTTTTTTTTTTTTTTTTTTTTTTTTTAATAAAGCCTGTTGAGTAAAAAACGTATTTCCATATAGTATATAATATATACTATAACTATATGGCTTTTTTTTTTTTTTTTTAAATAAAACTGAATTTTTCTGTCCAGACGGAGGAGGCACAGTTTAAATATATTAGTGATATAGGCATCTTTGAGTTAACCTTCGAGTAAAATTCAAGTATCTCGAGGCCGGGCAAAGTGTCCTCTTTTTTGGAAATCAAAATATGGTCACCCTATAATATACTATATTGGCCCCCTTTGAAAAATCATGTGATGCTTCTCTAATTTGTGTAATTAACAGCACCTGTTACTTACCTGTGGCAATAACTAAATCACATTTGCAAACGGTTAAAATGGATTAAAGTAGACTCAAACTCTGTCCTGTGTCCTTGTGTGTACCACATTGAGCATGGAGAAAAGAAAGAAGACCAAAGAACTGTCTGAGGACTTGAGAAGCAAAATTGTGGGGAAGCATGGGCAATCTCACGGCTACAAGTCCATCTCCAAAGACCTGAATGTTCCTGTGTCTACCGTGTGCAGTGTCATCAATAAGTGTACAGCCCATGGCACTGTGGCTAACTTCCCTAGATGTGGACGTTCAAGCTGTCCTGCAGTCCGAGGGTACAATAGTATCAACCTATACTATCCGTCAGCGTCTGAATGAAAAGGCTCTATGGTAGGATACCCAGGAAGACCCCACTTCTGACCCAGAGACACAAAAAGGCCAGGCTGGAGTTTGCCAAAACTTGCCTGAGAAAGCCAGAAACGTTTTGGAAGAACAAAAGTAGAGCTTTTTGAGAAAAGGCATCAACATATTTACAGGAAAAAAAACGAGGCCTTTAAAGAAAAGAACACGGTCCCCAGTGAATCATGACGGAGGTTGCCTGATGTTTTGGGGTTGCTTTGCTCTCTCTGGCACTGGACTGCTTGACCGTGGTCATGGCATTATGAAGTCTGAAGACTACCAACAAATTCTGCAGCATTATGTAGGGCCAAGTGTGAGAAAGCTGGGTCTCCCACAGAGGTCATGGGTCCTCCTGCAGGACAATGACCCAAAACACACTTCAAAAAGCACCAGAAAATGATTTGAGCGAAAGCACTGGAGACTTCTAAAGTGGCCAACAATGAGTCCAGACCTGAATCCCATAGAGCACCTGTGGAGAGATCTGAAAATGGCAGTTTGGAGAAGGCACCCTTTATATCTCAAAGACCTGGAGCAGTTGGCCAAAGAATAATGGTCTAAAATTCCAGCAGAGCATTGTAAGACGCTCATTGACGGATACCTGAAGCGGTTGTTCGCAGTTATTTCGTCTAAAGGTTGTGCTACCAAGTATTAGGCTGAGGGTGCCAATACTTTTGTCTGGCCCATTTGTGGAGTTTTGTGTAAAATTATTATGATTAATTTATTTTTCCCATTCTCGCTCGTGTTTTTTCATTGCAAGCAAAATAAATGAAGATATTACAACCGAAGCATTTGTAATTGCAATCATTTTCTGGGAGAAATTGAGCATCATCTGACAGAATTGCAGGGGTGCCAATACTTTTGGCCAGCAGTGTATGACACAAGAAAGCATGTTTATTTCATATTACACGCGGTATTGTATGCCGCTGAATGAAATGGACCGCTTGGATGTGTGTGGAAGCGATCGATGTATTTATTCAACTTTTTGAATCCCTCGCCATGAAAATGAGTGACTTCCGGCCACTATACAGCCATAATATTTTGTGGAGAAGGACTGCGGATTCAGCTGATTTTGCAGATTTATTTGTTTATTTTTCACGTCACATCAGCCAATGTGCTGCAGGCTTTTGTTGCTACACCAGGGAGAGCGGTGTGAGCATTTTTCGGGTTTCCAAAAGATTCTGTTCACCACGAAGATTGGGCAAAACAAGTCGGACAATTGAAGGACCATTGGACGGACAAGGAAGTGAGTAAGCTACGTTTTTTTATATTATGTGAAATACTGGGATCATGGCACGCCTTTTAATAAGGAGGTGGCTTGTATTTTGTGGGTGACAATGCTTGCCATTGGCCTGCAACCATGGCATGTGACGAGCCTCCGGTCCTGTGGGACTGCTTCCCATGCCATAGCAGTGGAATGACGAGCTGTAATAGTCAGCTGAAAGTTGCTCGCCACCGGAGGCTGACCGATCGGTGAAGGCAATTACTCCCGTCACCGTGCATGACATGAGTCGGGGTAGTTTTGTGTGATTTTTCGTGTTCGAAAGGCGAAGTAGAGACTTGGAATAGCCGCTCAGTTCAGGTTAGCATGTAGCCTAGCTTTCACGCCTCGTGTTTTGCTCTTTCGTCCGTCTCCGGGTCCACGGCAGGGAAATGACAAGAGCCGGACTAACTCCGGTGGCCTAAAATACCGTTCGGGACTTCTTAGAAATCGACAGTTTTGACCATGATGCAGTAATTTAGCACTGTTGTACTGAATAAATATTTTTAATAATTCATATTCCATTTTACCCAAGACTGTTATTTGTCATGAGTATACAATTTATATACCATTCGGGGGAAAAAAAATACTTACATACAAAGAATATCCTGTTAAAATATTGGAGAGATAAAAACAATGAAGACATTTTGTGTTGCCCAGAAAGTCTGCTCTAGTCATCAGTCTTAGTCTCGTGTTTGTTGTCTCTGTCGCATTTTCTCGTTCTGAATCTTCCTCCTCCTCCGAATACGACTGAAACATTAAATGGCTGTATGTCACATACCTCCTCTGGATCGACAAAATCGTTAAAAAAATCCACACTTGAACCAGAATCGCTGAATAACACTTCCTCCTCCATTGTGCTCAATGCTAAATCCACTAAAATCGCTCATTGTCTGACGTCATCACAAAGATGGAGGCACCAGAGCGCTATTATGACGGAAGGAGCTAAACGGCAGATTTAAAGTTGCATTTCGCGTCATCTGCGCTTTGCCAAATTTTCGTATATAGTTGAATCGTCTCCAAATATGATTCATTCCAATAATAATGCTATTTAAGGTCAGAGTTCAGTATACATACTCTACATTGAAGGGACAAAATGCAAAACATTCAATTGCATTTCAGAAATACACACTAGGAGGTAGCGCAGGGCGGTAAACCGAAAATTTACCGTTACCGAAATTCTTCATGATGACCGACGTAATTTTGACCATGTCGCTAAATTCGGTAATTAAATAAAACAAGAATATATAGTCTTTTAATCCCGCTTTGACTCTGTGTTGTTCGGCTATGTTCATTCCCCTTTAAGAAAGCAGTCAGTGCGCTTACGTATAGAGTCACGTGGTTTTCAGGAAGCCAAACAAACAGAAGACCGGTAGGCTAACGCTAGCGGCTAACGCTACAAGCAAACGTGATGGAGCCGGGCTTAAGGGAGCTTCGCCAAACTTTCACGCGACATTAAGTAAACTCTTGGCGGGTTCCAGACAGGCTTTCACTCACTGTCCTCCCTGCTTCTCACGATTTTAGGAGGGGATGCTTTCAGTACTTTCTTCTGGTAGCCAAGCCACAGGCTAATGTTAGCGGCTAACGGTACAAATGAACATGATGGAGTCGGATTGCGGCTCTAACCTTGTCGAAACGGCTGAAATTAATGAGTGGACATCATCTAGCAATCATTATGTCGCGTTATTTGGTATCGCTGTGTGATTTCTCTGAAAGCTTTCATGACGGTGAAGCACTCAGCATAAAGTATAATCCAACAGTGAAGCCTATATGTAATATGACAGTTTAATGGCCACAACTATTTTTCTGTATGTGTTTGCTTTATTCTGCCATCATAAAATTTCAAATGTTTCATTGGCATCAGAGCAATACAGCTTTAATCTGGTAGTGTCTGTGTGGGGGTGCATGCATTAAAAAATGTTCTGGAAAAAAAAACCTGAAACCTGACGTAAACACTTGTGTTGAATAATCATGTCACAGCAGCCATTACCAATAAGTTGTCTGAAGTGTACTGTTAAAGTTGCAAGTCATTTGTGTTACAATGACATGTTTGCACAGTCGTCATATTGATTTTTATAATGTTGTACATTTTTCAAGTCATACAAGCTGTTATAAATGTTTACACTAGAATTCTTATTGTTTACAAGATTTTTTTGTTTTTATACTTAATGTTTAGACTGCATGTGCAATTGTTAAAATGAAAGCTGGTAAATAAATTTAACGAGAAACGGTTAATTTGTATTCCATGCATTGATTCAAATTTTCAAATTATATAACAGTCCGCTTGGGCGAATTTATTATCATTTATCGTTATCGAGGTAAATCTGCTCAATTTACCGTGATACGTACTTAAGGCCATATCGCCCAGCCCAAGTAGGGGGTGAACCAGTGGTTCCCCTAAGCATGTTTGATGAGAAACGACTGACAGTGGGCACACGAGCTCTGAGGACTTTTCTTAAAATTGACGTTTTCATCTGTTCTCAAATGGCTGCTTGTCAAGCGATGCACTTTACTCTTGTTGTTGTACTTTACTTGTTGGTATGTGACACACTCGTGGGGCCGAATGCTTTTAAAAAGTCTGACTGTGTTCGAAGAAGGCTTTTTACTAATAAAACCATGCAATCTTCTACCAATGACAGATTGGATGTGACGTGTGTGGTTATTTTAAGCAACTCCAACATTTTGACCTGTAAACGCTTGGATGTTAATGTTTGCTTCGCCTAAATGACAACATCAGTTTTCTGTGTGACCATCTATAATTCAAAACGACGCGGTGAAAACACCATTTTAATGAAATAACGCAAATCTTAGATGTTAACCATGGCAATGTTGATCTTAATACTGTACCACAAAGCATATGTCTCAGGCCAAGAGTTGCCTGAGACTAAAGCTCAGTAAGACCAAGGGTTTTGGGAGTAAAGACCAACAAAAAAACAAGAATGAGATCATATCTGTTGTTCATGTTGCAGTCATTTACAAGGATGATAGAATGTTGGTATTTTGTGTTTTAGTGAATGTGAAGAATAGCAGATCAGTGCTGTTCTTGACCAGTCTTCAGACAACATCCCGAGTTTTAAAGATCAGTCTGAAATTGAAAAAAAAAATTGAGACGATAAAGACTTTTTGAAGTCGAGATTGAAACAAGTTCAAGACCTTCAAAATCAGACTAAAATCCGAAGTCCACTCCGCCATCAAGACCAAGACATGACTATGAATTTTAGGAGTAGAGACCAAAACGAAACCAAAACGGGTGTCTTGAGAACAGTTTTTACCCTTTTGTAGAGCAATAGACTATTTTTGGTCATTTAAAATCTTAACCCCATAAAAACTGGCTCTATATATGTGTGCACATCACATTTTTGGTTACGTAGGCCACAATATTAACATTTGGTGTACAAATGTGGTCAACATGACACAAGATGTGACGTTCAGATATGTGGATGCCAGATCTCAATTGCGATTCAAGTTTAGTCCTCTAGCAGAGGCCTCAGCGCTTGAGGGCCCTACGCAGTATATTTGCTCTTCTTTGGACTGCGCTCTTCTTGACGGAGATGTCTGATGTTTCTCCTGGTATCTGCTGGAGCCACTTCTCCAGTGGGGGCTACACGGCCCCCGTTGCTCCTATGACCACAGGCACCACTGTTGCTTTCACCTCCCAGGCTCTCTCCAGCTCTTCCATAAACCCTTGGTAGTTCTCTAGTTTCTCCTGTTCCTTTTTCCTGATATTGCCATCGTCGGGGATGGTTACATCGTTCACAACGGCTGTCCCCTGCTGCTTAACCCATGATCACAATGTCTGGTTGGTCCGCCACGACCATCTTATCAGTCCGTATCCATAAGTCCCACAATATCTTAGCCCTCACATTTTCCACCACCTTACAAGGTATTTCTCTTTGTGATCTAGGGGTCTCCAGTCAATACCCTGCACAGATGTTTCTGTACACTTAATTAATAGCTACTTGGTTATGGCGTTCCATGTATTATTTTCCTGCCATTATCCCATACCCTGCTATTATGTGTTGGACTGTTTCTGGGGCCTCTTTGCACAGCCCGCACCTGGGATCCATCTGGGCCTCTATTGCTCTGGCGCTCAAGGCCTGCTCCTGTCCTGCCATGATTAGAAACTCTGTTCTGTCTTTTAGTCCAGCCCTCTCTAACCATTGTTAGGGCTTGTTCAGATCTGCCACTTCAGTTATCTGTTGGTGGTACATCCCATACAGAGGTTTTTCCTCCAATGATGGCTCCTCCATCTCCTCCTTTTCCAGTTTCCAGTGCCTGAGACATTCACTAAGTGATTCATCTCATGGGGCCAACTTGGTGATGTATTCGGAGAGCTTAGATGGTTTGTCTTGGATAGCGGTCCTGATGCTTACTAGCCCTCGGCCTCACTCCTTGCGCTTAGCGTATAGCTTCTGGCTACTGGATTTGGGGTGGAACCCTCCGTGCATGGTGAGCAGCTTCTGTGTTTTCACATCTGTGGTCTGAACTTCCTTCTTTGCCCAGCTTATTATCCCGGCAGGGTATCTGATCACTGGTAGGGCATAGCTGTTAATTGCTCAGATCATGTTCTTGCCATTGAGCTGACCTCTCAGGACCTGCCTTACTCGTTGCGTGTACTTAACCGGTGCGGCTTTCCTTGTGGTCTCTTCGTGGTTAACATTTGCATGTGGTATTCCAGGGTATTTGTAGCTCTCCTCAGCATCTACTATCCTGTCATATTGGAGTGAAACCCCCTCTGTCTGGACTACTATCCCTTTCTCTGTCACGATTCGGCCAGATTTCTTCAGTCTGAATTACATTCCGATGTCTCCGCTGTAGATCCTTGTGGTGTGGATCAGTCAGTCTATAGATCTATACATATATACGTATATATATATCAGAGGTTGCGCTAGACATTTTCGTTGTCTGTCATTTTGATTGATATATATTATATATATTATATTTACTGATATATATATATATATATTAAATGCATCTTACCAGATATAAAATGACTACTACATAGTCTGTGGTGATCGTTTGGTGCCCAGATTTCTTGTCGAATTACAGCAGTCCATCTCGCTCTCCACTTCGGGTCTCTCAGAATACGGTAGAACTTCAAGTCTCTCCGTCTATCTTCTCTGTTACTGCGACCAACCGCCACACACGCCTTCACCATTTTGATTAATAATGTTAACGAGCAGAAAAACACGCCGTAATAGGAGGCATGTACGTAGCAGTAATGTGTTAACACGACGAGCTGACACACAATATGGCGGCTCCAGTCACGGGGGCGGAGTTGTGACGTCATGTGATTGGGGTCTATACACAGGCGGCAACCTAGTCCACCAATTGGATGACGCTCTGGCACACCGGGTGCACCAATAAGAACCTCGCGTTGATGTGTCAATCACGGTGCCGCCGCCAGACCCCGGTGACGCTACAATATTCTGACAGAATAACCGACGACGTCATGCATTAAGAGAGACAATAGCTAATTAATATGCTCACTCGCCACCCTGTGGTCTGGGGTGTGAATTGCAACCTGTCAAAATGACGGACGGACTTCAGTTTTTTTCCGTCACCGTTTTAAAAAAACGGTCAACGACGGAAAATATTCGGTTAACGCGACCCCTGATATATATACACGTATATACAGTGCCCTCCATAATTATTGGCACCCTTAAAAAAGATGTGTTTTTTAGCTTCTAATAATTTTTGCTTTTATTCAAATAATATGGGACCTTATGGGGAAAAAAAAGAGAAAAATCCAACCTTCAATACAAGTGCATTCATTCCGTGGGGAAAAAATCCCACATGAAGAAAAAATTATTTGACATCAAATAACGTGTGTCACAATTATTAGCACCCCTGGTGTTAATACTTTTTACAACCCCCTTTTGCCAACAAAACAAGGTCTGGGGACTGAGATGGCCATGGGAGGAGTTTTATTTTGTGTCTGGTGAACCATTTCTGTGTAGATTTGGCCATATATTTAGGGTCATTGTCTTGCTGAAAGACCCAGTGACGAACCATCTTCAGCTTTCGGGCAGAGGGCAACAGACTTTGATTTAAAATGTCCTGGTATTTCAAAGCATTCATGATGCCATGCACCCTAACAAGGTTCCCAGGGCCTTTGGAAGCGAAACAGCCCCACAGCATCACTGACCCACCCCCATACTTCACAGTGGGTATGCGGTGCCTTTTCAGCATGTGCATCTTTCGTGGCACACCAGACCCACTTAGAGTGTTTGTTGCCAAAAAGCTCAGTCTTGGTCTCACACAAAAATACATACGGTCCCAGGCTTGAACTGGGACCGTGTGCTTTGGTCAGAAGGGAGGGGGGCTGATTGCTGGATTTGGTGGTGCAAATGTGGGCTTGTAGATGTCTTGCCTATCACCTGGTTGTCAGCGTCAGCATTGCTCAGTCAGATGCATGACGTGTGCGTTGGGCTTCTGTAGTCAGAAGGAGTCCTGTATCTTTCTGTCCTTATCTGCCCGTTGTCTTGCCACTGCAATTTCTAAGTATGCCACGTCCAACTGTTCATAATATCAAATATATTATGCATGTTTATCTTAAACTATAATATAAATGCTATTTATTTCATATTGGGTGTGTTAGAGTAATACAAACAGTCAATACGAGAAAAGATACTATTCCCTTTAGTCTCTATGTGCCTTGCTACTGGCTAGCAGCCAGTTCAGGGTGTACCTTGCCTCCTGCCCGTTATCAGATGGGATAGGCTCCAGCACCCCCGTGACCCTCGTGAGGATGAGCAGTTCAGAAGATGAATGAATGAATGAAGAAAAAGCAAATTGATAACATTAGAATAAATAAAAAACAGAAATACACTCTGGATGCTCCCCAACAAAACTTCTAAGTGGTCTATTTATTGTTTTCATTTCATTGGCTGCGACTGACAACGACGGACATCCAACTTGCTGCCAATAAAATGGCCAAACTAGACCTGTGGGTTCTCCAGGGTAGGACTGGCTGTATATGTTAAGCTTCAGGTGTTAAGCTTTTGACTGGGAGGGGCAAATGAATGCACATGGCGTCCAACGAGTTAGTTGCAAGACTTGCTCGGAATTCATTCATTTTCATTCATTCATTCTTTACACACAAAGTACTAAAGATTAGACAGACTGTGTGCAACTCCAGATTAACAATTGTTACACTAAATGCCTCCCAAAATGTCCCCCACGTCAATCTTAGACAGTTTAGCCTCTTGGACTATGCCACTTTAACAGGAATGGTGTCAAAATTAAAGCCCACAACATGCTGCCTTGACATCCTTCCTTCAAACTCTTTCAAAACTGTTTTTCATTACATAGCCCCAGACATACTTCAGATTATAAATACTTCTCTCCAAACAGGAGAGTTTCCACAGACTTTAAAAACTGCAGTAATAAAACCATTTCACTGGGGTTCATAAGTATTTGCACCCCTCTCCTAAAAAAAACCTAATCTGGATGCCTCAACCATTAGTAATTACAGGCCAATATCAAATCTGACATTCCTGGGAAAAATTATCGAAAGGGTTGTGTTCGAACAGATCCAGACTTTTATGATGCAAAACAATCTTTTTAACTCATTTCAGTCTGGATTTCGGCCACAACACAGCACCGAGACCGTGCTTATCAAAGTCCTAAATGATATTCGTCGGAATACTGATGCAGGCAAATCATCTGTTCTGCTACTATTGGATCTCAGCACCGCATTCGACACGGTTGATCACAACATACTACTCAGCAGATTAAAACAGTGGGTAGGGCTTACTGACACTATTCTTCAGTGGTTCACATCCTATTTACATGATAGGGATTTCTTTGTGTCAATCGGAAACCATCAGTCAGAACGAACCAAATTCACGTGTGGAGTCCCTCAAGGCTCAATTCTTGGACCACTCTTATTTAACATCTATATGCTTCCCTTAGCTCAGATTATGGAACAGTATGACATCTCCTATCACACCTATGCAGATGACACACAACTGTACATTTCTGTGTCCCCCACATGATTATAGTCCCTTAGTCTCCCTGAGGAAGTGCATTCATCAAATCAATGAATGGATGTGCCAGAATTTTCTCCAGTTAAATGTGGAGAAGACAGAAGTGATCATTTTTGGGCCAAAAAAGGAAAGGTCAAAGATAAGCAGGCACCTTAGCACAATGTCACTTACAGCTACAAATCAAGTCAGAAACCTTGGCGTAATTATTGACTCAGACCTAAAATTTGATAGCCATCTAAAGTCCGTCACTAAATCTGCTTATTACCACCTAAAAAATATAACCAGAATTAAGGGTCTTCTGACTCATGCATGCATTCATTTTCAGCAGATTGGACTATTGCAACGGTATATTTACAGGTCTTGATAAAAAATCAGCTGCAGCTAATACAGAATGCTGCAGCCAGAGTCCTCACAAATACAAGGAAGCTGGACCACATTACACCGGTTTTGAAATAGCTACACTGGCTTCCAGTGAGTCAAGGATAGACTAAAATACTACTGCTCGTCTACAAAAGACTTAATGGCCTTGGACCAAAATACATGCTTGATTCGTTAGATTCCAATGAGACATCTAGACCCCCTAAGGTCGTCTGGAACTGGTCTCCTGCATGTTCCAAGAACAAGAACCAAGCAGGGTAAGGCAGCATTTAGTTATTATACTCCTCACCTCTGGAACAAGTTACCTTAAGGTCTGAAGTATGCTCAAACTGTTAGCTCCTTTAAATCAGGGCTAAAAACGCTTTTGTTTAGCACTGCATTTCCATAACTGGCTATATATTTCTATCTACCTGCTTTCTATTCCTCTTCTGCTAATCTCCATTGCTGATTTCAATTATTATTTAGTCGTTTTTGTTTTATTTTTATTCATTTATTTTTATTCTATTTGTGATTTTCCTATTCTGATTGTCCTGGTTTTTACGTTGTATTGATTGAAATGTGATTTTTATGATCTTCATGTGATGTAAAGCACTTCGAATTGCCTTGTGTTGAATTGTGCTATATAAATAAATTTGCCTTGCCTTCTGAGCCGCTTATCGATACAAAAAAATACAATACTTTTAGAAGTCCATACTGAAACAAGTCCTGTCACGATAGTTCCAAACTTCTTTGTAAACCACTTCTGCCTGTCTTATTTCACGTTAAATCACGCGAAGAGACAATAATTTGCAGATTAAAAGCGCAACACCACCAACATTGTCACGCTTTCCCGAGTAATGTAAGACCCTCTCACTAATTACGCTAATAACAGCGAGGAGGTCCACTGGCACTGTAGAACCGACCCGCTTGTGCAGCCAAGAAAAAAACAATTAGAGAGAAGCCTCTCCTCCCCAGTGGATTTAATGCGAGTGCAGAGAGATAGCTTTTCTAATAGATTTTTGTCCGTGTAAAATGAGATGCTGACCTCGCGGGCCGAGACTCTTAACAGCATCAGAGGAGCGGTCCCCAGCGGGGGGGCCAAAGGATATTCATCCAGGACATCATTCTCACCACCGCGGTGAGTCGCATCTCAAAATTGCTCCTCGCGGTCATTAATGCCGAGCGCCTCCGAGGGAGTCGAGATTGCGGTCGAGTTCCTTTTTTTATAAAAAAGAGTGCCCCCAGACACTGGCTGGAGGCTCGGCACCGTTAATCACTTCAGCTTGTCACACAGTTATTTATGTTTATGCCAGAGTCGGGAGCGAACAAATAGCAAGTTCAACGCCCTCCTCATCAACTCACGACTTTGCACAAGTGTGCTTGTTATGTCAGCTGCAAGCAAATAAGAAATGTTGAGACCACTTAAAAGTTGTGGTCAACGCTTTATTTCGGCTCTTGATGGATTGTCAGAAAGTGCGTAGGGCGTAAATACTGTAACATACTCTCACTGTTGGGTGTAAGATAAAAAACATGGTTTGTAGGGTTGGTAAGCTCTTGGTGCCTTACGATACGATTTGCTAAACATAGCTCACGATAACGATGATCTCACGATATGGTGGTACAACGATTATCGATACATTGATCAGGAAATCATTCCGGGCTGTTCTACAAAATAACTAATATACAAAAAAACAAGTAATCTACCTTTTGTAAGTTTCTCTAGTAGATGTCCAATCCATATGAATTGGGAGGGTGGCAGCAAATGAACCCCTCCCACTTCTATAGTGGTATGAAAAAGTATCTGAACCTTTGGAATTTCTCACATTTCTGCATAAAATCACCATCAAATGTGATCTGATCTTTGTCAAAATCACACAGATGTAAAAACAGTGTCTGCTTTAACTAAAACCACCCAAACATTTATAGTTGTTGATATTTTAATGAAGATAACATGCAAACAATGACAGAAGGGGGGAAAATAATTAAGTGAACCCTCTGACTAAGGAGATTTAAAGGGCAATTGAAACCATTTTTTACCAAAAAGCAGGTGTGTGCCCAATCACTGATGAGTAGGGATGGGAATCGAAATCCGATTCCAATTCTGAACCGGTTCCTAGTGTTTCGAGGCCTGGACATCACAATGAAAAAGCCTTAAAGATCCCTTTAACTTTTCCTAAAGACATGTATTGCTTCATCACGTGACGTGATGTGTCTTGTTGTCCAGATGCATCAAACTAGCATGGCGCCAAGAACCACACGCTCCAAAGTTTGGCTACACTTCACCAGGAAAGAGGGTAAAAATGAAAGGTTACGATGGTTTAGCACGAGTATTGCAGCCGTAAACATAACAATTACAGCACATTGGTTCAAACGCTCCAAAGTGTCTTCACTTCACGAGGACACATTTCAACAAATCGACTTGCAGTCATTGCAAGGTGGAGATAACTGCATCGGGAGGGAATACGACTGGACAGTCCTCACCGAGACGTTAAAGCTCAGTCCTGGCTAAGCAGCTAGCTAAACTCCCAAATGACAATGCAGAAGACGTTGGTATAATTTGCTGACTTTATTCAACCATCACTTGAAGAGTGAAACTTAAAATAGAAATGAAACAAATCAATTTCGTCCCCAATAACAAACAGGTTCGCATCAACGTAAATCAGCAATGATTAGCTGCTAATACAGTAATAAATAAGTATTACCACAAATTTCAAACCACTACACAACTGATTTAAGTGTCCGATCGCGAGTGGAAACACACAACAACACAAAAGATGATACATACAGACGTTGCCTCTGTAAATATTTTACAAACATTAACAAAGAACATAGGCTCATAGCAGTGTTTCCCTCTCTCACTAACTCGCTCACTCGCTTGGATGCTTTGTAGCTGCACTTCTTCACGTGCAAGCGCGCTCTTCTTCACGTGAGCGCGTCCTTTTTCGTGTGAGGAAGCGCAAGGGCGCCCCCACATGAGCGTGAAAGCACCATAAAAACTAAAAGGCATGCATTTCAATGTAATGGTAAATAATACACTTTAACACATAATGCCAAAGGCAGAAGAATGACCTGAATGCCAATTAGGGGTGTAACGGTACACAAAAATCTCAGTTCGGTACGTACCTCGGTTTTGAGGTCACAGTTCGGTTCATTTTCGGTACAGTAAGAAAACAAAATGCAAAATATTATTATGCTAGTTGTTTATTACACACCTTTGTGATTTCAACAATAGGAACATAAGACTATGCACAGCTAGAATTCTGCTCAAAAAGTAGCGGGTATTTAGAGATAATCCAACAACAATTTGCCTTACAGACCCCACGTATTGGTCAGCTTTGTTTCTGAAAGAAAGAAGAAAAAAGAAGTCCTGTGCTAAAGAGAAAAGCAATCCCAATGACAAAGATTTTAGCATGTATTTTACAAATGAAATGCCTCAATAAATCTTTTTTTTTTTTTTTTTCTTATGAACGGTATTCAAAAGCGTTATTGGTGGATTTTCTCAAGTAAAAGCGCCACACAGAAATTAATACATTTTATTGTGTAAGCAGGATCTGTGTATTATTATTATTATTATTATTATTTTATTACAGGTGCTTTAGCTCATTTTTTATATTATGTGTTTATATTTTACAAATGTGATGTAGTATTCATTTATATTGCATATTTTATGTTGTATAACTTTAGTTCCTATGTGAATATTAGTTTCTACTTGTTTTGTTGTGGTAGGAGGGTTTTGTACTGAACACGGGGCCGTGTTGGTTATTATCATAGCAGAGAAGACAGCAGTAAATCAACAAAGACAAGTCAACTGTGCCCCGATCTACCACTCAAGAGATCTGATGGACTCAAAAAGTGGGTTACAATTGCATATTAGTTTGAAAATCAGCCGGATCCACCGTATTTTTACACGAGTGACTTCCGGTGTGCCCGACCCTAGCTACCGGTAGTAGTATTGACGCAGGAGGGTCGCGTCTCGCGTCAAATAATAAACTCTGCCGTTCTTTTCGCGTGCGTCGCATTGAGCCGCTTCTGGGAAGCGTCTAACACGCGGCCGCACTGCTACTGGTGTGCATTGGCTGACTGACTTTAACGCCCGCGTTTCACTGCGTTCTCACGGCGGCCACGTTGTCGCGCCGCTGACGTTTCTGGGTTATACTGTCGTACCATGTTGGTCCTCATTATAGTAGAGAAGACGGAGTAAATATAATCTACACAAAGAAACTGTAACCCGATCGACTCACAGCCTCGAAAGTAAGTGTTATATTACGTCAAAAACTCGTTCGGTACGTCTCCGTTCCGAACTGAGCACCACGTACCGAAACGGTTCAATACAAATTAGGGCTGTCAAAATTATCGCGTTAACGGGCGGTAATTAATTTTTTAAATTAATCACGTTAAAATATTTGACGCAATTAACACACATGCCCCGCTCAGACAGATTTAAATGACAGTAGGGTGAAATGCCCACTTGTTAGTTTTTATTTTTATTAACTTGTGTTTTATGGAGTTTTGCCGCCCTCTGCTGGCGCTTGGGTGCGACTGATTTTATAGGCTTCAGCACCCATGAGCATTGTGTAAGTAATTATTGACATCAACAATGGCGGGCTACTAGTTTATTTTTTGATTGAAAATTTTACAAATTTTATTAAAACGAAAACATTAAGAGGGGTTTTAATATAACACAACTATAACTTGTACTAACATTTAACATCTTTAACAGAATGTTAATAATGTTAATGCCCTCTTGTTGATTTTTTGTTATAATAAACAAATACAGTCCTTATGTACCGCATGTTGAATGTATATATCCATGTTGTGTCTTATCTTTCCATTCCAATAATAATTTACACAAAAATATGGCATATTTTATAGATGGTTTGAATTGCGATTAATTACGATTAATTAATTTTTAAGCTGTAATTAACTCAATTAAAAATTTGAATCGTTGGACAGCCCTAATACAAATACATGTACCGTTACACCCTTAATGCCAATGTATACCAATATTTTTTATTTCTATTAGAAAAATGTTTGAGTAAAATGTTACACATTCTTGTGTATTTGCCACTTTTTTTGCCATAGTTAACATTGAGGCTTTGGGCCCCTACTGACTTCGTGAGTTTGTAAGGTAGTGGCTTCTGATTAAACAAACTCGATGCCAATCAAAACGTTTGTTCTTCTTTTTCCCCAAATTAGAATCGATAAGAGAATCGATAAAGAATCGAATCATTAAGCAATATCGATAATGGAATCGGAATCGTAAAAATCGTATCAATTCCCATTCCTACTGATGATTGGTTTAAAGCTACCCTGCCCACTATAAAACACACACCTGGTTAGAATTGTCTTGATGAGAAGCATTGTCTGATGTGCATCATGGCTAAGTCAAAAGAGCTGTCTGAAGACCTGTGATCAAGGATTGTTGATTTGTATAAAGCTGGGAAAGAATACAAAACTATCACTAAAAGTCTGGATGTTCATCACTTGAGTTAACCCTTTAACACCTAAGCCTATTTTGGCCGAATTTGCATGCATTTGATGTTGCCTTTATATTTCAAAGAAAAAATTGTTCACAATGGCCAAGTTGGGTCCCTTTCTTCAGGACACCTTGAACTTCATGTCCAAACTGTTGTTTTCTTCACTGACCAATTATAATCCACATTTCGGACCCAAAAAGACAAAAACATCCGAAAACATTTTTTCAAAATTTGCAATGTTGGTGTCCCATTGACAACCAAACATGCTCGACCAATCGTTTTGAAGCTTGATAATATTTATTCAACTTGTTATGATAAACATTTAATAGAAAAAAATAAAATTGAATAGTTTTATGTTTGACTATTCAACACAAATAGCGGGTATGGTCATAGGCGTTTTTGGCCTTTACACATACTATGGTCAAAACAGGTTATATACAGTGCAAAATAGTGAGAAAAAATATATATATATCATCTAACACAAAAAGGGTTTGGAGGATATCTCTTTGTGAAGTTAGGTATTATACCCATTACCTTATCTAAAGTATACGCACATGCAATCAAGCTTTTCGAACACACATCTATATAAAAATTGAAAAGATTCATAGTGAAGAAAAAATATATATAACATTGGAAAAAAATTATTTTCAAAAATATTGGCAAGTAGTTCAGTTCAATTCAATTTTTTCAGGCATGCGACTCGATATATATATATATTTTTTTGCGCACTCAATAAAGTTTGTTTTTGAACAGGTCACTGAGCTGCGTCACATAGAACGTCACACAGCCTACTCTTCTGCCGTTTGAGCGCTGCTGTCACTTCTACTCGCCGAGACGCCGACTAATCCGAGGAAAACGACAAATACAGCTCATCCTATTCCTTGAGTTGATGAAAAAATGCATTAGCTTGCGCTAAATTTAGTTTTCGATTCATTCTGCACGTTTCAAAGTCGCTCGCGCAATCCAACCGGTGTTCATGCCTCCTTTTCCTTAGTTGGCGCCTAGCTCGGCAATTATTAAAAATGTTCACATTCGGTTCGTCCTTCTTGACATCACAACGGATCTTGGGATATGTAGTCTTTTGTGCTGCTTTCGGTTTTGAAAAAGGACTAGAAATGATGGAAATATGGAGCTAGATACATGGTACATGCAGCTTTTTAATGCATATTTATGAGTGCAATAAAACTATAAAACTCAAATGACATTATCTCCCGTTTTTCTTGGTCGATTGACTTCAAATAAAACTGGTGTGGACATCAACTTCCACATTTTCAAATGAGACCAACCAGCGGCACGTGGGTGACGTAATTACAGCGTGACAAAGCTTCAAAGACGACATGCGTAAACGCGTCGCTCCCGACACGTTCGGTGTTAAAGGGTTAATCTTAAGTCAACGAGTTACATTGAATACAAGTAAGTGTCAAGTCCTACGATCCAAAGCAAAAATAAATTAAGGTCACATAAGAACAGTGAATTGGAAATATTGAAACAAAACGGCTGTAAAAGCAACATCTATCAAGGAATACAGTCGCTGAATATTGCACTTGATGTATGATATATGAACATTGCTTTGAGGCGTCCTAGTTAGGATAAAAGCATTATGTTTGCGTCTTGATTTAGGATGGCGGCAACACAATTGACTCGATCGGCGCCGGGGAGAAAATGCTGCTTTGTATATAAGCGACGAGGGTTGCATTACTTCTATGAAATATAGATTAACGTAGTGTCGGCAGCTATTTTTATTTCGCACGTTACTGCTTTGACTGCTCATTCTGAATCCTCAAGCAGCACGCTTAGTATTGGAAGGTATTTGGTCTCTAGACTTTATCGCACAGCCATAAATTGCTGTTCTGTTGATAAATGTCAAGTGCGTTTGCTTTCAATAGGTAGAGGAGCGAGCGATGTTGAATTTCATATTGTTGATGAACTTTTCTAGCCTTGCAAGCAAGACGGTACTTCCGACATTTATTTATTCATCTTGCAAACCTCAACTGTCCAACCACTTCCTCGGTTATCTGTTGTTTGAGCCAATCAGGAGAAAAAGGCGGTACTAGGAACCAACTATCTGGTTGAATACAAAGTGGGAGTGTGAAGCGGTTCTTGTGGATAGGTCAATTTCTGAAGTTTTGTCGGAAATAAACTTCATTTTCTCATTAAAAGAAGAGGAAAGAACGTCACAATAAGCTTTTCTTGACTGGATACGATGGTTTTACTCTTACGCGAACCAGTATGTCCTACTGTGGTTTAATGTGCTTTGGGCGCCTTCTGTTGACGAGCCAATCAGGGGAAAGAGGCGGGAGCTGCAAGTGTGACCAGGGTAGCCCTTACGTCTGTATGCAATTTCCCAGGTCGACTGACACAGAGATTAGTCAGCTCGCGTCCTAGTCTAGACAAGATTCCTGAGCGAAATATGTGCGGCGCCATCTTGGACAATGCCTGCCCGTGTTCAGAAAAAACATGAATTACAGTTGAAGTAAGCAGTGTGTTGACAAAGTTAAAACTGCTAAATTAAAGCAGAGGAAAACATGTAATCTCCAAAAATGGATTAAGCACGACGTAGATGAGACGTAGCTGAGATTGTATGATTGTTCTTATCACTTCGTTGATCATTCATGGACAAAATTATAACAACCTGTCAACCTGTGTTGACTTGAGCTATAGATTGAAACGCCGGCCACTTGAGTGAACAAAATGAGGTGAAAATGACAAATTATGTTACATTTTCCGAATGCAGAAGGGCTGACACAGATTTTATTGTTACAAGGAAATGCTACAAGGTATGTATTGTACATATAAACAAATATAGTATGTCATTATTTTTTTAATGCAGATATTGATCGCAATAAAACATTTGGACAACATAATTCCATTCCTTGTTTTATTGAAATCAATTGGTGAATGTGCAAAACAGGTCAATAAATCACAATTTAGAAAATTCTTAGAAAAAATAGCATACGTGATATCACATCAATCATGACATTTTGCTGCTCTGTGTTGTATTTTTGTTCTGAATCTTGCCCCTCAGTGGGTTGAATTCTAAAAGATAAGAAATAGTGACCCTGCCGACATCATCCTGCTGGGGACGCTAGAGGGCAATAATGACAGGCGAGTCTTAACGGCAGATTTCTCGTCATCTGCGCTTTGCCAAATTGCTTTACACAGTCGAATCATCTCAAAATATGACTCAAATTAAAATAATAATGCTATTTATTATTTTTTTTAATGCTGTGGCAGGCACTTTAAGGCAAAACACTGCTGCTTTTGTCCACTGGTGTCGCTAAAATCGACAGAAAATAAAAAGTTACCCAGTGTTGCTTTAAACCATAATCATAAAAGAAATAAAAGCAAACATTAAAAAGAAACATTTTTTAATGCAATTTTTAAATTAATTTTCTATTTTTGTTTCTTTTCCTTTTTAAATCTTTTTTTGATTCTTTAAGTTTAGCTTTTTTTAATGCAATGGTCAATATTTTGTATTTTTTTGTTTGTATTTCCTGAATTTATGTATTCCTCCAACGCTTGTTCTATATTTGATAGTTCTTTTGCAGCTATTGACAGTGATAGACATCCAATCTTTTCAAAGTAGGAGGGTTTGTAATATTGTGGAATGTTCATTCGCTGTCACCATCCCACTACAAATGGACTGGGTGTCTACTAGAGACAACATAATTAGACGTTTTGCATCGTCAATGACACTGAAAGAGTTCAATGTAAATTCAGGCATCAATGGGTAACCGTACACTACAAATTTATAACGTCTCAATCAGATTATTTTTCCTAAATCTAGTCAAATAATTTCCTATATGTTGTTTTGAGTGTTAAAGACTAGTTAACAGATTAATACGTCAGATTATTCCATTTACTTTAAGTAAATAATATTACTATTTGCTGGTAATTTTTCACCTAAATCAAGGAAAAAAGTGCATTCAAATAATGTTTCGAATTATAAATATTGAATTAAGAACATTTCTGACATTTCAAAGCTTTTTCTTTTATATATATATATATATATATATATATATATATATATATATATACTATACTATACTATACTATACTATACTATACTATACTATACTATACTATACTATACTAATACTTATACTTATACTTAGGGTTGTTCCGATCATGTTTTATTGCTCCTGATCCAATCCCGATCGTTTTAGTTTGAGTATCTGCCGATCCCGATATTTCCCGATCCGATTGCTTTTTTTTGCTCCCGATTCAATTCCAATCATTCCCGATAATTTTTCCCGATCATATACATTTTGGCAATGCATAAAGAAAAAAATGAATAAAACTCGGATGAATATATACATTCAACATACAGTACATTCAATATACTGTACTGTATTTGTTTATTATGACAATAAATCCTCAAGATGGCATTTACATTATTAACATTCTTTCTGTGAGAGGGATCCACGGTTAGAAAGACTTGTGACTTTGTGTATTGTGACTAAATATTGCCATCTAGTGTATTTGTTGAGCTTTCAGTAAATGATTCTGCAGCATGCCCCAATGCATGATGGAAAGTGGAACCATGATGGAAATTAAAACCATGACTGTGCGTTGTGCTACCAATGGATATATCTTCTCTGCTTTGGGAAATAAGTTAAGGTGTTAAAACAAAGATCTATTGCCACCTTGCTTCCCCACATTGCTTCCCATGATATTTCTAATCATAGGGAGAGGGATTGCAAGGTTTTAGCCAATTGAAGAACGGCTTCAAAGGCTGCCAAAATTCATTCTACTCATTTTGCGCTGCCTTTTATCTCTCTATATAGGTAAAGCGGCGTCATAACAGATTGAGCGCGACAATGAGTGAGAGGGTTGTGCAGCGTATATATTAATAGTGTTAAATATTTTAACGTGACACATTTATAATAAACTAATTGCCACCATTATCAGGATATTTTTGATAACCTTACGTTAAGCCTAAACTAGAGACTCTGGATGAGCGTAACATATTATGTCTGTAACGTTAAATACAAATAGAAAACGATTTAATTAAAATGTATACTGTGTATATTAAAAAAAGGCAAAAAGGCCGATATTTTTTTGCTGATTCCGATACTTTGAAAATGACGTGATCGGACCCGATCGATCGGGATGCGGGATGCCGATCGATCGAGACATCTCTACTTATATTATACTATACTATATTATACTACAATTTTTTTCCTAAATCTAATCAAATAATTTCCTACATGTTGTTTTGAATGTTAAAGACGAGTTAACAGATTAATATGTCAGATTATTCCACTTACTTTGCGTAAATATCACTATTTGCTGCTAATTTTTCACCTAAATCAAGAAAAAATTGCATTCAAATAAAGTTTTGAATTATTATAATTGAATTAAGAACATCTCTGACATTTCAAGGCTTTATATATATATATATATATATATATATACACACTAGGGCTGTCAAAATTATCGCGTTAACGGGCGGTAATTCATTTTTTTAATTAATCACGTTAAAATATTTGACACAATTAACGCACATGCCCCGCTCAGACAGATTTAAATGACAGTACAGTGAACTGCCCACTTGTTAATTGTGTTTTATGGAGTTTTGCTGCCCTCTGCTGGCACTTGGGTGCGACTGATTTTATAGGCTTCAGCACCCACGAGCATTGTGTAAGTAATTATTGACATCAACAATGGCGAGCTACTACTTTATTTTTTGATTGAAAATTTTACACATTTTATTAAAACGAAAACATTAAGAGGGGTTTTAATCTAAAATTTCTATAACTTGTACTAACATTTCTTTTTTAAGAACTACAAGTCTTTCTATCCATGGATCGCTTTAACAGACTGTTAATAATGTTAATGCCATCTTGTTGATTTATTGTTTTAATAAACAAATACAGTCCTTATGTACCGTATGTTGAATGTACATATCCATCTTGTGTCTTATCTTTCCATTCCAACAATAATTTACCGAAAAGTATGGCATATTTTATAGATGGTTTGAATTGCGATTAATTACGATTAATTCATTTTTAAGCTGTAATTAACTCGATTAAAAATTTTAACCTTTTGACAGCCCTAATATATACACTATACTATACAATACTATACTATTGCTTAAAGGAAGTCTGTTAAGCTTATCTTTTAGCTTGCTAAGAAATCTAAGTGAGTAAAATTTTCTGGTTAGCTGATGATATCACATATTTTGAATATATTTACACTGAAAACAAGGCAATTTCACTAGTTTTAAAGAGGGTTTTTTTTTTTTTTTTTTTTTCAGTGCATCCAAATACCGCAATGCCTCCAAATGATAAAAGGGCAACAAAAGCACTATGCCAAACAGATTTCAACAATTTGCATTTTAATTTGTGGCATTAGCAGTAATTTGTGCACAAATTCGCTTACACAAGCTCAGCCATGTTGACAAAGTAACAGCTGAGTGAGCGCCACCACACAACAAGCAGATTTTTAATGTTCCAGTGTGCACAGCGGCTTTGTTGTGTTATTTAAAGGCTCTTTTCAGGATCAATTGAAAAAATCTTGGCAATTTTATTCCTTACTGAGGTTCTACTCTTGCTGTACTTGAGCCCACTTGGCACCTCCAGTCCAGTATGTTTGAGTGGTTGGAATGCTCGACTGCATAGTTATTCCTCATAAATGTCACATTGTATAACAGAAGTAAGTCCGCAAGCCGAATGCTTAAAGAGCAGCGTAAATGCTGGCCAGCGAGGGACAGAAGTCCTGAATGTGTCTGGCCGCTGGGATGCGGTTTACATCTGCCAGCATGCTCTCACAAGGAAGTCTCCAATTAAAAGCTACATGTTGTAATCTAGTGGGATGCGTCCCTGACATAAATGTCCTGACGTGGGCAGCCGAGCGGTAAATCACTCTTGGATAAATTTCCACAATGTTAGAGTTGCAATGGATTACTTTTAAAGAATGGTGGGACGTGGCCAAGTACAAATACATCGATACTTTAAAAGGGAACCTCAGACTTAAAGACTTGTAGGCTCTAATAAGCCATAATTGTTCTCTTTTACTAAAATATGTTATTAGAAACACATAAAATATTGCCATTGAATTAAAAATCTATAATATTTAGTACATTTTTTGACCTAAGGAGGGCGCCATGTTTAAGCGTGTTTTTTTTTCCTAATCTCGTCTCGTCTGATCCCGTCTTTCCGGTTCATTTTGCTTTTGCTGCCCGTTTTGTGAAATATCGATAGTGCTGTCATGCTCATTAATCTTCGTCTCAGGTTTAAATTGAAAGGGTTGAACAGATGACATGTGTATGTCGCTAGATTCATACTCTGAAAGACCGACAGCGTAAAAACGTGACGTCACCGCCCTGCAACATACTTTTGAATACGTTTTTTTGTTAGTCTCAGCTTCAGTTGAGATCTTGATTGAATGAGTTTTTAGGGAGATATAAGACATAAAGATTTAATTATTTGATACTTTATTGTAGGGGTGTGACAATATATTGAAATGGATATGGGGAAAAAAAAGAACCAAAATCTTCGACTACAAAAGTGTTTTTTTTTTACCTCATTGGCTGCCACTTACGGTGCTAAATGTCCAATTTATTTTGACTGGGAGGGTCAAAGACAGACTGGACGTTTAGCGCTGTCAGTGGCACTGAAACAGCATTCAAAGCCAGTCTTCCTGGTTTTGGGGGCATTTATAGGTCACTTCATGTTTATATTAGGACATTTACAAGTCGCTTCCTGTTGATTATGGGTCACTTTCTATTCATTTGGGGACATTCCCGGGTCACTTCCTGTTCAGTAACCTAAAATCAACAGGTAGCCCGCTTCCTAGCTTGGACGTAGCTCCAATATATTGGCGAGAACAGGAGAATGACGTATAATACATATTTTTGGATAGTTATTTTGAGATTTAGGGGGTATTTAGGGGGTATTTAAAGGGTTTATTCCTACCTAAGTGGAAATTTGGGTTACGTCGCCAGCGTGGAAAAGGCAAGGCAAATTTATTTATATAGCACAATTCAACACAAGGCAATTCAAAGTGACACACATGAAGATCATAAAAATCACATTAAAATCAATAGAATGTAAAAACATAGACAATCGAAATAGGAAATAAAATTATACATAAAAATCTCATTGATCACGAATAGAATAAAAAAATAAAAATAATATTTAAAAAAAAAATAAAAAGGAACTCATTCGAAACCCGGGGACTAGATGTACATTATTTAAAAAAACAAAAAAAAACAACTTTATACCTAAACACCTAAATGCCACAAACTGTATGTAAAAAACAAAAAAAATGCTGTCCGAGCTTTTAAGACGATGCCAACTATGCTAAATTTGATGCTAATGCTAACGCGAATGCTATGCTAACGAGACGAGCTGCATTTAGTGTGATATGATCACTCAACACAGACCTTTAAAGTATAAAGCAACATTGCATATCCTCTCTTGCCAAGATAAGAAAACAAATCTTACCATATGTTTCCAAACAAGCAAGATGGAGTGCAGCCTAGCTTGAAACGAATCCTAGACTCCGGTGAGGAGAGTGAGGGAGAGGCGAAGCACATCTCACATGAGTGACACGACATAAACACTGCTACGATGCACGCTGACTAACTACACGCACAATGACAAAATATCACGCATTGTAAACATATGACAGAAACTGTCCAATTTTCGTCTAATTGTCGTCTTGTCAGACGAAAACTGGCATTGCAACCACATTTTTAGCTCTTATTCATCATGTTGTCGGCAGGAAAAAAACTGTTGGTTGACAAAATATTTTTGTTATCGTCATTGTTGAAGAAAACAACACTGGTTCCTGTGGTAATGCTATCCTCCCAGCTAGTGCACAAACACAGACAAGCTAAGCAGCTAAGCTAGCGAAGCAGAAATTATGAATGAGGTGAGGCACAGGGGTCTTCAAGTCGAAATGTCATAGGTCGAGGACATCATAACCCCAGAATAGGCATGTGCAGGTATTCGACGGTATGATAATCTTAAGCAAAAATACTGCGGTTTCACAGTATCACGGTATTGCAATTTTTAGCTCTACTTTTCTACTTTTTTTTAAATGTATGGGTTAATTTTTTTTCATTGAACAAGATTTTTTTATTCACAAATTTGCAAATTGGCACATCAACATGAATATAATGGTTAAAATAAACAAAACAAAAAAACATAACAAATATTTTGAATAAAATTGAAATAAATAGAACTTATAGACTAAACCCACAGCCAAAGCTCAAGTTGCTCTACATTAGAAAAAGAACAAAAAAATAAGAGCTGGACTTAAACAATATATGATCAAATTGATTTTATGTAAAAACACAAACAACGACTATTACCGTATTGGCCCGGATATAAGACGGTGTTTTTTGCATTGAAATAAGACTGAAAAAGAGGGGGTCATCTTATATTCGCGGTCTCGACATTATACCTATTCATGACGCTAGATGGCGCCAGATATCATTGAAGCGATATTCTATCATGACAGATCTCAGCTACTCTCAAGTTTAACCAGTTTGCATTATTTTATTGCAATGTTTTTCCTTATTCAGATTTGTTTCAAGACTAGTTACAGTTAGACTTTACTTTGATGGTTAATGCAATTATTGCAATTTTGTTTTATCACAATAGATTGGTTTATTTACATTTCAAAAACCAGAAGCCATTCATTTACGAATGTGATTGCACTTTAGTTTACATATGTAAATGTTCAGATATTAAGATTTGAATGAGGCAAAATAACATGCTTTTTCTCTCAGATATATTGTTATAATCATTTGTTTCGGATGTACTGTAATTATTTTCTGTATAAAAATTAATTTGGTGTTCAAAAAGTCTTTTTTTCAAACTTGAGTCTTGAAAAAGAGGAAGTCGTCTTATAATCAGGGCTGTCTTATAGCCAGGCCAATACGGTAATGTTAATTAGCTGAATATTAATGGAGCGCGAGAGACGTGTGTGCGTGTGTATGACTCGTATCATTATTTACACATTATACGCACACCCTCCCTCAACACAGAAAGTTGGCAAAGAGAAAAAAACACCACAGGGAGTATTATGAAAATGTTCTTTTGAACAGATGTTTACAATGGCAAAAGACTATACAAAAGTAGGCTAATGATAGAGACAAAACTAGTTAGCCGTCTTAGCATGCTAATTAGCCACGTTATCTGCCTCGTTGACAAGCTTATGTTATAGTATTTGTTTTACCATCGCTAGACACACTAAACCAGCTGCAGTGAACTCTCATAGCTAGTTGGAAATGTTCATGAAAGTGTTTACTTACCTTAAATTTGTGTAAAGTGACGGATGATGGTCATGTAAATGTGAAATCATGTTGGAGGTCCTGCTGTCCTTTCTCCTCTAAGCCACGGCCATCTGTTTCTTTTCGGTAGCCGAAGTACTCCAATACTAGCGATTTTTGTGAGTGGGGAAAAAGCTCCGGTGTAGTTTAAACACCTTCAGCCATTGTGTCTATTCTACAGCTCAGCAACAAACACAGGACAGAGCAACAACTGAAGTGAGCGCTGCTGCACCAGGCCACGGATTTGTGGCTGCATTTTTGGGATATAAAAAAAAGCTAATACCTGAAGGAGATGGTACCGTTTTTCGTAGGCACCGTCTAACTGTTTGCATTACTCTATCACACTTAATATAATATATCAGGGAATAGTATCGTGTCTCATATTGACTGTAGGACTGTTTGTATTACTCGAACACACCTAATATAAAATAAATAGCAATTATACAATAGTTTAATAAAAACAAGCAGAATATCGGGCATAAAAAATACTAAAGTTGCACCGATACCGATACCAGTATCGACAGGGGGTGCCGATCCGGCCCGAATTGGTGGTATCGGTATCGACGAGTACCAACATTTAGGGCGCCGATACCATCTACTGGCATCACTTTAGCGCAAATGAACTGTCCTCCGCATGTGAGCCAACTTCCCAAATCCCGATGCATGACATCTGTATGTCTTTGTTTTGAATTTACCAAACGAAGATAACACCTTCGTCTTCAATACTAAAGATGTTCACTACAACGCACATCCGCGATGTTATGCTGTTTTTCTAACATGACATTCACAAACGATTAGCATGCTTAAGCTAACGCTTGCTGTAGTTGCGCCGATGGGATCAGAAAGGTTAAGACCGTGAGAGACTAAGCAAACTCATGGTTTCATGATGAACAATGAGTGGCAAATTAAGACTGCCGTACTTCAAACTCGTCCTGTTTATGAAAGTCGATTGTCATATTATGCTGGTGTTGTGCAGTAATGAGCAGAGGTGACTTCTGTGGCCAGAAAACACTCAAGTGGCGCAGCGCGGACACTAGATATCATCAGGTAGCAACCTAGATGTCCTATGTTAGATCTCATGCCAACTCTTGCACGCACACACTAGATATCATCAAATAGCAACCTAAATGTGCTACATTAGATCCCATGCCATTAGCTGCGTGAGCCCAGAGCGACGTGTAGTCCATATACTACAATGATGAATTAGAAACCCCCATGACTGAATGGAAGTTAAGCAGGCCAAATCAATCCATACCAGTGACTATATATAGATAATGCTGCAAATACTGTTAATTCAGCACATGTTACAGATTGACTCGGACCACAAATAGGATGTTTTGCTTATATGGTAAATATAGCTGCTAAGAGAGCTGCAGCAATCAACAGTGTGCTCCACTTTACAAACAGTAAAGATTGTTCTCAGCACTTACAGTATATACAAAATTTCTTCAGATCAGTAAGAAGTAAGCACATAAATATTATGCACTAAAATGCTTGTTTATATGATGGCACTGTTATTTTTGCTAGTTAGCAAAAAAAAAAAAAATAATAATAATAATAATAACAGTTGTATTTTCTGTTTCAGAGCATTAAATGTATTGAATTGTATGGAAAATCGTACCGAACCGTGACTTAACTGTATCGTTGCATCCCTTATACGTACGTACATATATATATGTATATATATGTATACATACATATATACACACACACACATATATATGTATATATACATACATACAGTATATATATATATATATATGTATGTTTTTTTTTTTTTTTTGCAAACAGAGTGGTATCGGAATGGTATCGGTATCGGCCGATACTGCACAGCCCGGTATCGGGCCCATCGGGCCCAAAAAATGGTATCGGTGCAACACTAAAAAATACACAACGCCATCTTATCACAGAAGCCCAACGTGTGCGTCATGAGCAAGATTGAAGCACCAACTCTCGCAATCAGTTCTCCCGGGCACTCCAGGACAAAAAGCAGGGTGTTCTGTCCAAAAACAAGTAGCATCAGAGAACGCCCGATATCCAACTGATAACACAACTGACAAGACTCCAAGAGCCTTCTTTGAAGCTAAGGTGGCAGAATCCACACCCTCGTTGCCCGGACAACAGTTACTCCTGGATCCTCCTGTCCAATCCACAGAAAGACAATAATCCCAAACACACCCTTCTTCCTGCCCACGGCCCGCCCAGCGAGAGCTTTCAAAAGACTGAGCATTTGGATAACAACCGTCGCTTCTCGGGGACATTTCGATGTATCCGTTATTTTGCTGACCATTGCCTCTCCATCGTCTGTTTTGCCCTGCTTTTGACCATTGTCAACCTGTTTTTGGTGAGCCTTCTTTAAACCGTTTAAAATGGAGTCAGTACAAAGGGTTAACACCGGAGTGGACGCGCAGAGTTTGGTCCTTTCCGGCCGACTTGCTAGAGCAGCGCCAGCGGGACGCCTTCCGGTTCAGCTGTCGCTGTTCCAGCAGCTTGGCCAGGGGGGCCGAATTCTCATACCGTACTATGGTATGACAGAAATTTTTAGTGGTTTTGAAACTGTGATGTTTTCATACCACGGTAAACCTTGAAACCGGTACCCGGCACATGCCTACCCCAGAACCCCAAGTTAATTGATTTACGAGCTTGGTCACAGAAGTAAATTAAAGTAGTTTGCATTGTCTTTATAGCTTTTCACCATAGAAATTGTATCCCAAGAAAGTGTAGCTGCTGTTCTACTCAAGTACAGATCGACAGCACCATGAAAATTAAAGCAAGCGCTAAGTTGAAAGGGCAGGCTTCCAAACAATGCCCACACGACAGAATTGCAGATCTGGCATTTAAAGTGTCTTGTTTACGGGTCTAATTACGCCATTCAAATGGACGCATAAAAGGCCCGGCTAGGCGGAAAAGCAGTCGCAATTTACGGCGTAAGATAAATCTGTCGGCCGGCTTTGGAAACGCATCCTTCGAAAGTCGCGCGGGTATCTCCGAGGCAAGATGTTTCCTCAGCACTATCGCGGGTGGGAAGGCGCCCAAACTTACAGCTCAAATCAATTCTGAGGATAAATAGAGTTGGTTTAGCGGCGGCGCCAGCGATAAACTGATAAAGTGAATTGTAAAGTGGCCGAGATCTGCCGATAAGCTTCCCAGTCACATCCCTAGTGAGAAGACAAAAAATTGAATTGGATCTGTTTACATCTCGCCTTAAATTCATTCTGTTATGTCCACTTTTCACAAAATTAGGCACATGCCAAAGGGAGTCAACAATGCGATTATCACAGAAGTTTTTTGTTTTGTTGTGTTTTTTAGCAGAATTATGCTAACACAATACTTATCAGATATCCAAAGGACTATATTTTTTTGCAAATTTTCTACATTAGCATCTCGGTGCATAACGCAAATCAATACACAATTGGAAACATGTATTGTTCCTGTGACAGAAAATTCGATTTACTCTCTCAAGATGAGAGCACCATGACGTTCCTAGCCCACAACCTTGTGCTGTGATTTCCAAAAAATATTGAGAAATTGTGTGATAGGAAGCGTTCAAGCATGCAGTGTGAAAAAAATAATCAAAATTCCTTGTTTTCCTGACCCTGTAAAGTGAGTTCCAAGATTTTTTCTCTTAATAGATTTGACATTTTTCAAACGAATTGATAAAAACATGCAAGGACAGAGAATGTTCTAAATGTGCTATTTTTCAACATTTCTTTTTGTATACATTATACAAATTGGAATGTATTTTAAGCTTTGAATGTACGGTACACAGAGTTCTTAAAGAGCATACAACAGGAGAAAAAAAAGTCTTAAATAGCATTATTATGTGAATTAGAATCATATTTTGAGACGATTCGACTATATACAACAATTTAGCAAAGCGCAGATGACGAGAAATTAGTCTTTTAATCTGCCGGTTAGCCACGCCTACCATTATAGGGCTCTAGCGTCCCCAAAAGGTGGATGATGTCAGCGGTAGACTGGGCTCATCGGTTTTACTTTTCAGCCCTTTGAGGGGGAATTATTCAGAACGACGAAAACGCGACGAAGAGAGCCGCAAAATGTCATTGTTTCAGTCTCTCTACTCCAATATTTTTACAGGATATTCTTTTTATCCAAGTATTTTTCCCCAATAGCTATATAAATGGCTTGAGAAGGACCAGTCAGCCCGTCAAGGGGGAACTATTCACAACGAGGAAAACGCGACGAAGAGACCGGCAAAATGTCATTGTTTCTGTCTCTTTACTTCAATATTTTTACAGGATATTCTTTTTATCCAAGTATTTTCCCCAATTGCTACATAAATGGCATGGTCATGACAAATAACAGTCTTGTGCTGAATGGAATATGAAATAATAAAAATGCATTTATTCAGGTCGACATGGCAAAATGACTCCATAATGGTCAAAACTGTCGACTTCACCTTTACTGTCGCACCTCCCGAACGATATTTTATGACACCTAAATCGGACATATGTCATTTCCCTTCCCCGGCTTCGGAGAATGTAAACAAACCAGAAGGCGTGACATCTAGCCGACATGCTAACCCGAACCGAGTGATGTTTCAAAGTCTTCGAAGCGGAAAATCACACATAACTAGCCTGGATTATTTGACATGACAACCCGGTTGTCAATTGTCTTCGCGGATCGGCAAACCGCCCGGCGGAGAGCAATTTACAGTTCGTTCCCCGGAGGAGGGTGGCTGGAGTTGTTGTGCAGCTAACGTGCTGCTGCTAATGAGCATTAGGAGAGCTTTTTACATGCCTATCAATGATCAAACGTAAGTAGTCCTTTATTTAAAGGAAGTTTGTAGTGTTTACTTTGTAATCGCTGTATTCGTATTTGACATAATACAAAACAAGATGTTTACTCACTTCCTCGTAAGTCCAATGGTCCCACAGTAAATATCCACGGTGAATGGGAACCTTTTGAAACTCCAAAAAGGCGCATACGCCTCTCCCTCATACAGAATGATTTTTCTGCAGCCGTTTGGCTGGCGTGATGCGAAAAATAAACGTTTTAATCTGCAAAATCAGCTGAATCCTTCGTCCTCTTACAAAACAGTACACTGTAGCGTGAAGAGGACGTCTTCTACCGTATACGTCACAGCGCCCTCCTCCTCAATGCAAGACCGAAGCCAGAAGTCACTCATTTTCATGGCGCGGGATTCAAACAACTAAATAAAAATAGCGATCGCTTCCACACACATCCAAGCGGTCCATATCATTCAGGGGCATAAAATACCGCATGTATTATGAAATAAACATGCTTTTTCGTGTCATAGGCACTTTAATGAAACAAAATCTTTGGAAGTTTGAACTTTTTAACAGATGGTCTGATATCATTTCGGTGTGTTTATTTTGTTACTTTCTTGTCGTGCATGTGAAGCGAAGCAACACATTTTTGTGCTAAGCTAAATTAGCTACTTCATTTGATTTGCTCAAAACGGAGCTAGTCTTCATATGGCTTCCTCTGGAACAACTTGATGTGTCATCGAAACTTGGAATCAAAATTAAAAAGAAAATTAACAGTTCCGGGAGAGTGTTAGTTTACTAGATTTACATGTTAATCAGAGTAGATCCATCTACTCTGATTAATATGTTTGAACACCATTTGTTTTGTGTCAAGTGTTTTATTGTGAAATTGTGTGTCGTTTTGAACATAAGTGTACATGTGTGTTACAGCTTTACAAATTGTCAAAAGTGAAGAAAGTAAACCATCTGCAAAGCTGAACAACTTCACTTTTAGTGAAGACAGAACACGTCATATTATTAAAGTAAAATATAAGATACTCTGAGGTACAATAAGCTTATGTGACTTGACTTTAAAAAAAAACGACTGGAGACAAATTCGAAAAGCAATTGAAACTGCAGTTTAAAGGGCATTTTGACCATTTCCAAAGACATTAATAACATTGAAATATTTTTGTTAGTCCTTAACAAAAACCTTTATAAACTCGCAGCAAGCAATTGCCACCTAGCTCGTTTCATCTAGGAATCAGCTTTCAGCTGTTTATTAGGCTTTAAAGCTTGTTAACAGATTAATCCATGACCAATTTATAGCATTATGTCATTGTAAAGTGTAGCCCTCATTCTTACCAGTATGGACTTTCAGTAAATCTCTTCTGTACGGCGTTGCCTAAGCAAGACCCATTCTTGTGTTTTCTTTCAAATGGTTTATTCACTTAAAAATGAGAGAACAAATGGCGTTTTTTTTTTTTAAATGAGAGACCATTTATTCCCTTAGTACTGCCTGTGTTCTTGTAAGTTAGTAGCGCATAAGCCGCTCAGAAATTGGCAAAGTTTTTGTAAGTCATTCATAAACATTTATGAACTCTTTGTTGTTGTCAGCAGCCAACTAGCTTTTCTCGTCAATGTATCGACTTTTAGCTGTTAAGGCTTTACAGCATGTTAACAAACTAATCTCTAACCAATTTATAGTGGTAACCTCATTGTAAAGTCCAGCCTTTATTCTTTTCAGCCTAGCTCTAAATTCTCCAGTGCGACACCTTCTAACCGCAAGCGATTTTAAATTTTAGTTTGAGATGCTTTATCCTCTTGCAGATGTGAGAACAAAAGGCAGGAGAGAGTTAGCTTTAGGAGGGCCGCTCTAACTTACAACATGTTTTGTGCTGAGCAGGTGAGTAGCCATGTTTCAGGGGCACATCATTAGGCGACCAGAACGCCTCATCAAATGGTCAGCTCGTCTCTTGAGTTTTGTCTAGCAGCCATTCTGTCCGAATGGCTCATTAAAGTCTTAAAATTGCGAGTAATGCAATGTCGGGACATGATGCTGCCATTCAATTGCTATCCTCAAAGGATTCTTCAAATTTTTATATCCAGTAAACAACTAACTATACCTTGAGAATGACTGCTCTATGCTGAGCCTTTTTCATCAGTCGTTCCCGCTGTTTCCAAGCCATCAAAATCCTGCTTCATGCTGACTACCTTTTTCTGTCACTCGGCTAGTCATGAAATATCAAGCCCCGAGCTGAAGCCTTTATCCAAAAGTGGGAACTTTGACATCAGGCGCCTTTCATTTCGACGTTATTCAAGGTGGAGTGAAAAGCTACAGTGTGAAAATGTTGTAATAGAATTTTTCGGTTTCGACCTATCCAAGGACTGCTCTGTTGGTATGATTAACTCATTTGCTCCCAAAAACCTATAAATGTGTTCAATTTTTAATTGTTTCAGTGTCCCAAAGACGTACAGTGCTGCTCAAAAGTTTGTGAACCCCCTCAACATTTTGGAATTTTCTATTATTTCAACCTGATTTCCTAATCAATTCAGTAGTTTTTTTTTGTTTTTTTAACAGTTGTGTTGTCGAGACTAAATTAAAAAGAGTTTTCATCAACTGATGTAGGTGCAAAATTGAACTGTTTGGTCACAACCAAAACCGCCATGTCTGGCGAAAAGTCAACACTGCATACCACCAAAAGAACCTTCTCCCAACAGTGAAGCATGGAGGTGGGAATGTCAAGATCTGGGCTTGCTTTTCATCCTCAGGACCTGGACAACTCCACATAGTCCAGGGAATCATGAATTCTGAGGAATATTGTCAAATCCTAGAACATAACCTGACGCCATCTGTTTTGAAGTTAAAGCTTGGCAGAAGGTGGATCATGCAACATGATAATGATCCAAAGCATTCCAGCAATACAACCAAGGAATGGCTGAAAAAGAAGAAGATTCGTGTTCTGGACTGGCCCAGTCAAAGTCCTGACCTAAATCCCATTGAAATGCTGTGGCGGGACCTGAAGCGAGCAGTTCATGCCAGACGCCCATCAAACCTCTCTCAACTGACTGCGTTCTGCAAGGAAGAATGGGCAAAAATCCCCCAAAGTAGATGTGAGAGGCTGATTAGTCACTACAGAAACCGTTTGGTTGAGGTAATCTCTGCAAAAGGAGGCGCAATATCCTATTAACTGAAGGGGTTCACATACTTTTGCACACATGATATCTGAGTTTTTCTTAAATCAACCACTTTTGTTAAATAAAGAATGACAATATAACTATTTCTTTTGTTTCAGTCCATTATTTGGAATGTCAGTATTGTGGATTTGGGTATAACTTAACATTTAATAAGGTTATTTTAGTTTTTTTTACAAAAAATCTGACCATCGCTGTGGGGTTCACAAACTTTCGAGCAGCACTGTATTTATAGGTATTTTACTTTTTTTTTTTCACAAGAGACATCTGATGCAACTTCGCTCCAAAGCACAACGCTGAAATTTCATTTTAAAGCAATAAAACTGGCCACTGGAGGGCAGTAGCGAATTTGGTTAGAACTCATATCAGACCATGAAAGGAAGTGAATGAAGAGAAATAGTCAGGAAACAGAAGTTGGAAGAAGTAAGAAGTGTGAGAAAAATGTGGAGAATGATGTCAAACACAAGGCACATGCCCCACACAAGTTCCCTAGGTGAATTCTGTTATGAGGTAGTGGACGCCAGGCAAAACCCGATTTAACGGAACGGTCGGGTTGCCCGGCCGGGGCGACAGCCGCTGCCACAACAGCGTCATCTCTCAGTTAAATAGTTTAGTTATGTCTAAATAAATTGTTACCTTGCTATCAAAAGCGCAATTTGTCTTGTTGTTTGTTATTTTGTAGAACGAAAACATTATTCAGATGTTTGGGATGTCACAAAAGCAAAAAATAGCTGTGTTAAAGTTATGTGTGAAATGTATGCTTTCACAAAAAGCTCAATTTCAGTTTTTTTTTTTTTTTAATCAGAAATTGGAAAATTGCTCAAACTAAGCTATTTTCTAATGCTGATTTCTAAAGAATGGGGAAAGATATGAACTGACTTTTTTTCCTGCTGAAAGAATAGAGTCTATTCTTTCTTTTGGGGGATTCCATGTTTATATAGCAATAGAACAGAATTTTCTGTGGGCCTTGCAAAATCAGTCAAAATCCAGTAAAACGGCCGGGTGCGAAGGGGGTTTCACCTGTGAAAATGGCTGGGAGTGAATGAGTTAAACAGAAAAGAACAAGACTGCAATGGGCTAAGGAGAGGCAATCATGGACTGTGAATGGCTGGATGAAGGTTATTTTCAGTCATGAGTAAAGAATCTGCATTGGACAAGATGATGATGCTGGAACTTTTGTCTGGTGCTGTTCCAGTGAGATTTGAAAAAATGACTGCCTGAAGAAAACATCAAAATTCCCTCAGTCCTTGGTGATATGGAGCTGAATGTCAGACAAAGGCACTGGGAAGATGGCTGTGGTTAAGTTTACATTGAAATTTTAGACAGCTTTCTTATCCCTTAAATCGAAAATGTTTGTGGTTTTCCAAGATGACAATGCATCATGCCACAGAGCTAAAACTGTTAAAGCATTCCTTGGAGAAAGACTCATCTAATCAATGTCATGGTTTGCAAATAGCCCAGATCTCAACCCTATTGAAAACCTGTGGTCGGAATTGAAAAAAAAAAGGTCCACAGCAAGGCTCCGACCTGCAAGGATGATCTTGCAACTGCAATCAAAGAGAGTTGGCACCAAATTGATGAAGAATACTGTCATAAAAGCCAGAGGTGGTGCAACTAAATACTAGAGATGTGTTTTGATTGTTATTTCTTTGTTTGTTTCTCTTGATTCCATATATTTTTCCTCAGAATGGAGTGATTCTATATTTATTTCCCTGCGCTTGCTCTATAAAAGTAACATTTACTGACCACCACAATGTTTCTTATTCATTTCTTTTATTGTTTCTGAATGCTAAAGAGTTGCATTTTCGAATTAATTCATTATTTTTTTAAGCGTTTTATCTGAGTTTGTTCTACATGATAAAATGTCTGATTGAGTGCTCGTCCGAGACTGATGATTCCATACTTTTTGCCAGAGGTTGTATGACGCAAATCTTCGTTGACTGAAATGTTGAAATGTAATATTTATTCTACACATTTTTACAGCATTGGAAAATGTTAAGATTGTGTGTGTAAGTTTGTCCTCCTACAGAAACCATGTCCAAACAAAAAATATATTTCTCTCCCCCATCTTTTTTCCATTTTCAAACATTTTTGAAACGCCACTAGGATAGCGCTAAAGAGCTGCATGAGGCTCTCAAATTACAGAATGCCGACCCCCGGTTTGGGTAAATTGGAACGAATTGTGTTAAATATGTTCATATATTCTAATTAAATCAATCGTAGAATATCATATTATTGTCCAAAGAATCGATAATGTATTATACCATAATGAAATATTTGCCACCGCTTAAAAAGTTCCTGCTCCCCTCTATGCCACCCCATAAATATTCATCTAGATCCGCCCCTGGATTGGACGTCTGCTGCCGTCAATGCCATTAAATCTTAATTCTTCACTCCCAGCCCTCCCTGTTAATGTGTTAAATAGATTTGCGATGCATAAAAAGTAACAAGTTTCATGCATTAAATATATTGAGAAGAGTGTATTCACATTCTGTGCGCCATTAACTGCACTGTAAAACAGTGGAACAAATGATGAGTTGTGCATGTTGACTTTAACAAGTCAAATAAAAGGAATTCAAATCTGTTGTTTCTTATTTCGGCAGAGCGCCGCGCCCGAGTCACCCTTGAAACAGTTATTTGGAGTTAATCATGTGAGCCTGGGTCTGCCTCCCCAATTTACATCAAGCACGTCTTATTAAAAATGGAAAAGGGCCTATGCCACATTAAGGATTTGCAAATTGTACTCAAGCATGAAATGAGTCCGGCGCCAAGTGTGGCACGGACAAAGAAATGCCAAGGCCGCCCCTGCTAAAAAAAACAAAGACGATATTTGGATTTGCATGAAACACATTTTTATTAATCAAGCATTTTCAAAAATGCAGAAGCGAAGTCATGAAATTTTCATGTGGGAATTATTTTAGCATTGAATAACTAGGCAGATTTTGGATGGACAAGTTGCTAATGAACCAAGGGCGTAGGTTTGCATAGGGACGGAAGGGACATAACATTGTTTTCAGGATACTCAAATACTCCCTACCAACTTTTAAGCAACATTATTTGCATTATATAATGACTTCAGTTATATAGCTAATTCCGTTTGTTTTCCGATATTTTTTAAGGATAGAATAGACCCTACCAGGGGCATTACCGGGGGTGGGCGGGGGGGCAGTGCCCACCCACGGACACACTCTTCCCACCCAAGAAAACTGGATGTAGTACTAACGGCGTCTGGGCACCGCGTATGGTATCCCATTCATATAGTACTGATGTGTTCTAAGTTTTAAACTTTGCGTTGTTATCTCCTCTTTCAACCTAAAAAAAAAAAAGTTGGTTTTGTTCCTAGGGGGCGCTACACACGTTTACGCATTTTTTTTTTATTTTTTTTTTTTAATTTTATCAAAAGTTTTCACCAGTGTTCACCTGGCTTTTTAAAGCATTCTGAGGGGGTCAAAGTACGGCTCAAAACTTCGGCACGACAAAGAAGGACTGCTAGGGGGCGCTTGGTACGGTGGCCGAGAGGTGTCAGGTGAAATGCAAAGTCCAAACACTTTGCAAATAGAAAAAGCACAAACCCCATTTGCAAACGCTTTGCAAAAGAAAAAAAACAAGGAATGCAAACTGCCACAACACGATCCCCAATTCCTAAAGCGCGATCGCAAATTGGCAAAAGCACGAACCCCAATTGCCACAACACGACAGCAAATGGCTCGCAGCACGAATGCAAATTGCCACAACACAATCCCCAATTCCTAAAGCGCGATTGCAAAATGGCAAAAGTACAAACGCCAATTGCCACAACACGACAGCAAATGGCTCGCAGCACGAATGCAAATTGCCACAACACAATCCCCAATTCCTAAAGCGCGATTGCAAAATGGCAAAAGCACGAACGCCAATTGCCACAACACGACAGCAAATGGTTCGCAACACGACCGCAAAAGGCTCGCAAGACAATTGCAAAGACGATGACCCAGAATTTAAAAATAATAATAAATAAGACGACACTTTGCTATATGTGCTTTGTGACCATCTCTACGGGCCTCTGTAAAGTTGCCCCCCCCCCCCCCCCCCCATCAGACGCAAATTTATATAAAAATGATGTTAATCAGTTGTGCTGCAACGGTTCTGTAGATACAGTATTATGCTTTTATTGAGATATTAATTTCGAGTGGGGACTTCACTCGTAGCTTTTTCTTAGCTTAGTTCCCCGCAGATAATGGAGCGTACCAACTATCTCAATAACAGAGGGGTGTCCTAACAACTAGCACGAACAGAGCACAAAAAAATTTGGGTCCATTTTGCGGTAAATTGGGGGGCTTGAGATATTAATTTTGAGTGATGACATCCCTCTAAGCCCCTCATTTACTGCAAAATGGTTCCAAATTGGTGCCATTCATTTGTGCTAGTTGTTAGGACACCCCTCTGTTATTGAGAGAATTGGTACGCTTCACTAAAATAACAGAGGGAGTGAGTTGGTACGCTCCATTAACATAACATATTTTCCATTTTTTCATCCATTTTTATTCATTTTTGTGGACGTGCAGGTTATGTTGTTATATCGTCTCTACCAATATCTAGACCAGGGTTCACTAAATCCGGACCTCGGTGCCACTTTTCCTGTCGTGTTTTCCATGTCTCCCTCCTCCAACACACCTGAATCAAAATAATCAGGATCATTATCAGGCTTCTGGAGAGGTTGCTGATGACATAATCATTTGATTCAGGTGTGTTAGGGGAGAGAGACGTGGAAAACACGACAGGAAAAGTGGCACCTAGGTCCAGATTTAGTGAACCCTGATCTAGACCAAACCTATTCCCTTGTAGTGAACCCATAGTTTAGTAAAAGTATTTTATTATTATTATTATTATTACTGTCTTATCGTCAATTTGTTTTAATTTTTTTAATATTGTGCTCAAGCGCCTTGTGTCGATTGAGATTGGATTTATTTATTTATTTTGATACTTGTCAGTGGGGTCAAGCGCAATATCCAGACTAACATTTACTTTTAAAAATGACATTTTACTCCAATGGTTTTCAATAATAGTTGTGCGTTGACTAATAACGAATGTTTTTGAAGTTTTGTATTTCGTTGTTAAAAAAATAAAAATTAAAAAATGCAGTTAAAGCGACACTTGGTAAATTTTCAGTTTTGGTCAGTTTTAGCGGTAATTTTTTGCCTTGCAAAAAATAGCCACACCCTTTTTTTAGGGCTAGACTGAGGTAACCGTCAGGTAGCACTATATTTTTTAACCTGTCCTGTTCAGCTGATTGACACGGAGAATGGCGATCTGAGTCTCCGATTGGTCTGAACAGTTTTAATGTATCACCTGGGAGTATAACATATTCCCATTGTGATCATTGTGAGTTGTCAGCCTACCTTTAAAAAAGTCCTCCTTTACCCCATGAGTAACCTCCCACCCACCACCCATCTGAGCTCATTTTTGTCACCTGTGTCAGTCATAATCTAGGTGCTACCATGAGCAAGACCAGAGAGCTTTCAAAAGACACCAGAGAGCTCCACAAAGTTGGAAAAGGCTATGGGGCAATTGGAAAGAATCTTGATGAGAAGAAAATCAACAGTTGCAGCAATTGTTAGAAAATGGAAAAGGCTAAACATGACTGATAATGTACCTCGGACTGGGGCTCCATGTAAATCTCTCCATGCGGGGCATCACTCATGGTGAGAAAAATGAGAGCTCAGTCTAGAACTACACGGCAGGTACTGGTCAATGACCTGAAGAGAGGTGGATGCACAGTTTCAAAGAACACTGTCAGTAAAACACTAAAGTGCAATGGTTTAAAATCTTGCATTGCTCAGTTTACCCTGTTCAAGCCAGTACATGTGAGGCCCATCTGAAGTTTGCCAGGGACCATTTGAATGATGCATATGGTCCATGGGAGAAAGTCATGTAGTCAGATGAGACCAAAGTAGACATTTTTGGTGCAAACTTTGTCTTGTGTGGAGGAAAAAGAAGGATGAGTACAATCCCAAGAACACCATCCCTACTGTTAAGTATGAGGGTGGAAACCTCATGCTTTGGGGCTGCTTTTCGGCAAAGGGAACAGGAGGACTGTACTATATAAAGCAGAGGATGAATGATGAAATACAACGTCAGATTTTGAGCCACAAAGTCCTTCCCTCATTCAGAGACTTGAAGATGAGTCATGGGTGGATCTTCCAAAATGACAATGATCCAAAGTACACAGCCAAGCTGACCAAGGAGTGGCTGCGTAAAAAGCATATGAAGGTTCTTTAGGAGTGGACTAGCCAGCCTCCAAACCTCATTTCAGTAGAAAATCTTTGGATAGAGCTGAAACTTAGGTTTCGGGGCTGTCGTTGAGAAACATGAACAGCTCTAGAGAAGATTTGTGTGGAGGAATGGGCCAAAATCCCTGTTTCCATATGTGAAAACCTGGTGAAGAACTACAGAGAGTGTCTGACCTCTGTAGTTGCAAAAAAAAGGCTTCTGCACTAAATAGGGTTGTTCCGATCATGCTTTTTTGCTCCCGATCCGATCCCGATCGTTTTAGTTTGAGTATCTGCCGATCCCTATATTTCCCGATCCGATTGCTTTTTTTTTGCTCCCGATTCAATTCCAATCGTTCCCGATAATTTTTCCCGATCATTTACATTTTGGCAATTGGCATTTTGCATTGAGAAAAAAAATGAATAAAACTCGGACGAATATATACATTCAACATACAGTACATAAGTACTGTATTTGTTTGTTATGACAATAAATCCTCAAGATGGCATTTACATTATTAACATTCTTTCTGTGAGAGGGATCCACGGATAGAAACACTTGTGACTTTGTATATTGTGACTAAATATTGCCATCTAGTGTATTTGTTGAGCTTTCAGTAAATTATACTGTAGCCATGCCTAAATGCATGATGGGAAGTGGAACCATGACTGTGCGTAGTGCTACCAATTCATATATCTTCTCTGCGTTGGGAAATAACATAAGGTGTTAAAAAGATCAATTGCTACCTTGCTTCCCCACATTGCTTCCCATGATATTTTTAATCCAAGGGAGAGGGATTGTAAGGCTTTAGCCAATTTAAAAAAAAGCTCCAAAGGCTGCCAAAATTCACTCTACTCATTTTACTCTTGCCTTTTATCTCTCTATATCGGTAAAACGGCGCCATTACAGATTGAGCGAGATAATGCGTGAGTGGGTCGTGCAGCGCATGCATTAATTGCGTTAAATATTTTAACGCGATACATTTTTTAAAAAATTAATTACCGCTGTTATCAGGATAAATTTGATAACCCTACCTTAAGCCTAAACTAAAGACTCTGGATGAGTGTAACATATTATGTCTGTAACGTTAAATACAATTAGAAAACGATCTAATTAAAACATATATATATATATATATTAAAAAAAGGCATGGCCGATATTTTTTTGCCGATTCCGAGACATCTCTAGCACTAAATATTAGCACTGATTTTGTCAGGGGTGCAAATACATATGAACCCCAGTAAATTACAAATAAATTATTGAAAAATCATACAATGTGAGTTCTGGATTTTTTTATTAGATTATGTCTTTATTAGTGGCATCTATGATTGACATTTCAGACCTCTACCTATTTTCTAAGTGGGTGAACTTGCAAAATCACAAGGGTCGCAAATACTTCTGCTCCTCACTGTATATATATATATATATATATATATATATATATATATATATATATATCAACCTCATTTTATACTCTTCATCAAACAATGCAGACTTCCGTCTTTCCCCAAGGGTAAATTCAATCACCTCATGGGTTATTGCATTTACCTTTTTCTCCCCCCCTCCTTCAAAGAACTTTCTTGCTCACAGACGATATTTGTCCGAGAATTGTCCTAGTGATAAATATCCCCACGATGCGAACAAAGAAGACACTTCATCATAATAAACTCACTCATAAAATTCAAAAAAGGAGGGAAAATGCTCTATTTTAGCATTGCGATGCGCTCCCCAGCTGCTTGGTGATGAATGGCTTGAAGAGTGCTCCTTGTGCATCCGTCAAGCGGCACTTGCAGGCTGCGGGATAAGGGATGCAGGGAAGAAAAATAAGAAGGCTGCAAACATATGCAGACTTGTCTTGCCTGCTAAGGCCCTTGTGTGTTTTAAGACCATCTGCGGTGCACTTGAAATGACCTCTTTTTAGCTCATTTGTTATACTGAGTAACTGAAAAATGTTACTTTTCGAACTGCGTTGAGAACAAGATATTAAATAGAAGATTAACTCTGTCTCATGGGTCACTTCCTGAAGATTTTTGGTCACTTCCTATTGATTTTGCGGCATTTTCAGATCACTTCCTTGTCAAGAAATTGGCTGCCACTGACAGCACTTATATTTTTTATGGTTGTTTTACTCTTAGAGGGTATTCATTTAACTTATTGACTAACATTGAAGGAGCTAGACGTCCTAACGAATGAACAAACATGGCACTGAAAGATAAACATTCAGAGCCAGTGCTCCCAGTTTAAATGAATTGGATGGCTATGATTGTCAATGGCAGTTGCAAATTTTCTTTCCCCATTAGAAATGAATGGGACTATTGGACTACTAATAAATATATCTACCCTAATTTTCGCACTATAAGGCGCACCTGACTATAAGCCGCAGCCCACCAAATTTGGCACGAAAACGGCATTTGTGCATAGATAAGCCGCGCTGGACTATAAGCCGCAGCTGTCCTCACTGTATCATGGGATATTTACACCAAAAGATATTAACCGGTACAACCTTATTTGACAGCGGCATCATACGACCGACTGTCATAAGACCAAATGAACCATCATTAAACTTTGAACTAATTAGTGCAAAGCTTTATTGCTTCGAGAAGCTTGATTTGGCCATCACTGCTCACTTGGGGGAGACAGTCAACCTCTGCTGCCACCTGCTGTTGACTGTTGTCATCCAACATGCCTCTTAGCATGCATTGCAGCGCTACAGATAACAATCAAAAATCATGTTCTGTGCTAAATGTTTCTTCAGTTACTGTTCCAATTGTTTCATCAATTGCTAGTTATGGTATTTGCTAACACTTTATCTGACAGTGGTGCCATAAGACTGTCATTACACAATCATAATTATGACATGTCTCTGTCTTGAGCATTCATGAATGCTTATAACAGATGTCATTAAGTGTTATGCCGCAAATGATCTCACTTTTGAATGGATGCAAAAGATGCACGATGGACAAAAATTGAGTTAGTGACATAATTTGCCAAATGACACTTAATGACATAAGCATTCAGTAATGTCCATGATAGTGTCATGTCATAATTTTTATGATCTTATGACAGTCTTATGACACCGCTGTCAAATAAAGTGTTACCTAAAAAAATCAACAAATAAGCCGCACTGAACTATAAGCCACAGGTATCAAAATGAAGGAAAAAAAGTAGCGGCTTATAGTCCAAAAATTACAGTACATCGATGCTACCTCTTACAGTCACGTTACTATGACTGTAGCTTTCAGCCAGGAGAAGATGTCGTCAGGTGGTATCCAACCTTCATTGGGCGGTTCGACCCTGAACCACGACGCCCTCCATTTTTCGGGCCGGCAGTGATGGCTAGTCACTGTCCACCTTCTCCTGGACCCCAGCTTAATTCCTCCCTCCTATTCCAAAGCCAACAAGATGCTCTTTCTGCAGCCTTCCCCAACCTATGGACTGCTGCCCTCCTCTCACGTCCTGCAATTCCCAGGGCAGTAAGTGTCTTCCATACTGACTGTGCTAGAAAACCTCTGCAGCCAACCTCCATCGGAAAGAGTCAAGCTTGCCATCCTTTCTCCTTACATTGAAGGACAAGGTCTTGATACTTGGTTGATTTCCTCTCTGCAGCCTCCTCGCACCTGTCTTACCATGGTACAGTCAGGTCATTCAAGATGATCTTCTTTGCCACCTAAGACCAGATGGCCACATCAGGCTCCAATAATGTTTAAACAACCTGGGGGAAGAATAGCTTCCTTCCCTGGTCCACCCTCATCTTCCAGGACTGTGGCGCTTGCAGGAGGCTTTTCTTTTTTTTTTTTTTTTGTTTTTTTTTTTGTTTTGTTTTAAACCTGTCCTGTTCAGCTGTTTGACACAGAGAATGGAAGTCTAAGTGCCCAGATTCTGAACAGTTTTAATGTTTCACATTGAGAGTCTGACATACTCCCATTGTGATCATTCAAAATACCTTTTTATTATGACAAAGCAGCGAACAGGAAGGGATTATGGGGGGACAGAAGAAAAGAAATACAAGAGAAGAAGGAAAAGAAACACATACACAAACAACAACTAGAAATACATTGAACATCTAAACTAGTTACTAATATGCTGGTGCTATCGTCAGCGAGATGTATTTCCGGTTTACACCATGTGGGGGCCTATTGGCCAGTGAAAGAGGAGAATGGGGGTGGGGGTGTCTATAAGCCTATAAGCTAAGTGATTGAAAGGGGTAGAGTGTACACAAATCAGTTCTGTGATCTAGAACCCAGTAATCGTGTGAATCTCTTATGAGTAAGCCCGTTGGCGACCAACCCTACGCCGCCGCATCGCCAATCCCGGCACCGGGACCCCCGACCCGAGAATGCCCTACCACATCCAGCAGCACGCAGGCCCCACCGGGCGCGCGACAGCCACGCAGACGGGCGGAGAAGCCCACCCAGCCAGCCCGGGGAGGGAGGGAGGGCGGGCGCGGGGGCGGGGGGCCATGCGCAGCCCATCCCTCCTCCCGCAGCCTAGCAAAGGAGCCATCGTCCCCCCCCCGGAACCCAGGGTGGTCCCCCGGGCCACCCGCGCACCCATCAACCGGCCTTCAGGGATGGCAGGAGGGGACGCATCACCAACCCCACGCCTACAGCCACCCCCGCCTGCCCACCCGGGCCACGAGCCACAGCCGCAGCCCCCCAACCGGCACGGCACGCCATGGGACCCCCAGCGGCCCACCAAGCCCCAGGCAAGGCAGGGTCCCCCGCCGGTGCAGGCGACACCCCGCTGATACACCGGCGCCCAGTCAGCGACCCGCGACGGAGCGCAGGGCGGATGCCCAGCCAGAGAAGAGAGGGGAAGGCAGGAGGCTTTTCTTGATTGTCTTGGAGGCTGGTGGTTTTCCCCCTTCCTTAATAAACTGGATAGCTGGCGTGTGTCTTGCTTTGGTCTGCCGCTTTTTGACTCTTTCCCGCTCCAAGATGTCTGCCAGTGCCTAGAGGACCTTGTCATGGCGCCATCTGTATCTCCCAGTTAGGGCAGTCTTGCACCCTGCCAGTATGTGCGCCATGGTTCCTCTCCCTCCACATAGCCTATACCAGGGGTTGCCAACCCTGGTCCTTGAGAGCCGCAATCCAGCTTATTTTCCATGTCTCCCTCCTTTAACACACCTGAATCAAATGATCAGCTCATCAGCAAGCTCTGCAGTTGCCTGATAACGATCCTGATAATTTGATTCAGGTGTGTTGGAGGAGGGAGACATGGAAAACAAGGTGGATTGCGGCTCTCGAGGACCAAGGTTGGCCACCCGTGGCCTACACGATGGGTCCTCCCTCATTCCCCATCTGTAGTGGTTTGATGGTGTTAGCAGGAGACAGATGTGAAACGGCTCTAGTCTCCAGAGCTCAGTCTACGTGATTTTTCCTCTCTGGCAGGTCCCACTTTGTCCAGGTTCCTTGTAGTCCAAGTTCCGCAGCCCTTGCCCTCTGCCTTTCCTCCTCCACGTATCAGACCTCACCTTGGATGGCTTCTCTGCATTGGGTCTGCCTTGCCCCATTGCTGGAAGTGAGTGGATCCAAGTCCTTGTCTGCCTATGCACAGGTTCCCAACAATGTCCTTTAACTTCGGAGGTGGCATGCCTCAGTGGTAGAGTAGTTGTTCCCCCACCCCGAGGTTGTGTGTTCGATTCTCCACCCTGATGAACACGTCTAAGTATCCTTGAGCAAGATACTGAACCCCACGTTGCTCCTGATGCTGCGCCACCAGTAGGTGGATGGCGATGTAGTGTAAAGCGCTTTGAGTGCCTTGAAAGGTGGAAAAGCGCTATACAAGTGTAACACCACAACACCACTTCAGTGTGCTTGTTGCTTGGGCCACTGCTGTACTGTCTGCCCATTTGCGTCCTGATCTTGTGACGCCTGCAACTCTGACTTTTTCGTAAATAAATGGGAATGTTTTTTTTTTCAGTGGAACTATACATTTTTGGGAAAAAAATATATATATAATACTTTCGTGCGCATTGATTTCACAAATTTTGGGAATTGAATTACGGAGTACGTTTTGAAATTTAAAATGCTTTTGCTATGGAAATGAATGACCCGATATCAACAGGAAGGACTAGAAAAGCTCTAAAATGACAGGAAATTATCTGAAATGTTCAGAAAGTAATCGTTTATGCCTCAAAATGCACAGGAAGTCACCCAGAAATCAACAGGAAGTGACCCGTAAGAAAAGTGAGGAAAATAAGTATTTGAACACCCTGTGATTTTGCAAGTTCTCCCACTTGGAAATGATGGGCACGTTTGAAATTTTCATGGTAGGTGCTTGTCCACTGTGAGAGACTATCTAAAGAAAAATGATCCAGGAATCACAGTGTATGATTTTTTAACCATTTATTTTTATTATACAAATAAGTATTTGAACACCTGAGAAAATCAATGTCCATATTTGGTAGAGTAGCTTTTGTTTACAATTACAGAGGTTAAATGTTTCCTTTAACTTTTCACCAGGTTTGCACACACTGCAGCGGGGATTTTGCACCACTGCTCCACACTGATCATCTCTAGATCAATCAGGTTTCTGGACTGTCACTGAGAAACAGAGTTTGAGCTTCCTCCAAAGATTTTCTTTTGGGTTTAGGTCTGGAGACTGGCTAGGACTCCCCAGAACCTTGATATGCTTTTCACGAAGCCACTCCTTGATAATTCTGGCTGTCTGTCTCGGGCCATTGTCATGTTAGAAGACCCACTCACGACCCATTGTCAATGCTCTAACTGAGTGAAGGAGGTTATACCCCAAAATCTCACACGGCCCTGGTCATCCTCACCTTAAAACAGTGCAGTCATCCAGTCCCATGTGCAGAAAAACACACCCAAAGCATGATGCTACCACCCCCATGTTTCACAGTAGGGCTGGTGTTCTTGGGATGGTACTTATGATTCTTCCAAACATTATGAGTGGAATTAAGACCAGAAAGTTCCATTTTGATCTCATATGACCACTTGCCTTTCTCCCATGACTCCTCTGGATCATCCAAATGGTTATTGGCAAAATTAAAACGGGCCTGTACATGTGCTGGTTTAAGCAAGGGAACCTTCCGTGCCATGCATGATTTTAAACCATGACGTCTTGGAGTATTACCAACTGTAACCTTGGAAATGGTGGTCCCAGCTCCTCTCAGGTCATTGAACAGCTCTTCCTGTGTAGTTCTTGGCTGATTCCTCACCACTCTTAGGCTTACTGAGACCCTACGAGATGGATCTTACATAGAGCCCCAGTCCGAGGGAGATTGGCAGTCATGTTCAGCTTCTCCAATTTTCTAATAATTGCTCCAACGGAGGATCTTATATCACCAAGCTGCTTGGTAATTGCCCCGTAACCCTGTCTAGTCTTGTAGAGGTCTACAATTTGGTCTCTGGTGTCTTTGGACAGCTCTTTGGTCTTGACCATGTTAGGAATTGGAGTCTTCCTGATTGTATCAGGTGGACCGGTGTTTAGAGTTTAGAGCCGGGGGACCCACCAAGTCTAAATGACGCGCTATCAACAGCAGCCAATAAGTTAACAAGGAAGTGACCCGACAATGCCCCAAAGTTAATAGGAAGTGACCCATGGGAGAGAAAAGCATCCAGACACGATCCCCTCCGGAAATTGCATTTTCTAGTGTATGATTGTCACTGGCTGCCATTGACATGTATCAGAATGTGTCACCTATATTGGCAAAGGTGGGCAGGTTTTACTCCAAATGTCATCGTTTGGCTGTAAAGTGGAGTCGCGATGACTGAAGGTGAAGCCCGGCTACTGGAGCCCGGAGGGGACATGGATGAACAAATCGTGACTCATGCAGTAGAGGCACGCTTATAAACACAGCACACATGCAAGGAGCACCGTGAATAATGAATATAAACAAAAAGCAGGTGTAATCCAATTGCACACTGGTCAAAAAGGCTTGGTGTATTTTTGTTTTTCGCAAAAATTCATCATACAGGGCCCTCCATAATTATTGGCGCCCCTGAAAAAGATGTGTTTTTTAGCTTCTAATATATATATTTTTTTAATTCAAATAATATGGGACCTTAATGGAAAAAAGAAAAAAATCCAACCTTCAATACAAGTGCATTCATTCAGTGGGGAAAAAATCCCACATAAAGAAAAAAATATTTGACATCAAATAATGTGTGTCACAATTATTTGCACCCCTGGTGTTAATACTTTGTACAACCCCCTTTTGCCAACAAAACAAGGCCTGGGGACTGAGACGGCCACGGGAGGAGCTTGATTTTGTGTCTGGTGAACCATTTCTGTGTAGATTTGGCCATATGTTTAGGGTCATTGTCTTGCTGAAAGACCCAGTGACGACCCATCTTCAGCTTTCGGGCAGAGGGCAACAGATTTTGATTTAAAATGTCCTGGTATTTCAAAGCCTTCATGATGCCATGCACCCTAACAAGGTTCCCAGGGCCTTTGGAAGCGAAACAGCCCCACAGCATCACTGACCTACCCCCATACTTCACAGTGGGTATGAGGTGCTTTTCAGCATGCGCATCTTTCGTGGCACGCCAGACCCACTTAGAGTGTTTGTTGCCAAAAAGCTCAGTACTTTCGCATTCGAGTAAGAGCGCATTTACACCCACGAAGAAGTGGGCAAGAGACAAGTGAGTGAGAGAGAGAGGATAGTTTACAGCTTCAAGCCTGCGCGCACATTTGTTGCTTGTGAAGCATCCACAGAGGAACATCCTGTGTATATTGTGCGTTTTCAATTGTGGTCAAACACTGTACTTGGGGCGAGTTGATGAAATTGTTTTTGATTATGTGCGGACGCTGATACATGCTTATCGTTTGTGTGGATTTTTATTGCTGTATCAGCAGCTCGTTATTAACGTACATTTGAATTGCTGTTATTGGAGATAAAATTGATTTAATTTCATATTTATTTTAGTTTCATTCTGTAAGTGTTGATGTCATGAGCAGCTTGATAAAGTCAGCAAACCACATGGACAACTGACTTAGTCATTTTGGAGCTTAGCTCGCTCTCTAGCTAGGACTTAGCTCCTACAATTTGACGAAGATAGTGCAGCGATGTAAAATACATGTTGTTGGATAGTTATTTTGAAATTTAGGGGCATTTAAAGGGTTAATTCTGACTTATGTAAAAATTCGGGGTACATCGCCAGTGTAGGAACGGAACTCATTCGTAACCCGGGGACTACCTATACTGTAGTGTACTGCATTTGCATGTGCAACTGAAACAAAAATAACTAGTCCTGCAAGCAGGACTCAACAGGCCCTCGGGAGTCCTGTGTTGATTTCTCCAATTTCTTTTCGGTGATTTTTTTGAGGGTCGTTAGGTTTTTTTCCCTTCGAGGAGGAGTCGGTCTCGTAAAAAAGGCCATTTCCTGTCCCAGCAGGGGGCGACAGGCCTAATGGGTGATATTTCAATGAAGTCGAGTTCAGGCTGGGATAAATCATGTACATGCCAAATATGAAAAAGATTAAACGTTGTATGGGGGAGTTATTAGTCATTTTCTGAATTTGGTGTTTTGTCAAAAAAATGTCCGACTTTGGCACCCCATCGACTTTGCCACGATGAAAAATACATCGTATCTTTTTTTCTCCTACAGATGAAGTAGCAGAGTGTGAAGGAACAGCTTTAATGAGTCAAAGCAGTTCTTCACTGCTGTCATCAGATGAACCAATTTATCCCTAATATATTTCATTGAAAAGTACATAGTATTTTTTTCTCCCACAGAAGAAGTAGTTTTATCCCTAATATATGTCATTGAAAAGTAGATAGTATTTTTTTCTCCCACAGAAGTAGTAATTTTATCCCTAATATATGTCATTGAAAAGTAGATAGTATTTTTTTTCTCCCACAGAAGAAGTAGCAGAGTGTGAACCCTAAACCCTAACACAAAAAAAAAAAAAAAAACGCACCGCACAGGTCAGCCCATGTGTGCAAATTTTAGTGAGTTTTCGAGCATGTTCAGAACTTCAAATTGGCCATTTTCATTTGCCCTGAGCAAGCCCTAAACTCTAACCCTAAACCCTAACCTTAATCCCCAAATAAGCCCGAATTTGGTACTCCGCCCAGCTCAGGCCTGCGAATAAAAACTCACCATTTTGATAACTTAACATTTCATATGTCTCATGAAGAGTCTTACCAATTTTGAGGAAGATCCAACTAACTGCCTCGGCGCAATGGTCTCAAACATGCACCCTGGTTTTCGACAAAAATGGCATGTTTTTCAATATTCAATCCAAAATACCCGATTTCCTGTTAGGTTTGGAATATGAGTGCAAGAGACTTTTTGAAGCATTTTGGCCCAAGGTATCGACTCCCCAAATTTAATCGCTCTACGTTGAAAAAACCTAAATGGAGAGGCCTTTTTTAAAAATTCCAGGAGGTGCCACTGAGCCATTTTTTTGGACATTTTTTCACAACGTTGCCAAATTATCGAAATTTTCGCGAATCCGCATGTTTGTGCAAATTTTGGTGAGATTTTGAGCATGTTAAGACCTCCAAATGGGCCATTTTCATTTGCCATGAAGAAAGAATAATAATCCTTTGCAGAACAACAGGGCCTTCGCACCATTTTGGTGCTCGGGCCCTAATTAAGTTTTAACTTAAAAAAAAAAAAAAAAAAAAGATATTGTAACGTGACGTATCACATTATGACTCTGGCATTTCGAGGTGTGTCTTATTGTGAGTTTAAGTGTATCATCCCTTCCCTAGTGGGTAAGCAGTTTTAATACCAACATGATCGATATGAGAACAGCCGAATGGGTTTGCGGGATCCCAAGTTTCAAAAAATTTTCAAGATCGTTATTGAGTCTTCAAAGCAACAATATTTTTCATTCCTGGCCCACTGTGTATACTTCCTGGCTCCCGTAGTAATGTTTTTACGTCAAATGATAAAAATCTCTACAGTATATATCCGAAGTTGACGTATGTTCTTGTCTGCCAGCTAGTTTGCTGCCAACTTTCCTCGATGTGCCCTATCGCTCCCCATCAAAGCCAGAATACTTCTTTGTCTTTAATGATCCCCAGTGGAAGGTGTGAAGTATCTGCGGTCAAAGATGACTTTCTTATGTCTGTTTTCAACATGATTTTGCTCACAGCGGTGAGCTAAGCAAGTCTTTTGGGGGAAGGGGTCAACAAAGATAGAAAAACAGTTTCAGATCAATGATGAGTCATGCGTAAGTCATGAAGATGGCTTTGGAGTTTTAGTGCTGTTTTTTTTTTTTTTTTTTATCCATCCGACTGTTGACAGGTGATAGAAATCTCCATCACGAAAAACAGGTATCGATTTGCCAAACAGATTAAGGATGAGTGGTCGACATTGGCATCCTATTTCCCCTCATCATCCTTGATTGGGTTTACACAAAATTTCCCTCCTCAACAACTAAAATGAAAGCTTTAACACATTCATGCACAAAATACGATTTAATGATTTATTTATTTTTACATAGTACTCATTGGCTGCCATTGGTGGGGCTTGTGGACAGGCAAGCCAGGCAGTTGCTTGGGGGCCTCAGCCAATGAATGGGGCCCCTCAAAGCTGACAAAATGTATTTTGAAGTGTGTAAATTCTTGTGGTGGGCACAGGTTGGGCGGGTGCCCCCAGGGATTACATGCTCGGAGCCCCAAGAAACCCTAGCAATGCCACTAATCCTGCTTGATATTCCCTTAAACTAGAAATTTAGCAGTTTACTGTGAGTACCAGTGCTGAAACGTCGTACTTTGAGGACATTGTAACCAGAGAACTCCCTATAAATTGAACTATTAGTATAGTAGGTTGTTTGGCTAAAAAGTAAACTGTATCTAAGGATTATATCTGCTATTTGGATTAGTAGCATAGTAATTAGTAGCGTACCAATAATGCAATGAATCCTTCAAGATATGAGCTGTTACCAGTGAAATTCAGGTATAGCACATTCATTGTAACTTCAGCTGTAACTTTTACAAACATCCATCCATAATAGCTAAATCCGGGGTGGGGTCGCGTGGCAGAAGCTTGAGCAGGGAATCCCAGACTTCCCTCTCCCCAGCCACTTCAACCAGTTCCTCCGGCGGGATCCTAAGGCCTTCCCAGGCCAGCCGAGAGACATAGTCTCTCCAGCGTGTCCTGGGTCGTCCCTGGGCCCTCCCGCCGATGGGACGTGCCCGGAACACCTCAACAGGGAGGCGTCCAGGAGGCATCCAAACCAGATGCCCGAGACACCTCAGCTGGTCTCGATTCTTTGTTAAAAGAGCAAAGAACAGAGCAGTTAGCATTTATTTTACGTAAATATGTCGAATGTGCTGCTTGTCTTTAAGCTACTGTAGCACCGCCTTATCACCACAAAGAGGTTTTTCTGTTGAAAATTCTTGTGAATATATGCTTAAATCCCTGAATTCGGACGTAAAACAGTCTCGATTCTTTGTTAAAAGAGCAAGGAAAAGGGCAGTTAGCATTTATTTTACGTAAGTATTGCGAACTATGATGCCAATGCTGTAGCGGGTAATTTGTCCCATTTTTTTTTCTAGGGCTGTCAAACGAGTAGAATTTTTCATCGAGTTAATCACAGCTTAAAAATGAATTGATTGTAATTAATTGCAATTCAAGCCATCTCCAAAATATGCCATATTTTCTGTAAATTATTGTTGGAATGGAAAGATAAGACACAAGACGGACATATACATTCAACATACTGTACATAAGTACTGTATTTATTTATTATAACAATAAATCAACAAGATGGCATTAACATTATTAACATTCTGTTAAAGCAATCCATGGATAAAAAGACTTGTGGTTCTTAAAAGATAAATGTTAGTACAAGTTAGAGAAATTTTATATTGAAACCCCTCTTAATGTTTTCGTTTTAATAACATATGTAAAATTTTCAGTCAGAAAATAAACTAGTAGCTAGCCATTGTTGATGTCAATAATTACACAAAGCTCATGGTGCTGAAACCCATAAAATCAGTCGCACCCAAGTGCCAGCAGAGGGCGACAAAACACCAAAAAACACAAGTAACTAGTGGACATGACACTGTGCTGTCATTTTAATCTGTTTGAGCGGGGCATGTGCTTTAAATGCGTCAAATATTTTAACGTGATTAATTTTAAAAATTAATTACTGCCCGTTAACGCGATAATTTTAACAGCCCTATTTTTTTCCACAATGTTTCAAAATGCATGCATGGTACGAAAGATACAGATATTACCAGAGCTGGGAATCTTTGGGCACCTAACGATTCGATTACGATTACGATTCAGAGGCTCTGATTCGATTATAAAACGATTATTGGTGCACCCCCCTCCTTTTTATTTATTTATTTTTTTTTTTAATGTTTTGTACATTTGTTCCAAAATTGTTCACAATAAATAAAAAACTCCAGTCCCCATTCTGTATCAGAAGCTTTAAATTACATTCAATTAATTTAATGTTGTGTATCAACTGTTGCAGTTGTTCAAATTGCTCCCGTTATTCCATAATTTCCCTTCTGTCTACTTTTGGCAAAGTTTTAAAACTATCTCATCATTTAAAGATGGATTCAAGACAAGATTCTGCCGATTTAGGAGTACTTTAGATAAAAAGTTAATTAGGTTTGCTACAACAGAGCCTTCTAGAGAGGTCTACTGCTTTAAGATGGCGGCTGTTTACTTACGCCGAAAAGTCTGTCATTTCGCATCTCTGTTCAATAATACATGTTCTAACACCGACGTCGTCTGTCATTTTCCATCTCGTTCTACATATACAGTGATACCTCAGCTCACGAACATAATTGGTTCCCAGAAAGTGTGCGTGAGGCGAAAAGTTCGTCTTCCGAACATTTATTTCCCATAAGAAACCATTAAAATGAGAATAATCCGTTCCCAGGTCCCCATAAAACATAATTTTCTACTAAATAAGCCTTAAAACTACACAAAAATATACCTTATTTTATGTATAATAAGTGTGCTATTGTATTATAATTAAAGAAATAAACTGTACTGTATAATAAAGTTGTTTTATTTACCTTTGCGATGGTATGGGAGTGGGAGGAGTGGGAGGAGGAGGGAGGGAGTTACTGTTTGGAAGGAGAGTGTTACCGGCAAAGTGCGCAGTTAGCGTAGACTCCACTGCTGTGCCCCCCACATGCTTTTGGTTGTTAATAAAAGTGCCCACAAAAAGCCATCCGACGCCTCTGGGTGTTTGTATGCACGCCGCCTCCTTTCTGGAGAGGAAATCGGGCGAACCGAAGACAACCGACGACAACGAGCCAACGTGACTCGCCGGTCCACTTCTCACGACGGTGGGAAGCTGAAAGCACCGCCAATTACCAGTCGAGGGCGAATTGGTAACACGAGTCACCTTCCATAAGGACTGTATGTAACTCTTTTTCGGTCCCATAATAGCAAAAGTACACTCAATATGGTCCAAAATGTCTATCAAACACAAACCACGTCCGCACTCAACGAAAGGGAGGGGACGAACTGGGACGCCGTGAGCGTGCGTCAGCTTCTCGTGGCGCTGTCCGACCGCGTGGCTTGGTTCGTCCGCCGAAAACTAGTTCGCCAGCAGAGACTATATGCTCGCGAATTTAATGTTCTTGAGGCGAAAAGTTCGTGAGCTTAAGCGTTCGTGAGCCGAGGTATCACTGTATATGATATCTACTGTAGCCGTATGTTTGTAGCAACTAGCAACCAGGCGTTGTTTGTAGCGGCTGTCAGCCGCAGTCAGTTATGATTGTTTTTTTTTTCTAGCGGCATGAGTTGAACATGATATTTACTCTCGGTCCGTTCCTCATTGCGTCCCAAAGACCGCGTTGACTGTGTTTTACTTCCGCTTTACCTTGTATAATTCAATAATTGGAATTTGGATATTTGTGAATCGTTCTCGAATCTTCCAAGGCAGAATTGCGAATAATCTAAGAATCGGAAATTTCGCAGGCCTCTAATTATTACCATGAATCCTCGAACAAATCATTCCTGAGACAATCCTTCCTGTTTTGATTGCGGTACAGCTTTCGTACTTTTTCAACTTAATTCCGGTTTTAGATCGCTACGTGCTTGTATTTGAGAATAACTCACCTTTATGTGGGCAGGCACCTTACTTGAAAGGCGTGGCGCAGTGTATGACGGTGTTGAACCGTCAATATAATTATAATGTCTATGCGTTGATTTAGAGAGGGTTATTGTTGTGTTATTGGAAATTTTCAGACAAAAAAAAAACAAATTGGTGTGTTCTTCAGTGAACAACTGGACATTCCAAAATGGCTGCCATTGACAGCGATACACTTCCAGCCCATTTTCACTAGGAAAGCAGAATGATCACTGTTAGTTAGTGAGCCGTGAATATGCGAGGGATTACTTAACAAGCTCATCATTAACAGCTCTCTAAGTGCACTTTGTCTTTTAATATGCATGGGGGGAAAATCACAGCTTTTAAAAATTAAATCCCACTTTACGCGCATTTTCTTTGTGATCTCAAAATCTATACGCGTCTCAAATGTCCATGAGAATCGGCTCCCTTCTTAAAATAATGATTAGACAAAAAAGTCTTAATGAGATTTATTCCTATTGAGCACCTCATTAGCAGCCCGAGACACGCCACAACAAAGGAGATGATCAGAGCTTTGTCACGGACCAGCCTGCGACTTTTTTGTCCTATCCGTGCTAATTTGCCTAATGTTATTATCACATTAACTGTCTTTTTGAAACACTTGAGGGGGGTAAAGAGTGGCAAAGCTCTAAAGAGAGGCATTGTCTTTTTGGAAAATAGCTTTAATTGCAATTTGCAAGAGAAAAATGAATCAAACGATGGAATTACTCACAAAATATGGACATTATATGGAGCGAGTGAGTCATTGATGATAGCTTTGCATGTAATACAAAAGTTTCCATCTATTTCTTCGGCGTGCAGCCCAGCCAAAACCGTTTCACCCACCGACACCGTTCATACACCAAAGCGACGGAAATTTTCATGCGACGCAGGCTCTTTTTAGTTTAACACCCCAAATATGCCTGAAAAAAGTTAAATTTCGAAATGTTACTTGTCCTACAAAAATTCAGGGCGCTGAAGGGGCACAAAAGTTCTATACAGTTTTGCTAAAAACATGCAGTTCGGCCAAAATTTGCAAATGCCATTCATTCATTTCTAATGGCCAAAATTTTCCATTGGTTTCCTATTCACCATTCATTTCAATTGCAAAAAAATCTCCATTCACTCCTATTGATTTCCAACCCAAGTGACCCGATATAAACAGGAAGTGACCTATTATACCAACCATCACAGCAAAGCTAGCATCGCAATTTCTCCAGAAATGCCTTAAAATCAACATGAAGTCACCTAGAACTGCCCCCAAATCAATAGGAAGTGACCCAAAATGAACAGGAAGTCAACTGTAATTGAACCTTTAATTGCACGGTCCTTGTCTTTGTCCCAGTCCAAATGAATTGGACATCTATCGTGGTCAATAGCACTAAAACATTGATAATTCAGCGTCAGCCATCCCAGTTCAAATGGATTTAATGTCTATGGTACAGAGGTTGATTTGTGTCTTATTCAATCCAAAAAAGTTGCTTCAATCAAAATATATGTTTTAAATTAAAAAAAAAAAAAAAAAGTTACTTTAATATTAAGAAAAATGTGTTAGAATGCAAAAATAAATTTCAGACTAAAAAAAGCATTAAACTATTTTTATTTTTTTTTCCTGATTGAAGTAATGTTGTTTTGCCTTTGGGCTCCATTTTGTCTAGGACATTCGTGTCTTTATTACTCAATCAAAAATAGGTTGCTTCAAACAAACGAAAAAATTAAAAGAAAAATCAATCAATAAACAACTACAATAAAAATCTGAGAGAAAATGATTTTGAATGCGAAAAATATTTGAGATTAGAAAAGTTTTTCATTTGAACATTTCATTTTCGTTGAAAATGTTTTATTTGTTTGAAGCAATCCATTTTGTGTTTGGGCCATATTATGGACATTTTTGTCTAAAATCCTTCAATCCCCCCAAAAGTCGTTTCAATAAAAAATATATATATATTGTCAATCAAAGAAAAGATTCATTTGCAAAAAAAAATTGGCATCCCCTGAAAATTATATATATATACAGTATGTATTTTTTTTTTTTTTTATTTGATCGAACTGCAAAAAGTTGTGCAAAAAATGTAGATTTTTTTTTTTAAGTGCAAAAAGGTTTGAACCCACTGTTTTTTTTTTGTTTTTTTTGTTTTTTTTGTTTTTTTTTTTTGAAGAGAAAAAAGTTTTGAACGCACTTTTTTTTTCATTGAATAATTTTGACACAGATGTTGCACTTCGCTATTGGACAGACATGTTTGAGTGACAAGTAGCTACACCAATGGCGTATTTCTTAAAAGCTTGCAGAAGCAAGACTCATGCCAATCACTCGCTGGGCCAGCCCGAACCATCAGCTCGAGCCCCAGCCGAAAATAGCGTGCCTCAGGCGGACGACAGATTTGCGAGGAGCGCGTCTCCATCCAAGAGCCTGCCGCTTAATTTGACTCGACACGGGAACCTCACCCGCACGGCTGCCATTGGCCGCCCCGCTTCGCGCAGACCGATCCCACCGAAGTGCACCGAAGAGTTTGGTGAATCCACACGTGAAACTTGAGGGGTTCAGTACCTAGAACCACTATAATATACTAAATGCATGACCTCACGCAAACTTGTCAGAAGTCCTATGGTCACGCCGGCGTGTTCAAGCACGTAGCGTCTTTAAAGCACCGTATAAAATTATTTGACATGAAGCGCTGCCATCAACATTACATGAAAGTGCAGATTTCAACCTCTCTCCTAGTTTTTATTTGGCACTGATTAGACCACAGAAAACTGGAGATATGGTTGTTTTTAATTTCACGGGTGGAAATATTTTCTCCACTAGAGGGAACTCATGCTCTTATGATGGGTGATGTTTCATTACTTGTCGTAATTTGATTATTTTTGTGTATTTTTTTGTCCTAATATGGTCATTTAATTGGTTATAGTACAGTATAGTACTAAGAGTTTACATAAATTACGCTGTACATATATAAATATATATACATATATACACACACACATATATATATATATATATATATATATATATATATATATATATATATATATATATATATATATATATATATATATATATATATGGCGGAAGACACTCAAGTGACTTGAAGTTCTGCTCTGAGACCCCCAATTTGGCCAAATTTCAAAATTGTCCGATATGCATGTGTGATCCATCATTGGAAAGCTTAAAATCTCAATTTTCTGGGGGAAGAAAAATTTTGAACAGAAGGGCATTTAAAAAAAAAAAAAAAAAAAAATTAAACAGCAAAACCCTATCTGGAAGTGAGAACACGCCAGAGCAGAATTAAAGACGCCATGACTTTAACGAGATATTATCGCGTACTTACCTTGTTACGATCCAAAAACTCTATGGAGCATGTATCACTGAGTGTCAAAACACAGCTGTGAATGGCCACAGCTGGGTTTTTTGGGGATTTTATGGGTGAAACATGGTAATAAAACAAGGGTCTCGATGCAAAAATCGCAGACATCAAGGAATAGTCGAGATTTTCTTTTTATATATTTACCCATTTAAAGGTTTTTTTTCAACTTTTCTTTGTTTGGATCGATTATTTATCATCTAACATATCGGAGAAAATGCGACAGTAACAAAAAAAAATACAATTGAGCACAATTGACTGTTTTACAGACACCATTTTTTTCATTGTGACGTCATTTGTTTAAAAGTTTAAAATATGTGAGTGAATAATTTTTTAAAGTCATTTTTTTAAATCAAAATAGTAGACCTAATGAATGATTCTAAGCTAAAAATGACAGACATTTTTAATAATAAATGTAATAACCTCCGTTTTATGGCTGGGTTGAAACAAAAGCGGTTGCGCGACGTCTGTAAACAGGGGTTTCCAGGGTAAAACGGACATATTGTTCTATCAAACACAACAGTTCTTTTGGCTTCAAATACATCCGTTTCTTTTAAAGAGGAGTGCAAAAGCAGAAACTGCTTTTTCAGTCTTGTCTATGTTTTCCGCCATATACTGTATATGTTGATTGAACAATATGTCTATATGCTGCCATAGCAGATTCGCGGCGCATTAAGCCCCCAAAATATTTTCAATTGGTCCATTTTACCCTGGAAACCCTCGTTTACAGATGTCGCGCAACCACTTTTGTATCAACTCAGCCATACAACGAAGGCAATTAATTATATGTATTATTCAAAATGTCTATCATTTTGACGTCACAATGAAAAAAATTGTTTCTATAAAAAAGTCACGGATAGCTACCTCATAACTATCGCTTCAATGTATTTTTTTTTTTGTTACTGTCGCAATTTTCCCGATATGTTAAATGATAAATAATCGAGCCAAACAAAGAAAAATTGAAAAAAAAAAACGTTTAAAAGGGTAAATATATGAAAAAGAAAATCTCGACCACTCCTTGATGTCTGCGATATCTGCATCGCGACCCTTGTTATATTACCATGTTTCACCCATAAAATCCCTCCAAAAATCCAGCTGTGGCCATTCACAGCTCTGTCTTGACACTCGGTGATACATGCTGCATGGAGTTTTTGGATCAAAACAAGGTAAGTACGCGATAATATCTCATTAAAGTCATGGCGTCTGTAATTCTGCTCTCGCGTGCTCTCACCTCCAGATAGGGTTTCACTGTTTAATTTTTTTTTTTTTAAATGATTTCCACTGATGTATCACACATGCATATCGGCCAATCTTGAAATTTGGCCAAACTGGGGGTCTCAGCGCAAAACTTCAAGTCACCTGAGTGTTTTCCCACATATATAGGCTACTTGTATGTACTCAGGCTGTAAAAAGTATCATGTTAACGGGCGGTAATTATTTTTTTTAATTAATGGCATTAAAACAGTTGACACAATTAATGCACATGCCCCCCTCAAACAGATTAAAATGACAGCACAGGGTCATGTGTACTTGTTACTTGTGTTTTTTGGAGTTTTGTCGCCCTCTGCTGGCAACAATGGCGACCTACTAGTTTATTTTTTGATTGAAAATTTTACAAATTTTATTAAAACAACACATTAAGAGGGGTTTTAATATAACATTTCTATAACATATACTAACATTTATCTTTTAAGAACTACAAGTCTTTCTATCCATGGATCTCTTTAACAGAATGTTAATGTTAATGCCATATTGTTGATTTATTTTTGTAATAAACAAATACAGTACTTATGTACGGTATGTTGAATGTATTATCCGTCTTGTGTCTTATCTTTCCATTGCAACAATAATTTACAGAAAAATATGGCATATTTTAGAGATGGTTTGAATTGCGATTAATTACGATTAATTAATTTTTAAGCTGTGATTAACTCGATTAAAAATTGTAATCGTTTGACAGCCCTGATACTGTATATACCATGGCTTTACAAAATGATTGGACTACTCTTTAGCTTATTTCAGTAATATTTTTTGAAGTAACGCTACTCTTACTTGAGGTAAATTTTTGGCTACTCTACTCACCTAATATCATAATATAAACCCTAACCAAAATGGATATTATGGATGAACTGAGTCACATAATAGGTCCTAAAGTGCGACTTAGAAAAGTGTTTTCCAAGAAAAATGTGCTTCAATTCTGTAATCATAGAAGAAAATTGGAGCATCATAACAATGAAAGACAGAGTGGCACATTTTGACATAATGCAAGCTTTTACATTTCATTGTCGATTCAGGCAAATCGTTTTCTTTTGACATCGTCGAGTCTGCTTTTAGCTGACGAGGACAAAGCACTGTTTTTCACTGGGGACGTCAACACAAAGATGTCACCAAGATGACGAGAAACAGGAGTTCTTCACCAGGCTAAAGTGCTTCACGGGTGAAATTAACCCTCAGCGCTTTTACGAGGTGCAAAAGCCGTGATATACAAGACGGAGGATAGCAAAGTGGTGCACCTAAAAGGGCTAATAAAGCAGACGAAATACAGTAGCATGTCAAAGTTGTAAGTTCGCACCTATGTTTTGACTTTTTTCATTGTCTGTTTTTTGTGGCTGTTGTTACAAACGAATTTGCTGCCTCAACAAAGTTCATTCTTTAGTGTTAGTTCTGTGATGGTGGGCAACGATAATAGCCATGTTTTATTTTGGCACTTTCTTGGTTCTTTTAGATAGGTCGTCTCAGCTGGCTTACTGTTTCTGATGTTTGCCATTGTCCCATTCTTCTTTAAATACACTTTATGTGTATGATGTTGGCCGTGTCACTGATGAGTAAACCTACAAAAAAATGTCCATAAATCTAGGAAGTCTTTTATTTTGAAGTGGATATTGTAAGGCAGGTATGTCCAATTGTTTTTCTCAGACGGGTAATAGGTATATTTTAGGGCTGGAACTATCGATTATTTTAGTAGTCGATTAATCGATGGACTAGCTTGTCAAATAATCGAGTAATCGGATAAGGAACATGAAAAATTAGAATACCTGAGCTGAGCCTCAAACGGTATAAAAAAAAAAAATTATAAGGATCTATGTACAACAAAAGAACAATTGGCTAACTTACATAGCAAAAGTCCGCTAGCTTAAATGCTATAAAACGCTAACTTTTTTTTTTTTTTTTTTACTTTACAATACTCTTAACAAATGGTTCGGACACATATTCCCACAAAAATGGCTAAATATACCCATAAACTAAATTAAGAATGCGTTAAAAAAAACATTAGCTCAAACAAAAACTTAGCTTATGTTGGTCTTAACATGGAGCAGCTGGATTCAGCCATGTGAAACGAGGCGGACTAGAGGGCAGTGTATCCACTCAAATCAGTATAACAATGTAAACACTTTCAAAATAAACCATTACAACGCCACAATAATTAAACGAATACTCGAAGCAGCAAAATTTAATTCGAATCTTTTTTTCTAATCGAATACACGAGGTAATCGATTAATCGTTGCAGCACTAGTATATTTAGTGACAAACTTTAGATGGCTGTCAAAGTTTAGCTTTGAGTCAATAATTACGCTAAGATTTCTGGCTTGGTTTGTAGCAGTCAGTGACATTATGCTCAGGTGAGTGGTAATCTTACAAAACTACAACTACTACTAGACTCCAGATGGATTCCACCCAGTAAAGGAATCTGACCTTTTAGCCAGATTGCCGGAATATCGCAATTCCAATGACCCGGGCCGGCGGAACTCCGACAACCCGGGCCGGCGGAAATCCGAAAACCCGGCCAAAAGGCCAAACTCCGCACATTCAACTTAGTCTTAACCCCTTATACTGACTCCATTTTAAAAGCTAAAACAAGACTTCGAAACACAAGTTGACAATTTATTCCAAGTCAGCAGCAATCATACAGCACAGAAAGACGCAGGCGAAGAGGCAAACTGGATCCAGGGTCACCGTATAACAAGTCAACAAAAGATTCCCGAGAAAAATGACAACAATTAGTTAAACATTCAATATTTTAAAGGCTCTGGTGAGGCGGGCTTTGGTCTGGAAGAAGGGTGTGTTTGGGCGTTGTTAGGATTATTGTCTGTTGGGCAGGAAAATTCGGGTGTTATTTGTTGTTAGGGCAATGAGAGTTAAGGATTTTGCCATCCTCAGCACCACATGAGTGCTGAGTGTTCACTTCTCGGTCGCGGGTTCCTCTGTATCAGATGTTCCTTGTGTTAATACAGTATGTCCCGCCATTTGTTCTGGACTGTCAGGAAGAGGTTGGTTGCGGGATTTGGTGGTGCAGACATGGGCTTGTACATGATTTGCCTATCACCTGCTTGTCGGCGTCAATCTTGCTTAGTCAGCTGTTGGGTTTTCGTGGGCAGAAGGCATCCTGTATCTGTTCTGCCCTTATCTGCCCGTTGTCTTGGCGCTGCAAATTCTAACAATTTCAAGTCCAGCTGTTCATAATATCAAATATATTCTGCTTGTTTTTCTTGAACTTTGATATAAATGCTATTTGTTTTATATTGGGTGGGTTAGAGTAATACAAAGACTCAAACGGTAAATATGATAAAAGATACTATTCCTTGATTGATTATATTAAGTGTGGTAGAGTAATACAGTCAAACACTAAATACGAGAAAAGATGCTATTCCCTTCGGTAGGCTGTAGATTATTTTGTCTAATAATTGGGTGAGCTAGGCCGATATGTCGGCCGGCCGATATATCGGGCTGATATTTGGAAATTTGACGTATATCAGTATTGGCCCTTTTTTTTCTTAATCTGACCAGGCGATATATCGGCCGGCCGATATATCGGGCTGATATTTGGAAATTTGACGTATATCAATATCGGCCTTTTTTTTTCTTAATCTGACCGGCCGATATGAAAAAGTCTATTTAAAACTATGGATAGGAACTAGGGATTGTGATATTTTTCGGAGGATCAGTGTTGAGATAATTATCGGGGTTTGATTTATTAAATGTTTGCTTGGTTGGTTGATTGAATATTTGCTTGTGCTCATATATACCATAAATAATACATATTGCCATATTCTTCTTACTTCTACATTTGCTTGTGCTCATATATACCATAAATAAAACATATTGTCATATTTTTCTTACGAATATAACCAGTAAATGATTATTGCTTGCTATACCAGATTGTAGTATAATGCTTAAGTGTTACAAAGAGTAAAAGAGGGTCGGGGTGGCTTCATGGTTGCGTCGTTGCGTAACTAGACCTTCCAGGCATCCTCAGCACCTGGGGTTTGGACTTTCGCCTAGCCCTTCGAGGACGATTTTCCATCCGAGGACATCTTCCAGGGCCACAGCGGTGCATAACTGGAAGTGTTTGGACTATTTTGCTGATTGTTTAACGTTGCATAACTAAAAGTGTCTGCATTATTGTGACGGTTTATATATTATTTTGACTGTTTATATGATTGTTTTGATTGTTTACATAAGCTCTTGCTCCACACACGTGTATCACTTAATTCCACCTACATGCACACACATATCCAATAAAAAAACACATGGGTGTCGCCAGCTTGCTCTCCCTTCCCTGAGGGCGGCCCCAATCTTGTTTAGGGAAAACCCCTAAATAAAATACCAAGGAGGTTTTTTTTCCTTTAGATCAATCTTGGTGACTCATGAGTCACATGTTTGACCTCCTTGGCCAAGAAAACTGAGTGTCTTCTCTCCTTATTTTTGGGTAATTTTACAATGTCTACCTAAGGATCCATTTTTGAACTTGACAATCAGAATCGAGTGAAAAGGATCGGGTTTTTAGTTTAAAAAAATATATATGTATATATATTAGGAGTGGGAACCTCAGGGCACCTCACGATACGATACAATTCGCGATACAAGGCTCACGATAATGATTATTTCACGATATCACGATACAGCGATTATCAATATATCGGTCAGAAATTTGATACAGGATACTCTACGATACAACTGTTGAAGTGAAAAAAAAAGATGTTTCAAAATAGAAAAAAATACTGTTTAAGTCATTTATTAAACAGTGACACCTTTTCAGTGCAACATTGCTGTAAAATATAAATCTGCAAATTGTGTACCTGCACATATAGAGGAAACAAAGCACAACAACTGATATCTCTTGGAGAGATCATGATGATTGGCACCCTTAATTTCTTTAAAGTTTTAAGTCTTTTGAAAAAAAATTTAACAGTGCTGTAGGTGTCAGTCAGCAGTTGAGCTTGGAGTGGGGCAATGATAAAATTGGTGGGTCTTTTCTTCGTATATGACCTTTGTTGCCAAAAGCATTGGTTTGAGCACTTCCACCATCTGCGTCAGCATTTGAGATGTCGGACTCAATCAGTCACATTCTTCCTCACCTTAAAAACAACAAAATAAATAAAAAAAATATTTGCTACTTAATAGCTTTTGAGCTGAAATCCTGATTTTTTTTGTGTGTGTGATGGAAGTATTGAGTTAATTAAAAAATTACGAATTGAATGTATAGAAATTAAAAATGCAATAATTACCTATTTTCAATATGAAGGCTACATTAATTACCATGCACATCACCTTATATATCTTGGAAGCTATTCAAGCCATTTTTATAGCTTGTTGTGTCAAAATGGCAGTCATAACAGTTTGTGTCGTAAACTAGATGGAAAGTGGTTCTCAAATAATATCAAATCAGTAAATTCATGTAGGGTTGTTCGATATTCATTTTCATTCAGTTTAGGGTGCTGGTTTATTTTACATCATTCAACACCAAATGTCATTAAAATAATTTATGTAAATTAAAAAATCAATTACACTGCAAAACTTTCTTACCTCAAGTGATGAAAGTGATTCAGTGAAGAAATCCGGTGTCCAGTTCGTCACCAGCCGCCAGTGAACCTTATTTTTGTTAGACAATTCTTGCATACAGCAAAGTCCTTGTTCACCTTACTTACTTTCTTGTTTGTGTAGAATCTAAAGTGTGTCCACATGTGTGATTTGTAGCAATATTTTTCTCACTTTTTCCTCCACCGTTCTCACCAAGCTTTTTAATTTTTTTCAACCCACTTGGAGCTTCCTCTCTTGTTCTCTAGACAACTTGTGCGCACTTTACCTTCACCGCCACTCTCGAGCGCTCCTAGTGGACCGCCAAAGAATTGTTTAACAAACATTGAGCAGTTTACACTACATGATCCAATGGCCAATATGTCAAAAGTATCGATACTTGGCGGGAGCATATCGATAACCAATCGGGTTACAAAATATCGCGATATATCGCTGTATCGAGATATTGTCACACTCTTAATATATATTAGGGCTGCAGCTATTGAATATTTTAGTAATCGAGTAATCGACTGAAAATTCTATCGATTAATCGAGTAATCGGATAAAACATATTTTTAGGTGAAGAGCAATTATAAATATACATGAGTAAACAAGATATTTCATCTAATCTTGAACCCTTTTCAGTCAATCAATGTCTTTATTTTCGATGTATATTGTTGAAAACAGCCAACAATTGCATCTCAGATGTAACTAGAATTAAAAAAAAGACTAATTCACTGCTTTCACTCAAAAAACGTTTAGATCTTATTAAAAAAAAAATATATATATATATATATATATACTGGACTGTCTCAGAAAATTAGAATACACAATATTCTAATTTTTTGAGACAGTCCTGTGTATATATACAGGACTGTCTCAGGAAATTAGAATACACAATATTCTAATTTCCTGAGACAGTCAGGAAATTAGAATATTGTGTATTCTAATTTCCTGAGACAGTCCTGTATATATACACAGGACTGTCTCAAAAAATTAGAATATTGTGTATTCTAATTTCCTGAGACAGTCCAGTATATATATATATATATCTTACCTAAAAATGCCGTTACGCTTGATAACACACATCACTTAAAAGTTAGGATTTTTTTCCTACGTGTTTCAATTGAATTTCTATTTGTGTCAAGCCATTTTTAAGTTCTAGTTAAGTTTTAAGTTAGTCTAAACTGTAAGTCCTGATAGGATTTTGAGTTTTTGCAGTGTTCAAAATAAATATGATACAGGCTGTATTGAAGCACATTAGGGACCAGTGCTACTTGGTGTTTTATCCAGCAATGACTTCTGAGCTAAAATTGACAGTTAGCATTACTGAGTTTTTATTTGACACCCTCATCACTCCACAACGCTATGTTATGTTAAAGCCTGTATGTAAGACACGTTAGCCACGCATCGACAGTGGTCATAATTAATAGAAACCTAGCCCTCCGCAGGGCTAACGTTACGTGAGCTTGTGACAGTAACGTTAATCTTATTTATTAGCGCTTAGCACTCTTTATTAGCGCTTAGCGCTCTACTGCTTTAAGATGGCGGCGGTTTACTAACGCTGGCCAGACGCGGCCGAGTCTGTCATTTCGCATCTAGTTCAACATACATGTGATCTCTATGAGACGCTCCCTGATACCAACTAGCATCGTGCGGGCAAGTATTTAGCAACGTCGGCGTCGTGTGTAGCGGCTGTCTGCTGCAGTAAGTTTTGTTGTTGTTGTGTTTTTGCTTCGTCCTCTACGCACGTAACATCAGCGCGTTGTCCCGCATTAAAAGTAGTTCGAGCAAAACGTGCGGCTTAGAGCTGTCAAAATAAACGAATACTCTAGGTGAATAGAATTACTCGGATCAGTTTTTAAACTCGAGTTACTCGAGTTGCTCGAGTATTCGTTTCAGCTCTAATATATATATATATGTATATATATATATATATATATATATATATATATATATATATATATGTATATATATATATATATATATATATATCAGAGGTTGCGCTAGACATTTTTGTTGTCCGTCATTTTGACTGACAGCCTGACAGGGTCATAAAAATCCGGTCATAATCTATTTTTCACCAACGTCACACAATGATCTTAATTGTGGTTGTCAGCCCAAAATCTTCTAAATATATATTAAATGCATCTTACCAGATATAAAATGACTACTACGTAGTCTGTGGTGATCGTTTGGTGCCCAGATTTCTTGTCGAATTACAGCAGTCCATCTCGCTCTCCACTTCGGGTCTCTCAGAATACAGTAGAACTTCAAGTCTCTCCGTCTATCTTCTCTGTTACTGCAACCAACCGCCACACACGCCTTCACCATTTTGATTATTAATGTTAACGAGCAGAAAAACACACCGTAATAGGAGGCATGCACGTAGCGGTAATGTGTAAACACGACAAGCTGACGGATAATATGGCGGCTCCAGTCAGGGGGGCGGAGTTTTGACGCCATGTTATTGGGGTCTATACACAGGCGGCAATCTAGTCCACCAATTGGATGATGCGCTGGCACACCAGGTGCACCAATAAGAACCTCGCGTTGATGTGTCAATCACGGTGCCGCCGCCAGACCCCGGTGACGCTACAATATTCTGACAGAATAGCCAACGACTTCATGCATTAAGAGAGACAATAGCTAATTAATATGCTCACTCGCCACCCTGTGGTCTGGGGTGTGAATTGCAACCTGTCAAAATGACGGACGGACTTCAGTTTTTTCCGTCACCGTTTTAAAAAACCGGTCAACGACGGAAAATATTCGGTTAACGCGACCCCTGATATATATATATATATATATATATATATATATATATATATATATACATATATACATATATATATACATATATATATATACATATATACATATATATATATTGGTCGATCTCTAAAAATTGGTGACATACAGTATTCTCACACTCATCTTTTTCCAATATGATATCGGAGCAGAAAACAGGTTGCAATAGTGTGAAGATGGTAGATTACATGTATGGATTAAAGCCAGTCCGTGTCGGAAAGTGCGCTACCGGTTGGAGCCGGGCGGCAGTGTTGGCTTTCGCCGCCGAGATATCACTCGGGCATTTAGCTGTTACACAAGCATGTTATTGGACGCCATCTGAGACATACAGGCGTGCTTATTATAGCAGCCATTGTGAGCGAGACGTCTGTCAGCAGTGAGAAGGTGATGATCGCAGCAAACTAGGTCGACTGCTGTTTGTTTCTTACGAGGCTAGTACTGTAAATTACACCATTCAGTACACCTACTCCATTCCATTTACTCGTTGGCAACCTTGAGTTATTCTATATATTTAACTGTGTCATAGCTGTTGTAATGACTATGCAGGAGTACCTAATATCCTGCCCTGTAAAAGTTAATGTTTCCAATGGTGCCAGACTTGAATTCCCAGAGTCACAACCCTGCTGAGTCACCCTAATGAGCCAACAATAGGAAATTGCAAAGTTGTTCCGAGCTGCTTTGTGTTTAAACGAGAACCGGTTTTAGAACTTCAGCTAATTAATCAGCTGCCGTGCTCATTGTTGCTTGAGTAGAGATTTTTTGTTTTTTTTAAGGAAGGTAAATGAAAACCTAGATTCATTAATGGACCCTTGAAAAAAACAGCTTGACACCAAAATGACTGACTTTCTTGTCAGGCATGGATTTTTTTTTTTTTTTTAACCCAATGAGATGTTCTTTATAAATTTCATTTATCTAAGTGAAACTGGCTTTGGAAGGTGAATTTTATAGGGAAGGTAAATGAAAACCTAGATTCATTAATGGACCCTTGAAAAAACAGCTCGACACCAAAATGACAGACTTTCTTCTCAGGCATGGATTTTTTTGGACCCAATGAGATGTTCTTTACAAATTTCATTTATCTAAGTGAAACTGGCTTCGGAAGGTGAATTTCATAGGGGAAAAAAATCCCAAGAGAAAGTTTGTATTGATCGTAAAATGGCTTTTCATGGAGCTACATTTAAAAAAAAAAAAAAAAAATCCCCATGACGCAATAGCCAAGGTGACCCAAAGTTACTTTCCACCTTTCAAAGCACTCAGGATTTTGAGGCTTGCCATAGCATGGCAAGTGGGCATTTGCGTGTTTCTTTTTCCAGCACCATTTTCTGCGTATGTTCCGGGACCTGTTCCCGTCTCATCATCCCTGCGCTTTCATATGTGGGGGAGAGTGGGGGGAGTTGTGCCAGTTTTTACTTAAAGTGACTTTAAAGTGAGGTCATGATAGTAATCTATCCAACTGCAATATGAACTTATATTTCAGAATGTGGTGCATCTTTGGGAACAATCATTTTAGATCTGAACTATAATATTTAAGAAATATAGCTTTCTCAAAAAAAGTGGTCTTTTGGCACAACTTGCCTCCAGTGCGGGGTAAGTTGTGCCTTTGGAGAGAATGCATTGGGGTAAATTGTGCCATTGATTATTGAAGTGAACTAGTATATTTAAGAAAAATAAAATTCAAAATGAAGGGGGCCACATTTGGTGTGGTAAAAATGCGTGGGGCCGAACTTGGCTGATGTCCTTTACGTACAACAGGGGTAGCCAACGTCGGTCCTTGAGGGTCCCTATCCAGCTTGTTTTTGTGAGGAACAGCATTTAGTGTCTAAGCTACTTCATATGCTGGTAGCAGGTACTACTGACCAATTAAGTCTGTGTGCGGTCCAGATGTTATATATTTTATGACAGAGGCTGGGGGCTGGATGAAATTTGACCACGGGCGGCATTTGGCCCCCGGGCCGGACTTTGGCCATGTCTGCATAAATTGGAATGTCCAAGGTGCTTTCTTCTGAGCAACTGTACACAACCGCTTTCTTAATTTTCTTGAGTTTTGTTTGATTTGATTCTTTAAGAGCCCTTTTTATCTGCATAAAGTTAGTAAGTTGGAAGTTGTGCTTAACTTACCCCAGACCCTGCGACACAAATCACCCCAACCCCACCTTTTTGGAAAAATTGCATCATCCATCAATTTTGAGTTAACATTGTGCTAGCTGTACAGATTCATTGAGTAGCTTACCAAAGCAGTAAAACATGTGTGAAATGTTTTCAAACTTAACATAACTGTTCAGACACAACAATCAAAAAAACATGATCATAGAAATTTTATTTTGAAAGGCAAAAAAACAGTCTTCTTAACTTAAATGTGCTTACCTCTCATGCAATAAGGCTCTCTTCTTTTCAGGATGAGTGAAATGACTGAGTCTTCAAAAATGTGTGGTCACATGACCATTTTTTTCTATGGTTTCCTAGAAACGGGGTGGCACAACTTCCCCACTGGCACAAATCACCCCACTCTCCCCTACTCTGCGTTCCGGCACCCTCTGATTTACAAATTAAAGACCAAATATGAAGTAAGGTTGGCCAACCATATTTTTGAATAATATCAATGGCTAAACAATTAAAAGCATATTTTCATTATTTCTTTTAACGCAACCCTTCCAGATTCTTTGTTTAACCCATAGCAACGCCCTTGACAACGAAAATGCTTTTCTTCGACAATCTTCGGAAATCTTCGGAAATTACGTCACACAGAGAATTGCGAGGGAAGTGCGCCGTAGAACAGTATTGCTTCTCGGTAAGATGCCACAGCGGTGTGTGGCGATGTATTGTTCTCAATCTAAAGAAAACTTGTATGAGTGGCCAAAGGATAGCAGGGCGCGTAAATGGACATCTTTCTTTCGCACAAAGCGAATGAATTTCACGCCATCATCGAGTAGTGTTCTCTGCTACAAAAATTTTGAAGATGCCTGCTTCCTCAACCGGTCTGCTTATGATCAAGGATTTGCAAAAAGTAAGTGTGATTTTTGGATAGATGACTGATGACTTTGTCAAAGCAGAGCTGCCAACTGTTGTGGAATGAGCAGTAGAAGGTAGCGACATTAGCCGAAAGGTAACTCAAGGCAAAATCCCGATCGTGTTGTTGAATGAACAATAGAAGCTAGCGACGTTAGCCGAAAGCTAACTCGTGGCAATCCCCGCTCATAGTTGTATTGAGTTCATTTTGCCTACACTTATAAATTCGTCAAAACTTTTCTTTTATCCCAGGCAATAGTAGGTGGTTTACCGTAATTTCCTGAATATAAGGCACACCCGTGTATAATGCGCACCCCAAATTTACTTGTAAAATCTAGGGGAAATTATTGTACCCATTTATAACGCGCACCCTAATTTTAGCACCGACAAATAGAAGAATACAAGAAAACAGAGCTCGTGTACAGATACAGAAATGTCATTTTACTGACTGGTGAAACACAGCACAAGCATAGCACATTGGCAGTTCAAAACATTACCATAAACTTACAATATTTACGGTAATAATAGTATTTGACAACTTCTCCAATTTACCAGAATCTAGGAGAAAACAAAACAGATGTGACTTTCCTTTTAAAGGCTGCTGTATAACTTGCTCGTTTCATCATGATGAATAAATGTTTCTTCCGTGGACTGATACGGTAGATGAAAGTGAGAACGTAAGTCGGAAATCCGTGAGAGCTCATCGCTATCAACATGACAGTAACAATAAGAACTATTGTTATTTGGGTTTGAGTTTCCCGAGGGACAGATATAGTTGACGGACACAGGAAGTCTGGTGCTTACGTTTGTTATGGTCCGAGTTGCGGAGCTGCAATAAAAGTTGACTCAAATGAGTTCAAGAAACTAAATTCTGTGCTTTATGAAGAGTGAAAAACGCAGAATTTAACACAGACGAAATCATTTGGCCGATTAGAGTGAAGTATTACCGAAACAAAATGGTGACGTCACGTACCGTAATGGTCAGCAACGGGTCACCACATACGTTTCTTCAACACAAAGTGGCCGTGTCAATAAAAAAAAAAAAATCGGTCTTTATATATATATATATATATATATACTGTATATAGATATTTCTGTCCATCCCTGTAACCGTGTATAATGCGCACCATGATTTTACAAGTTGATTTTGGGGAAAAAAAGTGCGTGATATTCAGGAAATTACGGTATTTACCTGACATTTTTCAGCGAACACTTCCGCCTTCATCAGAGTCCGAAGAAGGAAGTGTTCATGTCAGGTAAATAAAAGCTAACGTCACTAGCTTCTACTGTTCATTCCACAACATGATCGGGGATTCGTTAAAACTTTTCTTTTATCCCAGGCAATAGTAGGTGGTTTATTTACCTGACATGTTTCAGCAAACACTTCCGCCTTCGTCAGAGGGTCCAAAGGCGGAGGTGTTCGCTGAAACATGTCAGGTAAATAAAAGCTAACGTCGCTAGCTTCTGCTGTTCATTCCACAACATAATAGGGGATTCGTCAAAACTTTTCTTTTATCCCAGGCAATAGTAGGTGGTTTATTTACCTGACATGCTTCAAATCATAAAAATAATAACAGTCTATAGCTTACCAATCTTGTAATCTCGATGGGTCTTGTCTCAATTCCATGTCAGGTAGTCTGGGCACATTGTTTGCATCCTGATTAGCATCTGGCTAATACATGTACGGTCCAACATAAAATTCCAACCTCCTCCTCTTCCTCCAACTCTTCAAAAACTTGGATCTCCTCACTTTCCCTTGATTTATCGCTTATATCGCTGTTTGAAGGGCTTTGTATGGCGGCCATGTGGAGCGCTACCATCGCTGTTCTCGGTGTGACGTATCACTACCGGGTTCGTCCCCTTTCAGGCTTGAACTTCGGAAACGTGACTATTTTGTCAAATATACAACATATACATTATTTTTTTCATGCTTTATTTGTTGGACAATGTTTAATTATATTGATTGCGACCCTATTTGGCATTTTATGAAATTACTTCACATTTGGTCTTTAAGCACTGGAACTCACGTTAGCCTTGTGCTTGGCCCTGAGGGAGTGCCATTAACCCAGTACTTCTCAAATAGTAGGGCGGGCCCCCCCTGGGAGGCGCAGAACGATGCTGGGGGTGGCACATGTGACCTTGAAGAACATACTTTTTTGCCGTACTAGAATAAACTGTAATTGTACATCCACTGATCGGATGGCAGAAGCACTTTCATTTTCAGCATGTGCGCAGTATTTTTGAACCAAACAAGAGCACACAGCAAAGCGCACTGGAGATATGAAAAGCGAAGATGAAGAAATATGACGAAGCGTATGTAGCATTTGGCTTTTGGCTAAGACTTCTAGTCCACTGTGAGATTTCTCTTACAATGTTCGCAGCAAACAGCAGGATTTTTTTTTTTAATTTCAGCGAAAACGTGCCGAATATTGCCAACAATCGTCCCGCTTTGTCAGTGTTACATCAGTAAACCAGCGAGCACTGTCAGCATCACATAAATTGGCATACCAATCTGCTTAATGCAAAATAACCCAACACCACAGCAAAGGAGCTGATACTGCCTGTAGCAAAAATAAAAACTGTCTGTCCAACGACAGTGTCCTTTTTGTTCTATTTTTATTTTTTTGTGTGTGTGTAATTGTTTGGCATATTGTGCTCTCGAGTTAATGTTGCTAATCAATTTGAATGTATGATTATTTATTGATTTTATCAATTTTTCTTTCAGTATTGAACGGTCAAAAAAATGTATCTTGAGTCTATTTTAGCTGTGTGGATATGTTATTATTATTATTTTTTTTTACACTTTTTTTTCTTCGTCAATATTAAAAAGGACGCAATGTTATGCAGAGGTGTACTTATAATAATAAGAATTTTATAGACAAATGATACTACAGTATATTTATAGTGGTGGCAGAGAGTTGGGGGGCGCGGAACGTTTACATCCTCCTTCAAACTCAATGCATGTTTTAGTATAACTTTGTGTAATATTTAAGATATTCTTACAAGCAATTACCCATATTAATTTTTGTAGTTGGGGCAGGGCTCATTCCGAATCTCCCTGCGACTAGCAGTGGAATACTGAACCATAAAAGGTCTTGCTATGGTTGTTCTGCCCTGCAGTGATGATGCAGGAATTCAGGTTGAATCACTCACGGTCAGCCTGTAGCGAATTAGCCTGAATTTCCTCCAGCGGCTGCGCGTACATTTGCGGCTTTAAATGAAATGTGAGGCGTAGAATCTACTGCGTCTGGAGAGGTCATTGTGCAGTCGCCGCTCCTCCCCCATTGTTAGCTACCTGTTGCTTACTCCCCTCTTGCCTCACTATCTGCTACCGTCCAGATGCGAGAAGGTGACGGCAGTCTTGAATACCGCTGCGTGCCGGGTAGGTGCTATGCATTGTGTGCACGCCGTGGCCTAGTTTCCGCTAAACAGTCGCGTTGAAGCTTCCCCCTCCTCAACTGATGCTACTTTACTGCAATCAGATGCTATTTATCATCCGATCACACCCACCCTCACAGAACCTAATCTAGAAAGTCTTCCCAAACATTTGGGATACTAGAAGGGGGGTGCATACACAGATGGAAGGATTGATGGTTTATCGTTGTCAGTAGCCCCTTTCAGACATGCTCTGAAGTCTAATAAAGTGACTGTGAAAATGCAGTAATTTACTTCCGAGCGACATTGTTGTCAGAATCAGTGTTTTTCAAACATTTTATAGCAAATACTACCATGAAAAACAATTCACATAATCTGGATTAACTCATTAACTGCCTCTGACTGAGTGAGTGGTCCAATCCATTCTGACTGGGTCGCCCCGATCACAACACATATTATGCGAATGCTAAACATAAACTGAATCTGCCCTGGCAGTGAATGGGTTAACAAATAAACATAAAAAAGCTTTGAGGGAATACATACGTACATGAAAATATAATTGGTAATAATAATAATATACTGGACTGTCTCAGAAAATTAGAATACACAATATTCTAATTTTCTGAGACAGTCCTGTATATTGTTCTATGTAAAGGACGTCAGCCAAGGTCGGCCCCCCACATTTTTACCCCGCCAAATCTGGTCCCCTTTGCAAAAAGTTTGGACACCCCTGCTTTAAATGGTGGATTAATGTACAGGACTGTCTCAGAAAATTAGAATATTGTGTATTCTAATTTTCTGAGACAGTCCAGTAAACTACAGGTATAGACCCTACTCACCTACGTCACAAAATGGGCGTGTCGCTGTTTCCGGCCGCCATATTGTACCTCTTTTTCAGACCTATTCTCATTGTTTTCTATTAGTCGAGCAAGTTATAGAGCAATTCATGGAAGCCCCGGTGTTATCTGACGCTGTAAACTCATTGGATCCGTTGCATAAAAGGCGTTACGTGGAAAAGCTTCAGTTTATCCATTCGCCAGATCCGTATTTGATGCCTAAATCGATGTTTTTCGACCCGCTGGCTTCGCCTGACATCTGATACCCACACAAAATCAGCCTATTCTCACGAAAGTTTGAAAAACTTTAAGAGCTTGGAGGCTTATAAATGCTACGTTGCTGGTAAGGTGAAACACGTCCTCGTACACGAAAATTCGGCAGGAATCTTGTGCTCGGAAGGTGAGTTACGAAATTTTCAATTGAAAATCTTTTGTTCTTGCTAACATCCACTGTCAAGTCTAATGTATTTCATGTCATTTGTCAATGGAGCTAGGGCTTTTAATGTTTATATGGTTTAGCGATAGCACTAACTACATACATACGTGTATGTTGTCGGCGATTAGCCTAGCAATGATCTTAATTGTGGTTGTCAGCCCGAAACCCTCTAAATATATATTAAATGCATCTTACCAGATATAAAATGACTACTACATAATCTGTGGTAGTCGTTTGGAGCCCAGTTGTCTCGTCGAATTCCAGCAGTCAATCGCGGCCTCCTCTTCGTGTCTCTCGGAATACGGTAAAAATTCAAGTCTCTCCGTCTATCTTCTCTGTTTTTGCAACCAACCGCCACACACGACTTCACCATTTTGAGTATTAATGTTGACGAGCAGTAAAACGTGCAATAATAGGAAGAATTTACGAAGCGCTAATGCATTTCTATGGCGAGTATGCGGACATCATGGCGCGGGGGCGTGGCTGTGACGTCACGTGAGTAGGGTCTATACCCCAGGTTATGAACGAGTTCCGTTCCCATAGGCGGCGCTACTATTCAGGCGAAGTAGGCAATCGCCTTAGGCCCCCAACCAGTAGTGGGCCCCCCAACCAGCTGCCCTTGCCCCAACGAGCAAGGGCTTGGGCCACTGGAGCCAGCAGCACCCCCAACTAGCTTTCAGATTCCCGGGAAAAATGACAACGATTAGTTAAACATTCAGCCTTTTAAATGCTCTGGTGAGGCGGGCTGTGGTCCGGAAGAAGGGTATATTTGGGCATTGTTTAGGATTATTGTCTGTTGTCGATTGGACAGGAGGATTTGGGTGTTACTGTTGTCAGGGCAACGAGAGTTAAGGATTTTTCCATCCTCAACGCAACGTGAGTGTTGAGTTCCTCCGTATCAGATGTTCCTTGTAGCAAGACAAGATGTCCCGCCTTTTGTTCTGGACTGTCCAGTAGAGCTGATTGCGGGATTTGGTGGTGTAGACATGAGCTTGTAGATGTCTTGCATATTACCTGCTTGTCAGCGTCGGTCTTATTCAGTCAGCTGCATCACGCACACTTTGGTCTTCCGTGGTCAGAAGGCGTCCTGTATCTGTTCTGCCCTTATCTGCCTGTTGTCTTGTTGGTTCAAATGGTAATCATTTCAAGTTCGACTGTTCATAATATCAAACATATTCTGCTTGTCTTTCTTAAACTATGATATAAATTATATTTAGTTTATATTGAGTGTGTTAGAGTAATGCAAACAAACAGTAAATATGAGAAAAGATACTATTCCCTTTGATTATATTAAGTGTCTTTGAGTAATACGAAGAGTCGAACGGTAAATTCCGGTAAAGATACTACTACGTGGGTCCTGTTAACTCATTCACTCCCAGCCATTTTCACTGGAGCAAGGCCCTTCGCTCCCAGCCGTTTTACTGGATTTTGACTGATATTGCAAGGCCCACAGAAAATTCTGTTCTATTGCTATATCAACATGGAACCCACCAAAAGAAAGATTAGACTCTTCTTTCAGCAGAAAAAAGTAAGTTAATATCTTTTTCCATTCTTTAGAAATCAGCATTAGAAAATAGCTTAATTTGAGCAATTTTCCAATTTCTGATGATAAAACGGAGAAATTGAGCTTTTTGTGAAAGCCTACATTTCAAACATAACTTTGACTTTAACACTGCTATTTTTTGCTTTAATTACATCCCAAACATCTGAAAAATGTTTTCCTTTTACAAAATAACAGAAACAACAAGACAAATAGAGCTTTTGATAGCAAAGTGACAATTTATTTACACATAACTAACTGAAAGATGACGCTATTCTGGCCACGACAGCCAGTTAAAATTTTCCCTCATCGTTGCTTGTCTCAAAAAGATGAATTATTTCCAGTCTCTGCCGGCTCTGCTCGCGAGCAGCACGGACTCAACAGCATCTAGTGGTCCCGGTCGTTCTCCTCGGTCGTCCAACGCCTGGCATCCAGTCGGTCTTCTTCCGCCTTCGCCCCGGCTTTGTTGCTTGGCCATTCGTTGCCGCTGAATAGGGTTTTGGGTCTTACCAAATGCGCTACTGCCCTCCAGTGGCCAGTTTTATTGCTTTAAAATGGATTTTCAGCTTTGTGCTTTGGAGATGAATCACAACCCAAAGATGTCTCTTTTGAAAAAAAAAAAAAAAAAAACGTAAAAGACGTATAAATACAACTTTGGGACACTGAAACAATTAAAAATAGAACGTATTTATACAGTGGGTCAAATAAGTATTTAGTCAACCCCTAATTGTGCAAGTTCTCCCACTTGAAAATATGAGAGAGGCCTGTAATTGTCAACATGGATAAACCTCAACCATGAGAGACAGAATGTGGAAAAAAAACCCAGAAAATCACATTGTTTGATTTTTAAAGAATTTATTTGGTAATCATGGTGGAAAATAAGTATTTGGTCAATACCAAAAGTTCATCTCAATACTTTGTTATGTAGCCTTTGCTGGCAATAACGGAGGCCAAACGTTTTCTGTAACACTTCACAAGCTTTTCACACACTGTTGCTGGTATTTTGGCCCATTCCTCCATGCAGATCTCCTCTAAAGCAGTGATGTTTTGGGGCTGTCTTTGGGCAACACGCACTTTCAACTCCCTCCACAGATTTTCTATGGGGTTGAGATCTGGAGACTGGCTAGGCCACTCCGGGACCTTGAAATGCTTCTTACAAAGCCACTCCTTTGTTGCCCTGGCTGTGTGTTTGGGATCATTGTCATGCTGAAAGACCCAGCCACGTCTCATCTTCAATGCCTTTGCTGATGAAAGGAGATTTTCACTCGATACATGGCCCCATTCATTCTTTCCTTTACACAGATCAGTCATCCTGGTCCCTTTGCAGAAAAACAGCCCCAAAGCATGATGTTTCCACCCCCATGCTTCACAGTGGGTATGGTGTTCTTCGGATGCAATTCAGTATTCTTTCTCCTCCAAAAACGAGAACCTGTATTTCTACCAAAAAGTTCTATTTTGGTTTCATCTGACCATAACGCATTCTCCCAGTCATCTTCTGGATCATCCAAATGCTCTCTTGCGAACCGCAGACGGGCCCGGACGTGTACTGGCTTCAGCAGGGGGACACGTCTGGCAGTGCAGGATTCGAGTCCCTGTGGGCGCATTGTGTTACTGATAGTAGCCTTTGTTACTGTGGTCCCAGCTCTCTGTAGGTCATTCACTAGGTCCCCCCGTGTGGTTCTGGGATTTTTGCTCACCGTTCTTGTTATCATTTTGACGCCACGGGGTGAGATCTTGCACGGAGCCCCAGATAGAGGGAGATTATCAGTGGTCTTGTATGTCTTCTTTGGTCTTGGCCATAGTGGAGTTTGGAGTGTGACTGACTGACTGAGGTTGTGGACAGGTGTCTTTTATTCCGATAATGAGTTAAAACAGGTGCCATTAATACAGGTGACAAGTGGAGCCTCGTTAGACCTCATTAGAAGCAGTTAGGCCTCTTTGACAGCCAGAAATCTTGCTTGTTTGTAGGTGACCAAAGTACTTATTTTCCACTCTAATTTGGAAATAAATTCTTTAAAAATCAAACAATGTGATTTTCAGTTTTTTTTTTCCACATTCTGTTTCTCATGGTTGAGGTTTCCCCATGTTGACAATTACAGGCTTCTCTAATCTTTTCAAGTAGGACAACTTGCACAATTGGTGGTTGAATAAATACTTATTTGTCCCACTGTACATTTGACACCCCTGATTTTGAGTTTACAATGAACATGTTTAGGGAATTTGGGAGGAAGCCTGAGTACTTCCATTCTGTGGCCCAAATTTGTATTAACTCTAATCATTAATCTGGGATGACGTAAATTCACGTGTGCTATTTTAGGTCGCTGCTTCAGTGTAAGGTGAGCGTGCAGCTTCTGTGTCAAGCTTTTCTCCGTGCGTGCAAGCCAACATTTCCTCTGATGTATAAAGATTGCATGATTTAACTGTGGTGCAATCAGGCGAAGCTATTGGTAATGGCCTACTTAGGTTAACATATGAGCTTCAGAACATATTAAACGTGATTGGCCCCGCTTTCCCCTTTTGTGCCCACCTTGCAGCAGCCGTTACTGCTACCTTCACTTGACGCCTGCTTCTATTTCTGACACCAGCAAAATGTCACTCGCTGCCATTTTGCACCGGAGCCATTTGACAGCTCGCTCATTCGCAGGTGAACAAGCGTTCACGGAAAGTCGGGGAAAGGTTGAACGTGATTGGCCGCTGTTGTTCTCCTGCTATGAAACTTGGCATGTGCGAGTAAATGTTAGTTCTGCGAGTTTGGAAATAGCTAAGTGTGTTTGACCCCTTCGACCAAAGCCAAGCTCTTGTGGATTTGTGTCCGATAATTAGGAGTTGTTAGTCAGACTGTGTACAGTGTACAGCAAACCTCCACATTAGTCTCTGTCGGGTTGTAGTTCATTATTTAATAGCAGCGCAAAATAGATTTGTTTATGTAAAATTACCCTAATGATGTTTTACATTTACATTTTTCCAATAAAATGGAACGAGATGAACCTACAGTAACAGGCTAGAAATGAATACAACTTTTAGACACTGTGAAACTTTTAAAAAGTTGAGATAAGTAAAACTATATTTAACAGTAAACTATGAACATGAAACAACTTTTACCTTTTGACACTTTTTGACAATTTGATCCTTATTCATTTGATTTCCTATTCTTTTTAATATTCAGATAATATTCATATTGAGACTGAGTCAACAGCACCAACGCTAATGACTTTTCATATTAATACTAGGGCTGTCAAACGATTAAAATTTCTAATCGAATTAATTGCAGCTTAAAAATTAATTCATCATAATTAATTACAATTCAAACCATCTATAAAATATGCCATATTTTTCTGTAAATTATTGTTGGAATGGAAAGATAAGACACAAGACGGATATACATATACATTCAACATACGGTACATAAGTACTGTATTTGTTTATTATAACAATAAATCAACAAGGTGGCATTAACATTATTAACATTCTCTTAAAGCGATCCATGGATAGAAAGACTTGTAGTTCTTAAAAGATAAATGTTAGTGCAAGTTATAGAAATGTTATATTAAAACCCCTCAACTAGTAGCTCGCCATTGTTGATGTCAATAATTACACCATGCTCACTCATTGTGCTTAAACCCATAAAATCATTTGGACCCAAGCGCCAGCAGAGGGCGCCAAACACCAAAAAACAAGTAACAAGCGAACATTACACTTTTGTCATTTTAATCTGTCTGAGCGGGGCATGTGCGTTAATTGCGTCAAATATTTTAACGTGATTAATTAAAAAATTTAACTAACGCCCGTTTACGCGGTAATTTTGACAGCCCTAATTAATACATCCCAAAAACAAAGCTAAGACAATATAAGAACACATCCTCTGAAATTTCCAGATTACGACGGAGTATTATGGGCAAATGAAGGAAAAAATAAAAACACACAAAAAAAAAAAAAAACTGCGAGAAAATCGAACTGTAAAGTCGTACTGAAACTATGAGCAGATGTGGGTAGTGCAGACAAAAATTTTACTCAAGTAAGAGTAGCATTACTTCAAAAAATGTACTCAAGTACAAGTAAAGACGTATTTGATGCAAAGAATACTCAGCATCATGATTTGGGGCTGTTTTACTACCTTGGGGCCTGGACAACATGCAATCATTAATGGAAGAAAGAATTCAAAAGTTTATCAGGATGTTTTGCAGGTAAACCTGTGGCCGTCTGTCAGACAGTTGAAGCTAAATAAACATGCTGCAACATGACAATGATCCAAAACACAGAAGTAAATCAACTTCAGAATGGTTTCAGAAGAACAAAATACACGTTCTGGAGTGGCCAAGTCAAAGCCCAGACTTGAACCCCATTGAGCTGCTGTGGCATGACCTATGAAACAGCACTTCATGCCAGACATCCCAGGAATCTGACTGAACTACAGCCGTTTTGTAGAGAAGAATGGGCCAAAATTAGTCCTGATTGATGTGCCAGACTGATCTGCAGCTACAGGAAGCATCTGGTTGAAGTTGTTGCTGCCAAAGGGGGGGGGGCACAAAATATTAAATGTGATGGTTCACTTATTTTTCTGTCACTGTTTGCATACTATCCTCATTAAAATATGAAAACCTATAAATGTTTGGCTGGTTTTAGCTAAAGGAGACACTGTTTTTTCATCTGTGTGATTTTGACAAAGATCAGCTTACATTTGATGATTTCATGCAGAAATGTGAGAAATTGCACAAGGTTCAGATACTTTTTCATGCCACTGTGTGAGTATAAATCATTCTATTGACAATAATTTCATGTGGATGAGCCAAAATTTTAAGGATTTTAAAACCGATTCTAAAACACAAGATGCTTTCAATATTGTGGATTTTAACGGAGACAGCAACACGGTATGTAAAGTACGTAGCGGCTTATTGAGCTACATTAGCCCTACATAATAATATCACTTGGCCGTTTCAAACAAGCGGCAGCCTAGTGCGAAGGGTTCAGTTATATTTATTCATTGTTTATGTGGGGGCGAACTTCCATTGGACGGCAGCTTTGGGTGGAACGGCAGGTTTGAATGAATTTGCGCCGAGAGGCGGGGCCCGAAATTTAGCCTTGCTCTATTTTCAGAGCGCCGCCGTGCTGACTTCAACAACGCATTCAATAGCAGATGGAAAGGCGTACTTATATCAGTGCTATCAGGTGGTTTCGGCTGACAGATAGACTAGTACGAAAATCACAGCTGACAATACCTTGATAAATACGCTTTTTTAAAAAGTTTAGCGAGCTCTGGGACCCTCGAAAATGTGTTACCTCGATTTTGTTGTGTGGAAATGTAGTTCACAAACGACAAAAAACACTATTCACCTTCTCACCGATACTAGTAAAACTATATTATGCCCTCTACTCCTTGAAACAGGAAAAGTCGCTGTTTTCTTGTGCAACAATATAAAAAAAAAAAAAAAAAAAAACGCATTGGTGCTTGTGACTATTGTAAATATGCTTGCAGCTTTTTACTTCCTGACAGCGTATACTTCATCGTGCCAGATAAATATTGTTTTTCAGGTCTGCTGCTACTTTTCAGCAACATCATGATTGGTTCTACAAGTTATTGTACTCATACATTAGTACACTATGGAGTGCAAATGCATTAGATGGAAGCCAGAGTACAATCCTAAAGGTGTTATGTTACTTAAATGCATTTCCTATAAGCCATTTAGGACTGAAATACGTGCTGGAAGAGAGCTCCATTACTGATGCTGCGAATATCGTACCGAATACGGGTGTGCTTTTAGTCTTTGATATATTTTACTTCCTGGACGTAAACCACTCTGTCATTCAACTCATTTAAAAAGCATGTTGAAAAAGGTGTCTCGTTTTTAGGATTTGACAATATCTACAGTATCTTGTCACGATGGTAAAGCTGAGCTAGCAAACAGGTGTATTCAAGTCATTGAGAGATCCACTTCAGTCGACTTGAGTCAGCTTTGTGTACATGTGGCTAAAATTTGGGGTCAATATTTTAAAATATTCGGAATGTCCCTAATACAACGCTGGCCAAAAGTATTGGCACCCCTGAAATTCTGTCAGATAATGCTCAATTTCTCCCAGAAAATGATTGCAATTACAAATGCTTTGGTAGTAATATCTTCATTTATTTTGCTTGCAATGAAAAAACACATAAGACAATTGGAATAAAAAAATTAAATCATTATCATTTTACACAAAACTCCAAAAATGGGCCAGACAAAAGTATTGGCACCCTTTGAAAAATCATGTGATGCTTCTTTAATTTGTGTAATTAACAGCACCTGTTACTTACCTGTGGCACATAACAGGTGGTGGCAATAACTAAATCACACTTGCAGCCAGTTAAAATGCATTAAAGTTGACTCAACCTCTGTCTTGTGTCCTTGTGTCATTGAGCATGGTGAAAAGAAAGAAGATCAAAGAACTGTCTGAGGACTTGAGAAGCAAAATTTTGCGGAAGCATTGGCAATTTCAAGCCTACAAGTCCATCTCCAATGACCTGATAGATAGATAGATAGATAGATAGATAGACACAATGACATGTATGTTTGCCACTAAAATTACTGCGAACCAGCTTTCTAGTCGCCGGTGAAGGAATCTGACCTTTTAGCCAGACCGCCGGAATCGCGCCAGCCGAACCGCCAGACCCACGCTGGCGCAGCTCCAATGCCCCGGGCCGGCGGGACCCCGGCAATCCAGCCAGAAACTCAGTGCGTTCACCCTAGTCTTAACCGTTTGTACGGACTCCATTTTGAAAGGTTTAAAGAAAGCTCACTGAAAACAAGTTGACAATTTATCTGGATTGACAGTGATCAAACAGAAAGGCGAAACAGGCACAGACTCAGGCGAGGAGGCAAACCCATTCCAAGGTCACCATATTAGAAGTCAACAAAAGGTTCCCGAGAAAAATGACAACGCTTATGTAACCCCTGTAGGGTCAACAGGAATTTTTCTAAGTGGGCACGTGCACTTAGATTTGTGTCTTGAAGGAAAATTTTGGTGTAACAAGAAGAAATTTAGCACACAATACATAACTGGAGCCACGAAAGTGTTAAAACTGAAAATTACAATTGAAATAAAACTATTTACAAATATTTACAATATATTCACAATGACTGCCTATTAGAGCCGGCTCTCTAATGTATAACAGTCCAAATTGATACAAAAAAAAAACATACATTAAAGTGTCCCTTCAAAATAAGGGAAGAGTGTCCCAATTTATATGAAAATAAAAGTGCACTGTTCAGTTTTTTCTTTCCAATCCACTGCAGAAGCAGTTCGCAATCCTACCACACTGGAGAGGTAGAAGTTGAAGATTGTGCTCCTTGGGAAAAGGAAGCAGTCAGGTCCGTCAATCAAGGGTTAGCTCGCCATTTCCCCCTTCAGGGAAAATCCAGAATCCAAATCCAGGGTAATTCAAGGGTGATCAAAAAACCCAGAATGTATAAAACAAGGCTATTAAAAATTATTTTTCTAATTCCCAACCAATGTTATTTTTAACAACATTAACTGCAGTTCAACTCAATTTAATAATTGAGTTGGGTCTGTTCTCATTTAAACACAAATACAAAAATGACATTCAACACTGAAAAGAAAAATAAATGTTGCCATTGTCAACAATTTAGTATCACAGAGAATAGGAGTGCATATGGTTCAACTCCTGTGACTACATTTTTACACTTAACTGTAGTTCGCACCTTTGCAGAAACTCACCAAGACGCATTCAAAGAGCTTCACAAACTCCAGGCTCAAGGAACTCCGGTTCCACTCCCTTCTCTATTCATCAACATACAGGATGACAATTATTTTACTAACTTTAGCCAACAATGAGTTAACAAAATGATTTATTATCTGCCGAACTGGCCAGCTAATGCTAGCGTTAGCGCCGATTACCTTGAGAGGCTAAACTTACCAAGGACGAGTAAACTGCACTTTTGCCTCACGCACAGTCTCCAACTGAGCCCACGCTGATAAGAAAGTGCTACAAAAGGTTAACTCGCTTTTTGGAGGGATATTAAACGTAAAATGTTTAATAAATTCGCTCAGTTGCTCTCCTATGCAGCACCTCTCTGCTGGAGCAGCTCACAACGCGGTCAGTTGAAAAAAAGGGGTTGGTCTCATCGCGTTGCTGGTAATTTTCCACTGGCCCTGTCCTTCCAGAGGGGTGGAGACCCGTTTCATCTATAATTCACATTTTGTGAAATAGATCATTTATAAACTAAAATAATTGAAATGCAAATATAAAATTAAAAATATTTAATTCCATTCAATTGAAAATATTTACTCAGTTACCCATTGGGTTACACTTAGTTAAACATTCAGTCTTTTGAAGGCTCTCGCAGAGTGGGCCGTGGCCAGGAAGAACGGTGTGTTTGGGATTATTGTCTGTTTGTGGATTGGACAGGAGGATTCAGGGGTTACTGTTGTCCGGGCAACGAGGGTTGTGGATTTTGCCACCTCAGCGTCAAAGGGGCTCTTGGAGTCTTATCAGTCATGTTATCAGTTGGGTATCGGGTGTTCTCCAGAGCTCCTTGTGTTGGGACAGAGCGTTCCATCGGGAGAACTCGCGAGGCGGGCCGTAGGCAGGAAGAAGGGTGTGTTTGGGATTATTGTCTGTTTGTGGATTGGACAGGAGGATTCGGGAGTTACTGTTTTCCGGGCAATGAGGATTGTGGATTTTGCCGCCTGAGCATCAAAGGGGCTCTTGGAGTCTTGTCAGTCGTGATATCAGTTGGATATCGGTTGTTCTCCGGGGCTCCTTGTGTTGGGACAGAGCGTCCCGCCGGGAGAACTGATTGCCAGAGTTGGTGCATCAATCTTGCTAATGACGCACACGTTAGGCTTCCGTGATAAGAAGGCGTTGTGTATCTTTTATGCCCTATATTCTGCTTGTTTTCAGTAAACTATGGTATAACTGCTATTTATTTTATATTTGGTGTGTTAGACGGTGCCTACGAGAATAGGTACTATCTCCTTCACTGGTCACCATCGCCGTTTCGCGCAATGTAACAATTTTTTTTTTTTTTTTTGTAATTAACTCATTTGCTCCCAAAAAATGTATAAATACATTCTATTTTTAATTGTTTTAGTGTCCCAAAAACGTATTTATGCGTCTTTTACGGTTTTTTTCACAAGCGGCATCTCTAGGTTCTGATCCAACTTTGCTCCAAAGCACGCTTAAAGTCCAATTTAAAGCAATAATACTGGCCACTGGAGGGCAGTAGACATTTGGTAAGAACTCATATCGGACCATGAAAGGAAATGAATGGAGAGAAATAGGAAACGGAAGTTGGAAGAAGTAAGAAGTGTGAGAAAAATGTGGAGAACGATGTAAAACACAAGGCACATTCATCCATAACTGGCTATATATTTCAATCTACCTGCTTTCTATTCCTCTTGTGCTTATCTCCATTGCTGATTTCAATTATTATTATTAGTAGTAGTTTTTGTTATATTTTTGTTTTATTTTTATTTATTTATTTTTATTCTATTTGTGATTAAATGCAATCTTTTGTCTTGGTTTTTACGTTGTATTGATTTAAATGTGATTTTTATGATCTTCATGTGATGTAAAGCACTTTGAATTGCCTTGTGTTGACTTGTGCTATATAAATAAATTTGCCATGCCTTGCCTTGCCTTCACCACACAAGTTCCCTAGGTGAATTCTGTAATGAGGTAGTGGTCACTTGAAAGAAAGATTTTAAAAAATCTATCTTGCTCAGACAGGCGGTGATGAGGGAAAAATTTACCCTGTCTGCCGATACAGCTGCGGCCTCAACAGCGTCATCTCTCAGTTCAATAGTTTAGTTATGTGTAAATAAATTGTTACTTTGCTGTCAAAAGCTCTTTTTGTCTTGTTGTTTATGTTAATTTGTTGAAGTAAAACATTATTCAGATGTTCGGGATGTCACAAAAGCAAAAAATAGTTGAGTTAAAGTCAAATGTATGTTAAAAATGTATGCTTTTACAAAAAGCTCAATTTCTGTTTTTTCCATCAGAAATAGGAAAATTGCTCAAACTAAGCTTTTTTCTAATTCCGATTTCTAAAGAATGGAAAAAGATATGAACTAACTTTTTTCCTGCTGAAAGAAGAGAGTCTAATTTTTTTTTTTGGTGGGTTCAATGTTTAAATGGCAATAGAACAGAATTTTCTGTGGGCCTTGCAAAATCCGTCAAAATCCAGTAAAACGGGAAAGAAGGTGGTTGCTCCGGTGAAAATGGCTGGGAGTAAATGAGTTAAAGATTTGTCTGCAAGCCAGATGCAGCCGTCAAAAGAGCCAGATCTGGCTCGCGAGCCATAGGTTCCCGACCCCTGTTCTAAAGCTTTGTGACTTACGTCACATTACTTTCTTGCACGAATAAAATACATCATTTTAAATATTTCGGTTCATTTGGGAGTCGCAAACTGGGTTCAAACCTGGAATGTCAGCATATTTGGGGTCATTCTTGACTTTATCCAATTTCTAGAATTCATATCCGAGTTCGTACTCTTAATTTTTTCAGCAACGCCTTCTTTCTAAGCCCCACGGAGGTCGGCGTTCTCCAAAGACAAGCAGTTCCGAGCTATCCTGCATTGTTTGCTGTTGTAAATACATTTTGGCTTTGTCTTTGTGTGTAGACTATAACACCTAATCAAGAAATGCCTTGACGTTGTTTACCCGAGAGAAACGGATTGGCTCGACGTGAATGATACCTTCAAAACCAGAAAAAGGCAAAGTGGGCTTGCTTCCAGGCCCACCAAACAATTTCCGACTTCAAAGCGGCATTAGCGGCTCCATTAAAATCCTGTCAGCCTTTTTTTCCCTTTATGGCAGCTCGAGGCTTGCGGGGAAGAGAAGAAATCACTGTCATTCACATGCTAAGTGACTATAGCAGTCATGTGGATATTAGAGGAAGGAAAGAACTACTCCAGCATCCATTCCAATGCCTGGGAAGAAAAAAATGGGGGAGGCTTTTGAATATCCTCCTCTGAACCATTATTTGTGCAAAAAGCCGCAGTTTCAATGCCTCCGTGTCATGAAGCTTTAACCATGTGCGCACCGTAGAGTCCCAGATGCGATCGGTTAAGCAGCTGTTCAATCCCTTTGCTCTGAGCTCTACAAGCTTATCATTCCAGCACATTAATCAATGAGGCAATTACACATATCTCCTCCACCGCGGGCCCCGTGGACAACAGGTTGTGGGTCGGCAGAACTCGAGGTGCAAAGAGGTCGGCCCCGAACCATACATCAGCAGATGATTCACGAGCGTCCTCTTTCTCCTTTTTTTCTCACGCTTCACAGGTCACGGACGGAGGCACCATCAAGCAGAAAATCTTCACCTACGACGCCATGTTTAATACCAACTACTCTCATATGGAAGACTACCGCAGGCGTGAGGATCTTGTGTACCAGACAACTGTCCGGTAAGACTCGTTTGCAGTGAGCGTCTTGAATTGAAACCACCGCGGACACTCGTTTAATGAATTGGCTGCCATTGACGGCGCTGGACGTCTAATCCATTTTTGACTGGGATGGAGAGAATGAAAATTCCTTGCAGTTAAAAACGGATTGGGCGTCCAGTTCCTCAATGGCAGTTAGATATTTTTTCTATTATCAGAGGTCCGAGAAATGCTTGATTTGCGTACTATTGCCTCTGACATAAAGGCCATTTGTTCAGTGCGTTGTCTATTGCATTGAGCATTGAGCCCTACGTGATCAAAAGTGTGCTGTCTACACATGTGGATGCCACGTCCTTTTTATTTATTTATTTATTTAACTTCTATAGCATAGACTCCACCATCAGTTGACAAGACTGCTCCCACAGACATTCATACAGTGGGGCAAATAAGTATTTAGCCCACCACCAATTGTGCAAGTTCTCCTACTTGAAAAGATTAGAGAGGCTTTTAATTGTCAACATGGGTAAACCTCAACCACGAGAGACAGAACGTGGACAAAAAAAAAAGATTATCACATTGTTTGATTTTTAAAGAATTTATTTCCAAATTAGAGTGGAAAATAAGTATTTGGTCACCTACAAACAAGCAAGATTTCTGGCTGTCAAAGAGGTCTAACTTCTTCTAACGAGGTCTAACGAGGCTCCGCTCGTTTCCTGTATTAATGGCACCTGTTTTAACTCATTACCAGTATAAAAGACACCTGTCCACAACCTCAGTCAGTCACATTCCAAACTCCACTATGGCCAAGACCAAAGAGCTGTCGAAGGACACCAGAGACAAAATTGTAGACCTGCACCAGGCTAGGAAGACTGAATCTGCAATAGGTAAAACACTTGGTGTAAAGAAATCAACCGTGGGAGCAATTATTAGAAAATGGAAGACATACAAGATCACTGATAATCTCCCTCGATCAGGGGCTCCATGGAAGATCTCACCCCGTTGCGTCAAAATGATAACAAGAACGGTGAGCAAAAATCGCAGAACCACACGGGGGGGACCTAGTGAATGACCTACAGACAGCTGGGACCACAGTAACAAAGGCTACTATCAGAAACACAATGCGCCGCGAGGGACTCAAATCCTGCACTGCCAGACGTGTCCCCCTGCTGAAGTCAGTACACGGCCAGGCCCGCCTCCGGTTCACTCGAGAGCATTTGGATGATCCAGAAGAGAACTGGGAGAATGTGTTATGGTCAGATGAAACCAAAATAGAACTTCTGGTAGAAATACAGGTTCTCGTGTTTGGAGAAGAAAGAATACTGAATTGCATCCGAAGAACACCATGCCCACTGTGAAGCATGGGGGTGGAAACAACATGCTTTGGGGCTGTTTTTCTGCAAAGGGACCAGAACAACTGATCTGTGTAAAGGAAAGAATGAATGGGGCCATGTATCGAGAGATTTTGAATGAAAATCTCCTTCCATCAGCAAGGGCGTGGCTGGGTCTTTCAGCATGACAATGATCCCAAACACACAGCCAGGGCAACAAAGGAGTGGCTTCGTAAGAAGCATTTCAAGGTCCTGGAGTGACCTAGCCAGTTTCCAGATCTCAACCCCATAGTGCGACTGATTTTATGGGTTTCAGCACCATGAGCATTGTGTAATTATTGACATCAACAATGGCAAATTACTAGTGAATTTTTTTATTGAAAATTTTGCAAATTTTATTAAAACGAAAACATTAAGAGGGATTTTAATGTAAAATTTCTATAACTTGTACTAAATCTTTTAAGAACTATAAGTCTTTCTATCCATGGATCACTTTATGTTGAACATATATATCTGTCTTGTGTCTTATCTTTCCATTCCAACAATAATTTACAGAAAAATATGGCATATTTTATAGATGGTTTGAATTCCGGTTAATTACGATTAATTAATTTTTAAGCTGTGATTAAGTAGATTAAAAATTGTAATCGTTTGACAGCCCTAGTATATATACTTTCATTTTTTTTTTTTTTTTAAAGTAGTTCAAATGTAATAATTATGATAAGTTTTAAACATGTTACTGTCCCACCGAATTTTTACACAAGAATAAATTAGAAAAATGCTTGTCTTTATGAAATGCTCCACTCAAATCCTCTCAAGCTGCTCACTTACACACAACGAGTTACCACAGCAACTGTTTAATAAGTTAAACGATGATTGATGCATGCGGCGCTTTCAAGTTTCGGCTTCCAAGCGTCTCTGGCAAGATCAAACCTTACCATCTGTCAATCATTGTTAATTTTAATAAGCACATATAAACACATAATAAACCTTTGGCCTTTTGACCTAAAACCAAAATATAATTTTAGCTATTTTCGGCGCTGAATTTTCTGTCATATCTCTCCTTTTTCTGTTCGTTTGCTAGCTCATATTGCTCATGTTAGATTTCTGCCTTGAAAGACTTGTTTGAAGAACAGAATCTTTCTTTGTGGCTTCTTGTGTTAAGATTAGCACTACACACAAAATGACAAAATGTTCCAAAACTTTTAAAAGCACAAAAAATCAGTTCACAATAGAGTAAGGTTTTACAGAGGACTCTTGTTCATTGTTGTACTCGAGATGAGTTTGACTCTTACCGTGAATTCAACCTACCTGATGAGAGAGACTACTGTTTTCTAAGTGCACACTGTGGACAGTGATTACATTTGCATAAAAAAGCGAGAACAGGGCGGTATAGAAATACATTTCACGGCGGGACCAGGTCCTGGGACCGATAGGCTTGCCGACCTGTGCCTGAAATTCCATCAGTAATGAGGACACTGTGCTTGGGTAAACACTAATTACTGATTCTATTAAGGATAGAAAGTTCAGTCCTAAGGAATTAGCAAACATCTGGCCTTGGTGTTCTCTTAGTGGTACTTAAATCCCTGTTAAGGTTCGCTCTGCATACTCATTAACAGGTTTCTATGAGAGTCTGTGAGAGTTTGAGAAGACAAGGTGGGAGTAATCACCTTGGAAACACATTTCAGAGGATGTTTTGGGTCTCAACGCAAGGTCTGACATCTGCCTGAATGTACTTCCTGCTGCTTTGTTTGACCACCTGGTACTGCTTACTGTTTTCACAATACTAAAATGTTCAACTTGATATTGAGACACAAAAAACACTTGATGCTACATAAATGAAAACTTTTGAACTCTTCAGTGTTTCTCCGTTAATGGGTGGTCATTATTTTTGCCAAAAACAAATTAGAAAATCAATGAATCGTCCCAAGATTAACAGGAAGTGACCAAAAATGTACAGTTAATTACCCGGAAATGCCACAAAATCAACAGGAAGTGACCAATGAGCGTTAAGCAACCCGGAGGTACTCCAAAGTCAACAGGAAATGATCCAGAATATACACGGAGTGACCCTAGAACGCCCAAAATCATAACGGAGTTTGACTTTTGGGGCAGGGGGGACACAACATGTTGATGACCCCGAAACGCAGGGTCAGCAATAAAATTAACTTACAAGAATATTCATAATTATAAGTTGACAATGAGCGTTTTTTTGTTTCCCATCATTCTTCAGGGGAATTCTAAGTCAGGCTGCTTAGGCAATACTTATCACCAAGATCGTCATCCATTGAATATGGTACGCCCGCCGGTGTCGTGCCAATGTAGTTACCCCAGTCAAAAATTGTATCCCCTGGGCGGAGCCATATGGAGGTAGATTTGTGTCTTTATTATTTAATTTAAAAAAAAAAGTTGCTTCAATAAAAAAAAGTTGCTTCAATCAAAAAAGTTGCTTCAATCAAAAAAACGTTGCTTCAAAAAAAAAAAAAAAAAAGTTGCTTCAATAAAAATATAATTTTTCAACCAAAATCACTTCAATAACAAAAAAAAATGTGTTTGAATGCAAAAATAAATTTGAAATGAAAAAGAAAAACAATTTCAAGCATTTTTCGTTGATTGAGTTTTGTTTTTTTGGGTTTTTTTTTTTTTTTTTTTTTTTTGATTGATTGAAGCAACTTTTTTGATTAAAGTAATGTCGATTTGTGTATGGGCCACATTTTGTTTTTGTCTTTATTATTCAATCAAAAAATAAGTTGCTTAAAAAAAGTGGTTTAAAAAGAAAAATCACTTCAATCCAAAAAAAAAAAAAAAAAAAATTCAATCATAGAAAGTGTTTTGGAATGCAAAAAAATATTTGAGAATGAAAAATTTGTATTTGAACACTTAATTTTTCACTGAAAAAGTTTTCTTTGATTGAAGCAATCCTTTTTGTGTTTGGGTCATATTATGAGTATGGCATTTGTGTCCAAATGTATTCAATCCCAAAAAAAGATGCTTCAATCAAAAAATATATTTTCAGTCAAAGAAAAAAATCATTTAATAAATAAAATTGCCCTCCCCTAATTTATTTATTTTTTTATTGTTTTAATTATATGCAAAGCAAATGACCGTCTAAGGTGCTAGTCTCATGATCTGTTTAGAAAAATCATTTTGACCCATTAAAAAAATTTTTTTTTTTTGTTCATCTCATTCATTTTTGTTACAGTTTTATTGCTTTACAACATTTATGTATAAAGGAAAGTCAATTTCAAGCCTGCCCCCCCCCTTTAAAATCCGCTTATGCCCAAAATGTATCCAAAGCGAGCCAATATCAAAAGGAAGTGAGGCGAAAATTCTTTAAAATTAACAAGGTTGAGACCCAATTTAACATTGCCCGCTATTGACCACAATCGACACCCAGTTCTTTTAAACCAGGATGACTGCCTGTGAATATTGATGTTTCAGTGCCATTTACTGTATGTCACTAGAAAGATAAGACACAAGACGGATATATACATTCAACATATGGTAAATATAATAATAATAATAAATGAATAAATAAATAAATAAATAATAATAAAAAGATACAGTACTTTTCAACATATGGTACGTAAGTACTGTATTTGTTTTTTATAACAATAAATCAACAAGATGGCATTAACATTATTAACATTCTCTTAAAGCGATACATGGATAGAAAGACTTGTAGTTCTTAAAAGATAAATGTTAATACAAGTTATAGAAATGTTATAATAAAACCCCTCTTCATGTTTTTCGTTTTATTAAAATTTGTAAAATTTTCAGTTAAAAAATAAACTAGTAGCTCGCCACTGTTGATGTCAAGAATTACACCATGCTCACTCATTGTGTTGAAATCCATCAAATCATTTGGAGCCAAGCGCCAGCAGAGGGCGCCAAACACCAAAAAACAAGTAACAAGCGGACATTACACTGCTGTCATTTTAATCTGTTTGAGCGGGGCATGTGCGTTAATTGTAGGGCTGCAGCTATTGAATATTTTAGTAATCGAGTAATCGACTGAAAATTCTATCGATTAATCGAGTAATCGGAAAACATTTTTTTTTTTTTTAGGTAGAGAGCAATTATAAATATACATGAGAAAAAGACATTTAATCCAATATTGAACCATTTTCAGTCAATCAATGTTTTTATTTTCGATGTACATTGTTGAAAACAGCCAACAATTGCATCTAAGATATGACTAGAAAAAAAATTCTCTGCTTTCACTCAAAAAGTTCTAGATGTTATTTAAAAAAAAACCAAAAAAACATATTTCTTAGCTAAAAATGTAATTACGCTTGATAACACACATCACTTGAAAGCTTCGTGTTTTTCCCACGTGTTTCAGTTTAATTTCCATTTGTGTCAAGCTATTGTTAAGTTTTAGTTAAGTTTTAAGTTAGTCTAAACTGTAAGTCCTGGTAGGATTTTGAGTTTTTGCAGTGTTCAAAATAAATGTATGATATCTGCTGTATTGGAGCACATTTATTCAGTAATGACTACTGAGCTAAAACTGACAGTTAGCTTTATTATGTTTTAATTTTACACCCTTATCACTCTACAGCGCTGTGTTTTTACAGATTAAATAAAGCCTGTATGTAAAACACGTTAGCCATGCATCGGCAGTGGTCATAATCAATAGAAACCTAGCCCTCCGAAGGGCTAACGTTATGTTAGCGAGTGACAGTAACGTTATATTTATTAGCGATGAGAAGTCTACTGCTTAAAGATAGCGGCTGTTTACTAACGCTGCCCAGACGCGGCCAAGTCTGTCATTTTGCATCTAGTCTTAAATGCATGCGATATCTATGAGACGCATCGGACACTACCTGCTACCACACTAGCATCATGTGGGCGTAGTTTTTAGCAATGTCGGCATAGTTTGTAGCGGCTGTCGGCTGCGGTAAGTTTTTATTTTTCTATTTTTATTTTTTTATTGCTTCTTCCTCTACGCACGTAATGTCAGCGCGTTGTCCCGCATTACAAGTAGTCCGGGCAAAACGTGATGCTTAGAGCTGGCAAAATTAAACGATTCCTCGAGGTGAATAAAATTACTCGGATCAGTTTTTAAACTTGAGTTGCTCGAGTATTTTTTCAGCTCTAGTTAATTGCGTCAAATATTTTAACGTGATTAATTTAAAAAATTAACTACCACCCGTTAACGCGATAATTTTGACAGCTCTATCTTAAAGATAAAACATTTTGTTCATCTACTGGAATTACAGAACGTTACCATGAAAATGTAGGTAACGTTTCCTGCCTGCTTCCGATTTGTTGCATTTTATCGTCAGGTTGTTTGCTCTGGGAGAGATAATGGTCCTTGTGTACACCTGCATTCAATACAAATCGCCACTTATGTGTGTAAAACCTACACACCAAATGCCCCCTGGACGATGTGCATTGATCCTACTGGAGCCGTGCAGACTTCCCGTGTCATAATCTGCGGCTGAACGTAAGAGCTCCTTCAAACCTCGAGTGTCATCAGCTCCGCACAAGCACTGTTATATCTCTTCGCAAGGGCTAATCTGTGCCCTGGCATGAGAATAGAGAGGAAAAATCCACAGCTGCTCTTCCCTGCTTTGAAAGATTGCGCGCAACGGCTGTCAGAGCAAAGCCACGGCGAGTCGAGACGCGTGAAGTCAATACCAGTGTCACGTCCGAAACCATTTCATTATTGACCGGCCGGCAAGGAGCCACAATGGCCGCCGTTATTGTTTGTGCTTTTGAAGTGAGGAGAGGTGAGAAGCCAATCTAGAGAAAGCTCTTTGCTTTATGAAACACGGATAGATTTTCATTTCCGGTTTTGAAGGCATGATAAATTCATAATCAATTCATATTCTTCGAAAAATCGTTGCTAGCCTATTTGATAGTTCATTTCCCGCCATAGTCGATAATGAACATTTAGTCAAATGCTGCCCGGGACGAATAATTTAATATCTCATTTTCATAATAACCGGTAGCCCGACTCTTGCCACGATGCGTCTCGAGGATATTGTCCCGAGCTGACCTCGCAGGCCAACTGCACCGATCAAAATGCGAGTAAAGGTCAGCCCGGCCTGGTTTCTATCTGCATGTTCATTTTTAAACCCGACTTCTTCCCAGTGTGTCGTCATGGCCTTTTTTTTTTCATGTGTGTGCATGTTTTCTCGTTGTAATGATGCTCCTCTCCCAAAGGGATAGTAAGCTTGTCCAGATAAATCATCCTCAGTTGGGCAACCGCACCAAACAGGAAGAGAGTGGGGATGTGTGTACAAAGAGATTTACAGGAGAACTCACAATTAGAGGGACATGAGCGCGAACTGTATAAAAAATGAAAGGATTGTTAGGAAGGCAGGTCTGATTTAAATGATGCTGTTATTTTGAAGGGTTTGGTGTTGATCATATCAGTACTAAGCAGAGGTGGGTTGTAACCAGGGGTGAAAGTGGGCCAGAACGGTCAGGAATGCAGTTCCGGTATAAGATTCAGGGCTGGAAAGCTGTTCCGGTATGCGGTGCTTTGATTTCGACAATATGACGGCAACTGTCAAAATCAGTTTTTGGGGTGGGGCGGCGTAGGGTCGGTTGCCAACAGGCTTACACTCTCAAGAGATTGACACAACTACTGGTTTCTAGATCACAGAGCTGATTTGTGTACATTCTCCCCCTCCCAATCACTTAGCTTATAGACTTCCCCGACCCCTTCTCTTCTTTTCCTGTTCAACAGGCCTCCCACATGGTGTCAACCTGAAATACAGTACTGTGCAAAAGTTTTAGGTAGGACACCTGCCTAAAACTTTTGCACAGTACTGTATAATTTTATTATATTATGTATATACAGGATATACTATATGTATATATTTTCCCCAAGTGGTAGCTTCCATGATCCTAATAAATTATACAGTACTGTGCAGAAGTTTTAGGCAGGTGTCCTGCCTAAAACTTTTGCACAGTACTGTATTTCAGGTTTACACCATGTAGGAGGCCTATTGAACAGGAAAAGAAGAGAAGGGGTCGGGGAAGTCTATAAGCTAAGTGATTGGGAGGGGGAGAATGTACACAAATCAGCTCTGTAATCTAGAACCCAGTGTCCTGCCTAAAACTTTTGCACAGTACTGTACATCTAACTGATGATAGCACCAGCATATTCATAGTTAGTGTAGGCGTTCAATGTATTTCTTGTTGTTGTTTGTGTTTCTTTTCTTCACCTGTGTTTCTTCTGTTCCCCCATAACCCCTTCCTGTTCGCTGCTTTGTCAGAATAAACGAGATATGTTGAATGATCACAATGGGAGTTAGTCATACTCTCAATGTGAAACATTAAAACTGTTCAGACCAACCGGACACTTAGACTTCCATTCTCCGTGTCAAACAGCTGAAGAGGACAGGTTTAAAAAAAAAATGATGGAGGATACACCGCCTTCTGGTCTGGCTGGACTGTCGCCTTGTATGACCGAGAAGTAGACTGTCTGACATGGATGAAGGATAGTGCGCTCTGGTTTGGCCCGCATAAGGCTGTAAGTTGTTTCAGCTAATATGTGTTTGTGTATGCATTTGTAATTAAGTTTACAGTTACAGTTTGCGGAGTTGCGTGTGAGCGATTTGCTATGAGAATTGTAAATGCGTTAGCATTTGTAGCATATAAGATAGCGGACTTTTATTGGGCATGTTAGGCTAATTTAATCTACTAAATTTGCATATTGATCAGAATAGATCAGGGGTCGGCAACCCAAAAAGTTTAAAGAGCCATATTGGAGAAAAAAAAAATGTCTGGAACGGAAAAAAATTGAAAGTCCCATCTGAGCCTTATAATGAAGGCAACACATGCTGTATGTATCTATTATAGCTATATCAGCTTACTATCAAAATGACTAAATTGGCTACAAATACAGCCTTCGTGATTACCATATATTCAATTTTCTCAAAAGCCGACAGAGCGCCTTATAATCCGATGTGCCTTATATATGGATCAATATTAGTTAATCATGGCATGACATTCCGCTTAGCTCGGCTCCCTCTTGTGGATGCATAACGCAATGCCATCAGTACTACTACTGCGCCTTATAATGGAGTGCGCCCGTACATGAAAACGGTTTTTAAATAGGCCATTCATTAAAGGTGCAACTTTTACTCTAGTGTGCCTTACAGCGGAGAAAATTCAGTTAATGTTTATTTTCTCTCCGGTGAATCCTATAGAGAATGACGCAGCACGTGAGTACTCTGTTGTACGATGCCGCCTCAAGTTTAACTTCATTACAATATTGATGAATTGGAAGAATGTTTGTGTCATGTTTTTCCTCCTACAGAAACCATATTAAAACTAAAAATGTATATTCCCTCCAAAATCTTCTCCCATTTTCAAATATTTTTTTAAAAAGCTCCAGAGAGCCACTAGGAGAGTGCTAAAGAGCCGCATGCACACAAACAATAAGATTTGTTTTCTTATCTTGGCCATACAGAATATGCAATGTTGCTTTAGCCTTCAAAGGTCTGTGTGTAGCATTAGCTTAGCGTTCGCGTTAGTATTAGGCAAGGCAAGGCAAATTTATTTATATAGCACAATTCAACACAAGGCAATTCAAAGTGCTTTACATCACATGAAGGCAAGGCAAAAAAGATCGCATTTAATCACAGAATAAAAATAAATAAATAAAAATAAAGCAAAATTAAAAATAAAAAAAAAACTACTAGTAATAATAATAATTGAAATCAGCAATGGAGATAAGCACAAGAGGAATAGAAAGCAGATAGATTGAAATATATAGACAGTTATGGATATGCAATGCTAAACAAAAGCGTCTTTAGCCCTGATTTAAAAGAGCTAACAGTTTGAGCATACTTCAGACGTTCGGGTAACTTGTTCCAGAGGTGAGGAGCATAATAACTAAATGCTGCCTCACCCTGCTTGGTTCTTGTTCTTGGAACATGCAGAAGACCGCTTCCAGACGACCTTAGGGGTCTAGATGTCTCATAGGAATCTAACAAGTCAAGCATGTATTTTGGTCCAAGGCCATTAAGTGTTTTGTAGACGAGCAGTAGTATTTTATAGTCTATCCTTTGACTCACTGGAAGCCAGTGTAGCGATTTCAAAACCGGTGTTTTAGGCTAATGCTAAGGGCAAACATCTGCTTAAACTCGTTTTTTTTTTTTTTACATGTGGCATCCAGGTGGATATAATTCCTTGAAAATAATGTACCGTTTTACTGCTGAGTGTGTATTATCACCAAGTGGTCCTTGTGGATGCTACACTATGTGCTCGTCTGTCAATGTTCATTTGAAATAGTTTGAAACCTTTATTATTTTAGGAGTAATTTTTTTTTTTTTAGTTTTACTTCCGAAAACATTTTTAGTCGACTAAAATTAGACGAAATTAGTCTTTAGTTTTCGTCAACAAAATCTAGATGAAGACGAACACATTTTGAGATGACTAAAATATGACAAACACTAATAAGTATTTCCGTCCAAAAGACGAAGACAAAAATTCAAAAGGGCTGACTAAAACAACACTGTAAATGACTCCAAATAATGAATTAAAAAAAAAAAAAAAAAAAAAAAAACATTAATTTTTTTTGTTTTGACCAGAGGTGTGTATAGAGTAGGCATGTGCCGGTTACCGGTTTCATGATTTACCGTGGTGTGAAAACGTCGCGGTTTCAAAACCACTAAAATTTTCCGTCAGACCGTAGTACGGTATTCGCCATTTTTCATGTGTCAAAAATGCAGCCATAAGTGGCGTGGCGTGGCAGCGCTCACCCCCTCCCGTTTGTTTCTGTGTGTGAAAGTGATGCTATCGGCTAGACAGCCAGCGAACCCAAAAACAAATACTCCAAACAATCGGCGTTCTTTTCTTCAATTTATTGAGCTCTCAAATCGTGGTAAGTGTAATATACAACATGAACACATTTAAAACGTTGTACAATTGTACTTTTCCATGTGTGAGTAGCTTCAACAGATTAGCATCATGGAAAAGTCATGTTGAGGGCAGCGCTCTTTGTCTTAAAACTTTTTTTACGATGCTTTAAAGACGCCACGTGATTGAACAGGCTGGTGTGATCATAGAACTACAAACTGGCGTCAGATTGGTTTAACGCAGTACTTCTCAAATAGGGGGGCGCAGAGCGATGCTGGGGGTGGCGCATGTGACCTTGGGGAACATACTTTTTTGCCGTACTACAATAAAGTGTAATTGCACATCCACTCAGTGGGTGGCAGTGCCGCTCTCATTTTCAGCGTGCGCGCAATATTTTTTAACCAAACAAGAGCACACAGATAGGAGCACTGGAGATATGAAAAGGTAAGACAAGGAAATATGATGAAGCATATGCAGCATTTGGATTTTGGCTTTGACTTTTAGTACAGTGGGAGACGAGGAAAGACCGTTCTACTTACTATGTCTAAAAATGTCCGCAGCGGACAGCAGGAATTATTTTTTTCAGCGAAAACGTGCCGAAAATTGCCAAAAATCCTCCCGGTTTGTCAGTGTTACATCAGTAAACCAGCGAGCACTGTCATATATAAGTTGGCATACCAAGTTGCTCAGTGCAATATTACTCAACAACATAGGAAAGGAGCTGATACTGCCAGCAGCAAAAATAAACTGTCCCTCTGTCCAATGACACTGTCGTTTTTATTCTATTAATTTTTGTTTTTTCGGTCTAATTGTTTGGCACATTTTCGTCTTGAGTCATTGTTGCTAATCAATTTCAATTTATTATTATTTACTGACTTTTTTAAATTGTATTTTTCAGTATCAAATGATGAAAACATCTTGAGTGTATTTTTACAGTATGGATGATTTTTTAATTTTTTTCAACTTTATTGTAAGTTGATCTATATTACTTTTTTCTTTAATATTAAAAAGAACAGAGTGTTATGCAGAGGAATATTTTTTATACAAATGATACTACAGTATATTTACAGTGGCGGCAGAGAGTTGGGGGGGGCGCGGAACGTTTATGTCTTCCTGGGTTGGGGGGCATAACAGAAAATAATTGAGAAGCACCGGTTTAACGGAGTCATTTAATTATTTTTGGACGTCTCATTGTTGAAATTGGTAGAGCAAGTCTTGGCATGGCTGGCAAAACAATAATGAATCTAATATGTAGAATAAAGAGGAAAAATGTAACGATTCATGTGTAGCCCAAAGTAGCGGAGTAAGAGTAGCGTTTTTTTCTTGGCAAATCTACTCAAATAAAAGTAAAAAAGTATGGCTTAGTAAAACTACTCTTAGAAGTACATTTTTCTCAAAAAGTTACCAAGTAAATGTACACTGTAAAAAATAACTGGTTGGTTTACTTGATAAAACTTTGTAACAATTTGCACTTACTTTTATGAAGTAAATTTTACTAATAGCAATATTAACCGTTCAAAAGCAGTAAAATTTACTTTATGGAAGTAAGTGCAAATTGTTACAATGATTTTATCAAGTAAATCCACATTATTTTTTCAGTGCAATTGAGTTTATGTATGTAACACGTTACTACCTACCTCTGGTTTTGACATATGCAGTATCGAATTGAGTATTTTATTTATTTATATTTTTTTGAGTATTGAGTAATACTAGTAATGTGATAACAGTAGTAAATATATCAGAAATGAAATTCAGACCAAATGATCTTTCTTGAAATTTTGGTTGGAATTTGGAAAAGTGGAAGAAAAAAAAAATCTTTCCCGTTTTTTTGTTATTAGAATTTTTTTTTTTTTTCAGTTGTTTAATCTGCACCATCAAAATGAGTTGGTGTTTTCCGAAATTTCCAGGTTCGCGGTGAATCGGTAACAAGCACACTTTTGCTCAATAGACGATGTTTATTGATTAGAAAATGCAGAATAAATGAGATTTATTGATCACAATCCCACAAAAGCAAGCAAACATATAAAAAAACAAGCAAACAAATGGTACCGTGATGCTAGATTTGAGTTTGTCAATCTCAGAATCCCCGCATTACATTACAGCACTTAGAAATGAAAATCGCTCACCGTGACAAACGAGTGGGAAGCCAACAACAGTCCAGTAAAGCGGCAAAAGGACAAAAGCCAGGCGATCCGTACGTGACCCGCTGGTGGACCTCACTGGTCACCCGGAAATGTTCGGCTTCTGTAGGGACGCAACCCCCCCCCCCCCCCCCCCCCGGAGGCGGAGAGGCCAACTTCCGCCCCCGAGCGGAGGGGCCCCGTCCAATCACAAACATTTCCGGGCGACCAGTGAAGTCTACCAGCGGGTCACGTACGGATCGCCTGGCTTTTGTCCCTTTGCCGCTTTACTGGAGTGTTGTTGGCTTACCACTCGTTTGTCACGGTAAGCGATTTTCATTTCTAAGGGACAACTAGTTGTGCTGTAACGTAATGCGGGGATTCTGAGATTGAGAAACTCAAATCTAGCATCACGTTACCATTTGTTTGCTTGTTTTTGATTGCCTGGTACACCAGACTCACCGCTGTTCCAGCTATTGAGTCTGGCCACCATTCAGCGGATACAATTTCCAGGGCGGCGCAAGCCACAGCAAACAGACAGCAGAGTGGACCAATCAGCGACGGGCAGACGTGACGTTAGTAAAATGACGAGGGCAGGACGAGGGACTTGCGCGCGAAAGGAAACATACGAGGAGAGCGGAGTTTATTCAACATGGCTAGCGCGAGACAGACTGTTGTCAATGACTGGTGTCGATGTGTTTTTGGTCATTTAAAACTGATTTTACCGTGGATTGGAACATATTCTCGGCTCTCCTGTTCACCATCTGTGTTGTTGTGGAGACGACTTCCGACATGCAAGAATGACGTTGCTCGTTTAGAACACGTCACGCAAATAAACGAATCTGATTTGTCGATTGATTTTGTACCTGCTCGAGAGGCCGTTAATGGGCTGGGTCCCAGACTTTTCTCTCAGTGTTTGAAAAATACAGGGAGAACAGTCTGGCTGTACCAGGCAATGTTTTTGATATCTGTTTGCTTGCTTTTGTGGGATTGTAATCAATAAATGTCATTTATTCTGCATTTTCTAATCAATAAACATCGTCTATTGAGCAAAAGTGTGCCTGTTACTGATTCACCGCGAACCTGGAAATTTCGGAAAACAGTTGGTTTTTGTATTTGTAATTTTCCTTGCCATTGGAAGTATGTGAAGGAAAAACAGCACAAATTTGGTTGCGCCACATTAGTTGTGTTTCTTGTTTCACTGAATTGTGTCTTGCTTTACCCTTTAGGTACACTCTGACTGGGCTCGATATACCCTGACGAAAGCATTTTATCCCTACATTCATTGCTATTGTGTCTACATGTATCTCAGCGGCGGGATTGAATTAGGATTTACCAGGCACTGGGATCACTGGAAAGTCTGGATTGTGATTCCTCCCGCCCCCTCCTTCCAATAATTCCTTCTCTGTTTCATCGCTGAGAAGGTCCCCCTTTGAATGTATGAATGCGCCGCTTAGGCTCACGAACAACAGAACTGCAGCTTTGCGGGTAAGGAACAGAGAGACTAGCAACATCAGCGCTTCGTCTAATCTTAGCAAAACTAATCACGCCTCCCTCGGCGCTCGCGTTATCCGCGTGGTTTTTGTTTTGGTGTTCCTTCCTCCGAGAGACACTAGCGATTACGCACCTGTCTTTGCACGCTTAAGCTCTAACCTCCTCTGGCCGCTTTGACCTTCCTCACCCATAAAGCTTTGGGCCAGGAGGAATATCTGACAGTGTGCTTGTTATTTTGATGGAGGGATTGAGCGAAGGAGCGGTTCTTTTTCATGCTCCATTTAGTCAGTCCCATATGCTTGCATTAGCAGGCGGGGAAGGGAGTTGTGCGGACAGGCCTCCTAAATAGAAAAGAGCTTTCCGATACAACCCCTGGGGGGACAATCGATACGCCTCTGCTGTGTTCTGCGTACAGTTCTTTCTGAAAAATATTTATTTACTCGATATCTTTTCACAACTAGAGTAGATAAACCAGAATATTAGAACTCAGAGTGATGTACTGAATGCATACCTGTCAACCCGAAACCGTTGGCAATCTTACAAATAGTGACGTATGCCCTTAGAAATTGGTGACGAATCTTACGTTTTATATAGCCTGAAATATGAAACAAAAATAACTCAATTTTAAAAATAATATGATTTTATTAGGGCTGTCAAACGATTAAAATTTTGAATCGAGCTAATTACGGCTTAAAAATTAATCGTAATTAATCGCAATTCAAACCTTCTATAAAATATGACATTTTTTTCTGTAAATTATTGTTGGGATGGAAATATAAGACACAAGGCGGATATATACATTCAACATACTGTGCATAAGTACTGTATTTGTTTATTATAACAATAAATCAACAAGATGATGAAGATTAACATTAACATTCTCTTAAAGCGATTCATGGATAGAAAGACTTCTAGTTCTTAAAATATAAATGTTAGTACAAGTTATAGAAATTTTATATTAAAACTAGGGCTGTAAAAATGATCGCATTAATGGGCGGTAATTAATTTTTCAAATTAATCACGTTAAAATATTTGACGCAATTAACGCACATGCCCCACTAAGATTAAAATGACAGCAGAGTGTAATGTCCGCTTGTTACTTGTTTTGTGGTGTGTGGCGCCCTCTGCTGGCGCTTGGGTCCAACTGATTGACATCAACAATGGCAAGCTATTAGTTTATTTTTTGATTGAAAATGTTACAAATTTTAATAAAACGAAAACATTAGAAGGGGTTTTAATATAACATTTCTATAACTTGTACTAACATTTATCTTTAAAGAACTACAAGTCTTTCTATCCATGGATCACTTTAAGAGAATGTTAATAATGTTAATGCCATCTTGTTGATTTATTGTTATAATAAACTAATACTACCGTTATCTACCGTATGTTGAATGTATATATCCATCTTGTGTCTTCATTCCATTCTTTCCATTTCTTGTGTATCTTTCCATTCCAACAATAATTTACAGAAAAATATGGCATATTTTATAGATGGTTTGAATTGCGATTAATTACGATTCATTTTTAAGCTGTAATTAACTCGATTAAAATTTTTAATCGTTTGACAGCCTTAATTAAAACGCCTCTTAATGTTTTCATTTTAATAAAATTTGTGAAATTTTCAATCAAAAAATAAACTAGTAGCTCGCCATTGTTGATGTCAATAATTACACAATGCTCACGGTGCTGAAACCCATAAAATCGGGCGCATCCAATCGCCAGCAGAGGGCGACAAAACACCAAAAAACACAAGTAACAAGTGGACATTACACCGTGCTGTCATTTTAATCTGTTTGAGCGGGGCATGTGCGTTAAATGCGTCAAATATTTTAACGTGATTCATTTAAAAAAAATAATTAAAAAAAAATAATTACCGCCCGTTAACGCGATAATTTTGACAGCCCTAGAATTTATTGCTAATGTTGTCACATATAACCTGGTGCAATCAAAGAACAATCAATATCTTCAGCTACATCATGATTACTAAAATTTAACAGTGACTTTTGTTATAATTGTATGTAGCACTTTTGGCAATTTCTATCATGTCTTTTGATGGCTGCACTTCATCTTGCAATTCAGCTTGACTTGAAGGTAGTTCGTTAGTGTGTCCAATTATAAATTAAAAAGGTCAATTGATAAAATTAACTTACCGATGCAATCTTTGAGTCAGGGAACATTTCTTTTGCTAATACTGAGAAGCGATCAGCAATAGTTGCAGGCGAATTGTGTTCGGTAACAAATTGGCAGAATAAAATATTTGCTTTCATCACAGCATAGCTTTTCATTCTGCAGACTGCATCTTTATGACCAGTGTTGTTACTCTTAATTTAAAAAAGTAATTAATTACAGTTACAAATTACTTCTCTCAAAAAGTAATTGAGTTAGTAACTCAGTTACCTGAATGTAAGAGTACCGTATTGGCCCGAAAAAAAGACGGCCCTGATTATAAGACGACCCCCTCTTTTTCAAGACTCAAGTTTGAAATAAGACTTTTTGAACACCAAATTAACATTTATACTGAAAATAATTACAGTACATCTGAAACAAATGATTATAACAATATATTTGAGAGAAAAAGCATGTTATTTTGCCTCATTCAAATCTTAATATCTGAACATTTAAATATGTAAACTAAAGTGCAATCACATTCGTAAATGAATGGCTTCTGGTTTTTGAAATGTAAATAAACCAATATATTGTGATAAAACAACAAAATTGCAATAACTGCATTAACCATCAAAGTGAAGTCTAACTGTAACTGTAGTCTTGAAACAAATCTGAATAAGGAAAAACACTGCAATAAAATAATGCAAACTGGTTAAACTTGAGAGTAGCTGAGATCTTTGATGACAGAACATCGCTTCAATGATATCTGGTGCCATCTAGCGTCGTAAATGGGTATAATGTCTAGACCGCGAATATAAGACGACCGCCACTTTTTCAGTCTTATTTCACTTCAAAAAAACACTGTCTTATATTCGGGCCAATACGGTAAATAGTTACTTGGCAAAGTAACTGGTGTTACCTTTTATGTTCATGTTTTTTTAATTTAAAATAAATAAAAAAATAAATAAAACATAGTAACCTTTGCTATGTTTGGAAATCGTTTAATGTTGTGAATCAACTGTTAAAGTTGTTAAAAATTGGTACCGTTTTTGCATTAGTTCCATTCTGTCTACTTTCGACATGTGAAAGTTTTAAAAATTTTTCATCATTTAAAGATAGATTCCAGTCAAGATTTAGCCGATTTAGGAGTATTTTAGATAAAAAGTTACTTAGGTTCGCTAGGAAGGTCCACTACAACAGAGCCTTTCTGAGAAGTCTACTGCTTTAAGATGGCGGCTCTTTACCTACGCCGGCAAGTGCATCATTTCGCATCTAGTTCACGACATGTGATATCTAGCGTAGCATCATGTGGGCATAGGTTGTAAGCTGTAGGCTCCAGTCAGGTATTATTGGAGCCACCTAGCATAGCATTGCGTTTGCAACGGCATCACAACTCCCTCTTTCCCACTCCCGCTCTTCTCTCTCCGTCACTGACTTTTCTCGCGTCATTCAACCAACGTAACGCATAGTAACGCACAATGTCTCGTTGCCGAAACGTGACAAAATCCGAATGGAGAAAAAAAAAATGTAATGCACAAAAAACGTACAGATTTTGAATGTACAGCGTTTTACATTTAAAAATCAGTGCTCACTTGTACAAATTACGCCGAAACCGTACAACCTGACAGGTATGTGAATGTGTTCTTTATTCCATGATTATGGGTTGATTATGTACTTCCACTTGGAAAATGTGGCTTTTTGCCTCCAAGTCAACCTGTCTAAATGTCCTTTCACTCTTTTCATTCTCCCGGTTAAGTGCAATAACAGCATGATTTTCCTGTTTTTGGAGGTAATAGCTTAGACAGCTTGAAGCATTGAATTGCAATGAATAATACTCGAGTCATTTCACCGCATGGTGTACAGTAAGAGGTGGGTATAGTAGTCAAAAAATTGTTCTAAAGTAAGAGTGGCCTTACTTCAAAATAAAATTGAGTAAAAGTAACATCCAAAGAGTTTACATGAGTAAAAAAAAAAAAAAAAAAAAAAAAGTTGAAAGGTGAAGGTGGAAAGAATACCATAATTTTAGCACAATGTAGCGGAACTATAAGCTGTATAAGCTGCCACCCAACAAATTTGACACCAAAACAACATTTGTTCATTGATAAGCTGCACTGGACTATAAGCTGTCCTCACGTTGTTATGAGATATTTTCATCAAAATATATTAACCGTTAACACTTTATTTGACAGCGGCATCATACGACTCTCATAAGAACAAATGAACCACCATGAAGCTTTGAACCAATTGGCTGCATTGCTTCAACAAGCTTCATTTGGCCATCACTGCTCCCTTGGGGGAGATAGTCAACCTCTGCTGCCTCCTGCTGTCAACATTGTTGCTGTCCAACATGCCTCCTAGCATGCATTGCAGCGCTACAGATGTAAATAACAATCAAAATTCCTGTTGTGTGCTAATGTTTCTTCAGTTACTGTTCCAGTTGTTTCATTAATCCAGACATGTCCAAAGTCCAGCCCGGGGGCCAAATGCGGCCCGTGGTCAAATTTCATCCGGCCCCCAGCCTCTGTCATAAAATCAATAACGTCTGGCCCACACACAGACTTAATAAATTGGTCAGCAGTACTGCAACCAGCATATGAAGTAGCTTACACATGAAATACTGCTCCTCATTTACCCACTAAACGGCAGCAGCACTTTAACCCTTTATTGCCAAATGTATCACATTTTAAAAACCTAAAATTTCATGATTTTCAGACTAATTTAGAATTTTGACATTTTGAAAAAAAAAAAAAATGATGGATGCAAGTCAACACATTCATCTGAAGGTTCCATGAGAAAAAAAACATGATTTAGCATGGGTTATTGATATTAGAGTGCTTATTACACATATTCATTTTGACTCTTTTTACAAATTTGAAAAAAAAGGTTGCATTAGGACCTTATTTTTCAAATTTTGGGATTCTCTGATAATTGCTTCAGTTTGCAGGTATTTAAGGGCTAAGCAACATTACCCCGCGTGACCCATTCCATTTTCTAAAATGGCGAAAATCAACAAAAAAAAGAAAGTTGACTGTGACGGCCGACGCTTTAAGGATAGGTGGAAATTGGACTGTTTCTTCTCTAAAATATGCAACAACTGTGTCTTCATTTGCAAAGAGACAGTCGCTGTTTTTAAAGATTTCAATGTGAGGCGATATTACCAAACAAGACACGCTGACATGTACGACAAGATCAGAGGGAAGATACGCAGCAAGAAATTGAAGCAACTTGAAGCTAGTTTAATTTCACAGCAGAAGTATTTCGTAAGAGCCCGAGAGTCAAAAGAGAACGTCACAAAGGCAAGTTGCGAGATTGTTGAAATTATTCATTTAAAAAAATAATAAAGCAAATGTGACACACTGAATGGCTTGCTAAAATTTGCTTAAATATATTGTTTTTAAATGTAGTGTAAAGGACATTAGCCAAGGTCGGCCCCCCACATTTTTACCACACCAAATCTGGCCCCCTTTGCAAAAAGTTTGGACACCCCTGCATTAATCGCTTGTTAGGGTATTTGGTAACACTTTATTTGACAGTGGCGCCATAAGACTGTCATTAGACAATCATAATTAAGATATGACACTGTCCTGAGCATTATGGATGCTTATGACAGATTTCATTTAATGTAATCGGGCAAATTATCTGACTTTTGAATGGATGTAAAATACCCGAGCTCTACATAAATGGAGTTAGTGACATAATTTGCCAATGGCACTAAATGACAACTAACATAAGCAATCAGTAGTGCCCATGATAGTGTCATGTCATACAGTGGGGCAAATAAGCATTTAGTCAACCACTAATTGTGCAAGTTCTCCACTTGAAAATATTAGAGAGGCCTGTAGTTGTCAACATGGGTAAACCTCAACCATGAGAGACAGAATGTGGGGAAAAAAGAGAAAATCACATTGTTTGATTTTTAAAGAATTTATTTGCAAATCATGGAGGAAAATAAGTATTTGGTCAATCCCAAAAGTTCATCTCAATACTTTGTTATGTACCCTTTGTTGGCAATAACGGAGGCCAAACGTTTTCTGTAACTCTTCACAAACTTTTCACACACTGTTACTGGTATTTTGGCCCATTCCTCCATGCAGATGTCCTCTCGAGCAGTGATGTTTTGGGGCTGTCATTGGGCAACACGGACTTTCAACTCCCTCCACAGATTTTCTACGGGGTTGAGATCTGGAGACTGGCTAGGCCACTCCAGGAACTTGAAATGCTTCTTACCTAGCCACTCCTTTGTTGCCCTGGCTGTGTGTTTGGGATCATTGTCATGCTGAAAGACCCAGCCATGTCTCATCTTCACTGCCCTTGCTGATGGAGATTTTCACTCAAAACCTCTCGATACATGGCCAAATTCATTCTTTCCTTTACACAGATCAGTCGTTCTGGTCCCTTTGCTGAAAAACAGCCCCAAAGCATGATGTTTCCACCCCCATGCTTCACAATGGGGATGGTGTTCTTCGGATGCAATTCAGTATTCTTTCTCCTCCAAACACGAGAGTCTGTGTTTCTACCAAAAAGTTCTATTTTGGTTTCATCAGACCATAAGACATTCGCCCAGTCCTCTTCTGGATCATCCAAATGCTCTCTAGCGAACCGCAGACGGGCCTGAACGTGTACTGGTTTCAGTAGGGGGACACGTCTGGCAGTGCATGATTTGAGTCCGTGGTGGCGCATTGTGTTACTGATAGTAGACGTTGTTACTGTGGTCCCAGCTCTCTGTAGGTCATTCACTAGGTCCCCCCGTGTGGTTCTGGGATTTTTGCTCACCGTTCTTGTTATCATTTTGAAGCCACGGGGCGAGATCTTGCATGGAGCCCCAGATCGAGGGAGATTATCAGTGGTCTTGTATGTCTTCCATTTTCTAATAATTGCTCCCACAGTTGATTTCTTTACACCAAGCGTTTTACCTCTTGCAGATTCAGTCCTCCCAGCCTGGTGCAGGCCTACAATTTTGTCTTTGGTGTCATTCAACTGCTCTTTGGTCGTAGTGGAGTTTGGAGAGTGACTGACTGAGGTTGTGGACAGGTGTCTTTTATACTGGTAATGAGTTAAAACAGGTGCTATTAATACAGGTAACGAGTGGAGCCTCGTTAAACCTCGTTAGAAGAAGTCAGACCTCTTTGACAGCCAGAAATCTTACTTGTTTGTAGGTGACCAAATACTTATTTTCCACTCTAATTTGGAAATAAATTCTTTAAAAATCAAACAATGTGATTTTCTGGTTTTTTTTTTTTTTTTTTTCATTATTCTGTCATTCAAGGTTGAGGTTTACCCATGTTGACAATTACAGGCCTCTCTAATCTTTTCAAGTAGGAGAACTTGCACGATTGGTGGTTGATGGTGGTGATTGCCCCCACTGTAATGATGACATTCTTATGTCAAGCAGTCAAATAAAGTGTTACCTATTAAGCCAAATAAATCAACAAATAAGCCGCACTGGACAATATACAGCATGATTCAAAATGAAGGAAAAAAGTAGCGGCTTATGGTCCGAAAATTATGGTACTCAAATCATGAGTAAATTTGTGAGTAACTGCTTACAATGTTTGATTTTTAATCCTCATCTATATGAACACTTACTATTATACTGCACTATAACCTATTACATGATCATCATAGGCAAAAAATACACAAATGCCGTAGAATTCCGACTAGAAAAACCTTCAGAAATGAAACATAACCGCCTAAAGAGCATGAGTGCCCTCTAGTGGAAAAAGCGTATGAAATTAAATCGTTCATATCTTCGGTTTTCCGTGGTTTATCGAAGCCAAATAAAAACTAGTAGAGAGGTTGAAACCTGCGCTTTTGAGTTATGTTGACGGCAGTACATTGTGAAATTGGTTTTTTTAATGGCGCTTTAAAGACGCCCCTTGATTGAACAGCCCGGCGTGATCGTGATCATGTGACTTTATTGTTACGTCTTTTTGGTATAATGGACTCATGTGATTATTGTTGCGATGTCTCAGGGGTGAAACTGGTAGAGGTACTGTCAGCATCTCTGGCAAAAATAAATTCAAATCTAATATGTAGAACAAAGAGGAAAAATGTAAGGAATCTAATGTAGACCAAAGTAACAGAGTAAGAATAGCATTTGTAGTATGAGTAGTATGGCACAAAAAAAATGCCACAAAAATGCTAAATGCCAAAATCTATTTTGCCACATGCCAAAATCCATTTTGCCACATGCCAAAAAATGCCACCTACTAAAATCCATTTTGCGACATGCCAAAAAATGCCACTTACCAAAATCCATTTTGCCACATGCCAAAAAATGCCACATACCAAAATCCATTTTGCCACATTCCACAAAAAAAAAAAAAGCCACCAAAAAAGGCCTACCAAAATCCATTTCGCCACATACCACAAAAAATGCCACTTGCCAAAATCCCTTTTGCCACATGCCAAAATATGCCAAATACCAAAATCCATTTTGCCGCATATCACAAAAAAGAAATGCTACACACCAAAATCCATTTTGCCACATACCAAAAAAATGCGTTATGACAAAATCTATATTGCCACATGCCAAAATCAGTTTTGCACATGGCAAAAAATGCCACATACCAAAATCCATTTTGCCACATGCCAAAAAAATGCCACATGCCAAAATCCATTTGGCCACATGGCAAAAAATGTCACATGCTAAAATCCATTTTGCCACATGGCAAAAAATGTCACATGCCAAAATCCATTTTGCCACGTGCAAAAAAATGCCACATACCAAAATCCATTTTACCACATACCAAAAAAAATGCCACAACCAAAAATGCCACATGGCAAAATCCATTTTGCCACATACCAAAAAAATGCCACATACCAAAATCCATTTTGCCACAATCCAAAAAAAAAAATGCCACATACAAAAATCCATTTTGCCACATGTCCCAAAAAAATGCCACATTCCAAAGTCCATTTTGCCACATGCCAAAAAAAAATGTCACATGCCAAAATCCATTTGGCCACATGCCAAAATCCATTTATCCACATACAAAAAAATACCACATGCCAAAATCCATTTTGCCACATACCAAAAAAAAAAAAAAAAAAGACGCAATCCAAAATCCATTTAGCCACATGCCAAAAAAATACCACATGCCAAAAAAAAAAAAATGCCACTTGACAACATCCATTTTGCCACACACAAAAAAAAAGGCCACATGGGTAAATCCATTTTGCCACATACCATATACCACTTTTCATTCTCGGCCCTGCTGGAATATTTTGCCCACCCCTACATTTGATGTTTGGATTTCCGGGTTAGGTTTGGGGTGTTAGCGTTATGGCTGTCCTTAGCTTGTGAGTCTAGATCCAACGTTAAATTTGGAGTAAGGGTTTGGGGTTAATTATGAGATTGGGATTACACCACTTTTTTAGATATTTCTGAACTGAGGGTTAAGATTTGAGGTCAGGAATTCAGGGTTACGCGAGCTAAAATACTCATCACAGTCTCATTCAGTCGACTGACAAGAGATGTCTAGCATCAAAAGATAAGATGCTGAAAATTTAATATAACATTCGTAAATTCTTTAACAGTGTTTTAGGTCCTGATTCTCACAAACAAACCTCTCACCGGTCCTCTCGTCTGACTCCTCACCCTTCTCCTGGCAGGGGGCGCATCACCTCACCTTGATGTTCTCCATCTCTGTGTTGTCTCCTCAGTTTGAATCCATGAATGCTGCAGTCAAGCACGACTGTGTATACCAGATCGGGCTTTGTGGGTAAAAACAAAGCAAGGGGCTACATCAGCATTTACTAGGATGTAGCCAGCCAAGACAAAGCCAATTAGCTCCCCTCAGGAGAGACTCACAGTGCTACGCTCATCATTTTATACTGTGGCGAGAAGGGGAAAAAAAGGACTATTTTACACTTATCCCTCGAGGAAAAGCTTGAGACAATCTCACTTCATGTCTGGAGGTGTTCAGTCTTTTTTAATATAGACTTTGCTTTTTCAAACATTTGTTCCTCATTTTAAAAAGTATTTGGTTTTCGAGTTTTAGTCCAACTATGATAATTTTAGATTGGACCTGGATTTTTAAATATCGATCTATTTTTTTTTTTAACTTTTCAACCTTAATAAAGTATTTTCATAACATTTGTGATATGTCAACTGACAACTCGTTGAATGACACCCGTAAGTGGATTTTAAGAGGGGGCCGGGGGGGGCAGGCCCCCTCTGGTGGCCGAAAAGTATTATTGCATGAAATTGACTTTCCCGTATATATATAAAAGTTGTAAAGCAATAAAACTGCAACAAAAATGAATGAAATGAAAATATTTTTATAATGTGTCAAAATTATTTTGTCGAACAGATCATGTGACTAGCACCTTAAACGGTCATTTGCTTTGCATATAATTAAAAAAAAAATTATTTTTTTTTTTCCAATGATTTTTTTTCTTTTTTTTTGATTGAAAATGTTTTCTTTGATTGAAGCAACATTGCTGGGGATTTAACGATATAGAAACAAATGTCCTACCCATAATATGGGTACACAACACACAAAAAGGATTGCTTCAATCAAACTTTTTCAATAGAAAAAGTAAGTGTTCAAATGCAAATTTTTAAAGCTTAAATTTTTTTTTGCATTCAAAAATGTTTTCTATGATTGAATTTTTTCTTTTTTTTTGATTGAATTGATTTTTCTTTTTGAAAATATATATATATATATTTTTGAAGCAACTTATTTTTGATTGGATAATAGAGACAAAAATGTCCGAGCCAAAATGTGGCCCAAACACATATCATCATTACTTCAATCAAAAAAGTTGGTTCATTTAAAAAAATAAAAAACAATTTAAAAAAAATAAATAAAAAATAGCATTCACATGCATTTTTTGGAGTTTCAAATTTATTTTTGCATTCAAACACAATTTTTTTAATTGAAGCGACTTATCTTGATTGAAAATACATATTTTGACTGAAGCAACTTTTTTTTTTTTTTATTGAAGCAATGTTTTTTTTTTTTAATTTAATAATAAAGACACAAATCTAACTCCATATGGCTCCGCCCCGGGGATGCAGTTTTTGACTGGGGTAACTACATTGGCACGACACCGGCGGGCGTACCATATTCAATGGATGACGATCTTGGCGAAAAGTATTGCCTAAGCAGCCTGATTCAGAATTCCCCTCAAGAATGATAGGAAACAAAAAAGATCATTGTTAACTTATTATGAATATTCTTGTATTCGAAAAGTATTGCCTAAGATGCCTGATTTAGAATTCCCCTCAAGAATGATGGGAAACAAAAAACGCTTTATTATAAAAATATTCTTGTAAGATAGTTTTATTGCTGACATGCTATTCGGGGTCATCAACACGTTATGCCCCCCCTGCCCCAAAAGTCAAACTCCGCCTATGATGACACCCCTTTTATATCTTGAGGCGATCTGTATTGCTATCACCAGTAATAATTAACCTTGCTAACAGTCATATGCTATTGTTTAGCTTCAACAGATTCATTACCTTATTACTTTTCATCCTTCAGATAGTTGCTACTTGGTCCTGCCTCTTTTTTCCGATTGGCTGGGACATCAGAATACCTGGGAAGTGGTTTGACCATTTAGGTTTGCAATCTTGAGGTAAAATCTTGCTTATAGGCTAGAATTGACTTGTAAGTACGTAAAATTAAATAGGAAGTGACCCAACCTAACCTGTTGCCTGCCATTGACAACAAGACATCCAATTAATTCCAAATACTTGTCAAAAGATAAAAGCAGACAATATTTTCATAGGTTAGAAGAAGAAGCTACTGTACATACAGTGGAGCAAATAAGTATTTAGTCAACCACCAATTGTACAAGTTCTCCTACTTGAAAAGATTAGAGAGGCCTGTAATTGTCAACATGGGTAAACCTCAACCATGAGAGACAGAATGTGGAAAAAAAACAAAATCACATTGTTTGATTTTTAAAGAATTTATTTCCAAATTAGAGTGGAAAATAAGTATTTGGTCACCTACAAACAAGCAAGATTTCTGGCTGTCAAAGAGGTCTAACGTCTTCTATCGAGGTCTAACGAGGCTACCTGTATTAATGGCACCTGTTTTAACTCATTATCGGTATAAAAGACACCTGTCCACAACCTCAGTCGGTCAGTCACACTCCAAACTCCACTATGGCCAAGACCAAAGAGCTGTCGAAGGACACCAGAGACAAAATTGTAGACCTGCACCAGGCTGGGAAGACTGAATCTGCAATAGGTAAAACGCTTGGTGTAAAGAAAGCAACTGTGGGAGCAATTATTAGAAAACGGAAAACATACAAGACCACTAATAATCTCCCTCAATCTGGGGCTCCATGCAAGATCTCTCCCTAATTCCAGAACCACACGGGGGGACCTAGTGAATGACCTACAGAGAGCTGGGACCACAGTACCAAAGGCTACTATCAGTAACACAATGCGCCGCCAGGGATTTAAATCCTGCACTGCCAGACGTGTCCCCCTGCTGAAGAAAGTACACGTCCAGGCCCGTTTGTGGTTAACTAAAGAGCATTTGGATGATCCAGAAGAGGACTGGGAGAATGTGTTATGGTCAGATGAAACCAAAATAGAACTTTTTGGTAGAAACACAGGTTCTCCTGTTTGGAGGAGAAAGAATAATGAATTGCATCCGAAGAACACCATACCCACTGTGAAGCATGGGGGTGGAAACATCATGCTTTGGGGCTGTTTTTCTGCAAAGGGACCAGGACGACTGATCTGTGTAATGGAAAGAATAAATGGGGACATGTATCAAGAAATTTTGAGTGAAAATCTCCTTCTATTAGCAAGTTGAAGTTGAGACGTGGCTGGATCTTTCAGCATGACAATGATCTCAAACACACAGTCAGGGCAACAAAGGAGTGGCTTCGTAAGAAGCATTTCAAGGTCCTGGAGTGGCCTAGCCAGTCTCCAGATCTCAACCCCATAGAAAATCTGTGGAGGGAGTTGAAAGTCCGTATTGCCCAAGGACGGCCCCAAAACATCACTGCTCTAGAGGAGATCTGCATGGAGGAATGGGCCAAAATACCAACAACAGTGTGTGAAAAGCTTGTGAAGAGTTACAGAAAACGTTTGGCCTCTGTTATTGCCAACAAAGGGTACATAACACAGTATTGAGATGAACTTTTGGTACTGACCAAATACTTCTTTTCCACCATGATTTGCAAATAAATTCTTTAAAAATCAAACAACGTGATTTTCTGTTTTTTTGTTCCCACATTCTGTCTCTCATGGTTGAGGTTTACCCATGTTCGACTATTACAGGCCTCTCTAATATTTTCAAGTGGGAGAACTTGCACAATTAGTGGTTGACTAAATACTTATTTGCCCCACCGTATTTAAGATCCTCGAAAATACAAACAGTACATGTGCTTTTCCTAAAAATATGATACAATTCAAGCTGGACCAAAGATGTACAAGTTCAATAATCAACAAAACCAACAGCACTTCTAGTATCTTCATCTATAAGTCATTCCACAGAGGAAACAGGCCACCGTCTCAGCCCTTCTGCACAGGACATAAATATTTAGTAATAACGACAAGGTCATCGGCGGTGCCTGGATGCTATCTCAGCCTCTTTCTCGGTGCCGGTCCTCAGCCATTTTCAGTGCTGTTGACTCACCCACGGGTTGCACAAGGACAGAGCAACAACACTCTTTCGGGTTTACCAATGACGCGCCGTTTCATTGCATTGGAGGTAACGGGAACGTGTGTATTTACCGGCAGAACGAGCTCCCCCGACGCAATTCTTGTCACAATTGGGATGTATTGTCCGCTCCCTCAACATCTAACCATGGGCTATAAATGCTAATTAGGCTGCCTCGGTGCGACGGACTGAAATAGCTAGGCGCTGATGGAAATAGCACATCAGAGTCAAAGAAGACGCCGAAAGAATTCCAAGCAGTTTAATTCCAAACTTGTACGAAGCTCCAGACGTCCCTCAGCAACATCTGCTGTCTGCTATCACAATTATGACCTTCACGCCTCAGCTTCTCATTTAACCATGGACGGCAATCATCATGAGTGAATCAATTAGGCTTAGTTAAATTTGAGCTGACTGTTTTCCATTGTCAGGCTAGGATGTACCCCGCCTCTCAACGGAATGGCGTATGATACGTTCCTTTTGTAGATGTTATGAACCTCTTTCACTTTGGGTGTATTCATTCAACAAATACAGAGGGGCAAATAAGTATTTAGTCAACCACTAATTGTGCAAATTCTCCCACTTGAAAATATTAGAGAGGCCTGTAATTGTCAACATGGGTAAACCTCAACCATGAGAGCAGGGCCGGCCCAGCCTATACGCAGACTATGCAGCTGCTTAGGGCCCCTGACCACTAGGGGGCCCCCTAATTGTTTAATTTATATTCTATTTTGTTTACTACAGTTTGCTTTATTTGACTTTTGTGAGTTTTGATACTTGATTACAAGCTTAAAAAAATAAAAGTTCTTCCTTAACTTCTTTCTTTCCTCTTTTAGAAAAAGGTTTGGCGATATCTACTGTAAGCACTGACAATCATTTGGGATGAGAAGTTTGAAGTATGCAGTGCAACAAAATCTGATTAATATACAAAATATGGACGTATGGGTTGGATTGCATGTATGGGTTTCACAGTACACTGTCACGAAATGGTGGGCTAAAAATATGGGCCCCTTTGCATTATTTTGCTTAGGGCCCCCAAATGGCCTGGGCCGGCCCTGCATGAGAGACAGAATTTGGAATAAAAACAGAAAATCACATTGTTTGATTTTTAAAGAATTTATTTGCAAATCATGGTGGAAAATAAGTATTTGGTCAGGACCAAAAGTTCCTCTCAATACTTTGTTATGTACCCTTTGTTGGCAACAACGGAGGCCAAACGTTTTCTGTAACTCTTCACAAGCTTTTCACACACTGTTGCTGTGAATGCGATGTGGAATAATATCGCACAAAATATACTGTGACTCATGTCAATAAGCCAGAGAAGTATTCCGTGCTTGATGGCAATACGTTGGTACCTGGGAATTATCAGAATTATAAGTTTTGTATCAAATTTTATTTGGGCACTTCATTATTTATTTATTTATTTGTCTATAACATACAATCTGTAAACGGATTTGTTGTTCAAATACATTTAACCTATTTGAAGTTTAATTTCAGTCCCTCCCAACGCCATTTGATTGACAGACCATTCCTTTCGTTAAAAGCAAAAAAGAAAACTTGACAGACAAAAGTGAAAGTCAATAAAAAAGTAACTTTTGTCTTTATTCATTTATTTCTCTTGATGTTTATTCATTTGTTTATTTTTTATTTTTGCACTCCTGTGATTCCATACGTCCTGCCATAACTGCCACATAGAGTCTTAATTTTTTTATTTTTATTTATTAACAACAATGATAAATTTTACTATTCCAAAGACAGTTTGGTACCACATTCAAACACCGTGCTGACTGCTCCATTTATTTTCTTCTTCTTTGGTGGTAAATAGACAGCAGCCAACTGTATTTGAGCTTCATTATCACCACCGCATGGGCATATTTTCCGTGTACCACTGCAATGCATTGTGGGATACAGGGAGCTCCGGAGTGACCATCGTTTTTCACTCGATCACTGAACCCTCTGAGGGTCCATCTCACCAAGTTCACTTCGCTGTTTTGGGAATTGGAACGGCCCTTAAGATGGCGGCGGGATTTCCTCCGGGGGGCGGTGGCGAGGGCAAGTGAGCGAAGGCTCATTTAAACCGCGATTGAAACATAGCCTAAGTTAATAATACAGGTGGTCTACGGGTTAAGAACGGTTAAGAACGATTAAGAACGAGTTTGTTTCCTACACTGGCGACGTAACCCGAATTTCCACGCAAGTCGGAATTAACCCTTAAAAATTTCAAAATAACTATCCAAAAAGTCCAAATGTATTGTATTTTGTTTAATGTTGGAGGATACACTGCCCTCTGGTGGCAGCGTTGGGTCTGGCTAGACTGTCGCCCTGTATGACTTAGCAGACTCAGGCGTCTGACATGGATAAAGGATAGCTGCGCTCTGGTTTGGCCCACATAAAACTGTAAGTTGTTTCAGCTAAGATATGTTTGCGTATGCATTTGTAATTAAGTTACCAGCTACAATTTGTGGAATTACGTGTGAGCAATTTTCTATGAGAATTGTAAATACATTAGCATTCGTAGCATTTAAGCTAACTGACTTTTGTGAGACAATTTAGGTTAATTTAATCTACTAAATTTACATATTGATTTGACTACGTGAACATTTGAACACCAATCGTTTGGTGTTTGAGTGTTTTGTTGTTATAATGCGTGTTGTTTTCAACAGACGTGCACGTATGTGTGTTACAGCTTTACAAATTGTCAAAAGTGAAGGAAGTAAAAAGCTTCAAAAAGCACAATTGCTATGTTTGCTGTCTGTCAAGATGAACAACTTCACATTTAGTGAAGACAGAGCAAGTCAGGTTAGTAAAGTATGAACAAAGATACTGTGAGATACACTTAGGTACTGTTTGTGCAACTTGAGACAAAATGACGGCCTGACTCCGGTGTTGAAAAGTCGAAATCGCGTAGGTCGAGTACATCGTAAACCGGGGACTACCTGTAATGTATAATCTTGAGTAATAAATTAGGGCTGTCAAAATTATCGTGTCAACGGGCGTTAATTAATTTTTTTAATTAATCACGTTAAAATATTTCACGCAATTAACGCAGATGCCCCTCTCAGAGAGATTTAAATGACAGTACACAGTGAAACGCTCACTTGTTGTGTTTTATGGAGTTTTGCCGCCCTCTGCTGGCGCTTGGGTGCGACTGATTTTATAGGCTTCAGCATCCATGAGCATTGTGTAAGTAATTATTGACATCAACAATGGCGGGCTACTAGTTTATTTTTTGATTGAAAATGTTACAAATTTTATTAAAATGAAAACATTAAGAGGGGTTTTAATGAAAGATGCACCGATACCGATACTAGTATCGGCAGGGGGCGCCGATCCGGCCCAAAATGGTGGTATCGGCATCGGCGAGTACCAACAAAGACGGCGCCGATACCATTTACCGGTCCATTATTATAACATTTGACCGCAGCCTTTTTTTTTCTCCTGGCGCTCACTACACTTTGTCTCTGTGTTGTGTGATGACACGTGAACACCAAACAGCTATCGCTATTGGCCTGCTCCAGACCAATGAGAACGGGCCAATAGCCACTTCTGACCAATGACATGGCCGACATGGCAACATGGCCGACATAGCGGCAGTCGGGAAATATTTCAAAATAGAAATCCCGTCAATTAAAATCAATGGCTGCGTGCAAGATTTGCGGCCTGAAAGTTTCGAGATGTGGAGTTAAATCGGCCAGTTTCAATACCTCGAACCTGATAAAACATGTGAAGACGAAACGTGAACGAACACAACGAGTTTGAGCCTGCAAGAGCAGGACAGGTGCAACAATCTCTGGTCAGTTCACTACGTCTACTTTACTTTTATTGTCTTTTACTGAAAGAAATGCTGCAGTAATTTGGGAACTGTTTCCAAAGTAGGGTTGCCACCTTTCAGAAATAGAAATAAGGGGCCCCCGAAAAAAGGAGGCTAATAGAGAGACGGGATGCTGTGGTCAATTATTATTACTTATAATTGTTAGCGTCCGCAAATGCGAAACAAGGTTGGACCTCGAAGCGGACAACAAGCGGGGGATAAGTACAAGGGTTTAATGATTGCGAACAAATAATAACACGCGATCGCGGGATAGTAGCAATAACAGAAGGAGTCCGTGACAGCAGGTCGACGGAGCTCAATACTACAAACTCGAAGGTTAACTAAGACGATATGCAGCGAGCCAAAAAGCCAAAATAAAAACGCTCAACTACCTGCACAAGGTAGAGGTTACAAACGAGTGCAGCACACTAACAGAAAAAACCCAATGCAGGGGCATAACAGGCAAATGTAGCGAGACTATAGTGCAGTGGTCTCAAACCGGTCCTCAAAGGGCCGCAGGGGATACTGGATTTCATTCCAACCAAACGAGACAAATACCTTTTCACCAATCTGGTTTCTTACAAGTGTAATCAGTTGATTGCAATCAGGTGCTGCTTATGTTAGTAGAAACCTCATTGGTTGAACTGTTTGTGCTGGATCTGTTGGAACAAAAACCAGGACCCACTGCGGCCCTTTGTGGAGTCGGTTTGAGACCGCTGCTATAGTGCGAGATGTCAAATGGCGATCAGCAAAGCAAATATCTCGGCAGCCTTCTCTGAGCTCACCCGTGCTTAAATGCTGCGTTGATGAGCCCGCATTGGATTCAGGTGCGACGTCAGGAACGCCCCCACTAACAGCCCAGCAACAAAACACAATTTAACCAGCAGCAGAATGTGACAATAATTTCATGAAAGTTGCACTGTTTGGCCTTTGAGAGGTTTAAAAAAGAGTTTACTCAGTTCATTCAGAGTTTATTATTATGAACTTATTTTTACTTTCTTACTGTTGAGCTAGTATTATACTTTGTACTAGTCTTTTTCCTATTTTGCAAAGGTAAGCAACAGCCTGACAAAGCCTTGATAGCAATGATTTCACATCCAATTATGTAGCTCTTTGGGGGGGGGGGGGGGGGGGACATATATATATATATATATCAATGGGGTGGTATCGGTATGGTATCGGTATCGGCCGATACTGCACAGCCAGGTATCGGTATCGAGGCCAAAAAATGGTATCGGTGCAACACTAATTTTAATATAAAATTTCTCTAACTTGTACTAACATTTTTCTTTTAAGAACTACAAGTCTTTCTATCCATGGATCGCTTTAACAGAATGTTAATAATGTTAATGCCATCTTGTTGATTTATTGTTATAATAAACAAATAGTCCTTATGTACCGTATGTTGAATGTATATATCCGTCTTGTGTCTTATCTTTCCATTCCAACAATAATTTACAGAAAAATATGGCATATTTTATAGATGGTTTGAATTGCGATTAATTGCGATTAATTACGATTAACTAATTTTTAAGCTGTAATTAACTTGATTAAAAATTGTAATCGTTTGACAGCCCTATAACAAATACTTCAAATCACAAGCTACTTAAGGGAATTTAAATAATTTGAGTTACGGCTACTTAAAATCTTAAATTAGCATGACTTATTTAGTTCATTTTTGTTACAGTGTGACTGCAAATTTGTGCGCGTTTTTTTCTGCACGTAGTGATTTATTCCCAAAGAGGTCAGCTGAGGTAGGCTTCACTCTACCTTCAACTGTAATGAGGATAAGTACTTTGGAAAATGGATGAGTGGAATAAGGCAATGACGATACAGTATGTACTCATTTTAAAACAAGCACGCCGGTCAAGGTGAACTGAACTCTTTGCGAACTCGTATTGACTTTTTACGTTCTTGTACTTAACGAAAAACAAAACAAAAGATCCACTTGAACTCTGTATGTTTTTCCCAGGCTCCCGGAGGTTCGGATCTCAGACAACGGACCGTACGAATGCCACGTGGGTATCTACGACCGGGCAACTAGGGAGAAGGTCGTGCTGGCGTCTGGGAATATTTTTCTCACCGTCATGTGTGAGTACAACTGTTTGTTGTTTTTTTACATTAAAAATATTGTACTTAATGGCATTCATTTAACTCATTGGATGCCATTGAGGGTTGTAGATGTTGGGCAGCTTAGCTATTTACACAAATACTATTTTAAAGTTGTACTTACTATCCCAGAGTTGGATCCCAGCTCTCTAATGTCAAGATTCTAAGTCAGGGTGACCAAACGTCCTCTTTTAACCGGACGTGTCCACTTTTTACATCCTGTTCTGGACGTCCGGGCCTGTGACGTGTTCCCGAAGAGCCTGCTCAGTTGTTAAGACTTGTGTTCAATACGTTAACTCATTCACTCTCAGCCATTTTCACTGGTGCAACCCCTTTCGCTCCCGGCTGTTTTACTGGATTTTGATTGATTTTGCAAGGCCCACAGAAAATTCTTTTCTATTGCTATATAAACATGGAACCCACCAAAAGAATTTTTAGACTCTCTTCGTTCAGCAGGAAAAAAAATCAGTTCATATCTTTTTCCATTCTTCAGAAATCAGCATTAGAAATAGAAAATAGCTTAGTTTGAGCAATTTTCCAATTTCTGATGAAAAAACAGAAATTAAGCTTTTTGTAAAAGCATACATTTCAAATATAACTTTAACACAGCTATTTTTTGCTTTTGTGACATCCCAAACATCTTAATAATGTTTTCCTTTCACAAAATAACATAAACAACAAGAGCTTTTGATAGCAAAGTAAGAATTTATTTACACCTAACTAACTGAGAGATGACGCTGTTGTGGCCGCGACGGCCCGTGTAACCTTTTCCCTCCTCGCCGCCTGTCTAATAAAGATGTTTTTTTTTTGAGTCTCTGCGGGGTCTGCTCGGCGAGCAGCACCGACTCAATGGCATCGTCTGCTGCACTGTTGGTCCTGGTGGTTCTGCTCGGTTGTCCAGCGCCTGGCATCCTGGATGCCATTTGGTTGTCTTCGGCCGGCACCCCGGCCGTTCGTTGCCGTTGAATCGGGTTGCAGGTCTTACCAAATGCGCTACTGCCCTCCAGTGGCCAGTTTTATTGCTTTAAAATGGATTTTCAGCTACGGCAGAAGCGCCTGACCTGGGCTACAGAGAAGCAGCACTGGACTGTTGCTCAGTGGTCCAAAGTACTTTTTTTCAGATGAAAGCAAATTTTGCATGTCATTCGGAAATCAAGATGCCAGAGTTTGAAGGAAGACTAAGGACAAGGAAATGCCAAAATGCCTGAAGTCTAGTGTCAAGTACCCACAGTCAGTGATGGTCTGGGGTGCCATGTCAGCTGCTGGTGTTGGTCTACTGTGTTTTTATCAAAGGCAGGGTCAATGCAGCTAGATATCAGGAGATTTTGGAGCACTTCATGCTTCCATCTGCTGAAAAACTTTATGGAGATGAAGATTTCATTTTTCAGCACGACCTGGCACCTGCTCATAGTGCCAAAACCACTGGTGAATGGTTTACTGACCATGGCATTACTGTGCTCAATTGGCCTGCCAACTTTCCTGACCTGAACCCCATAGATAATCTGCGGGATATTGTGAAGAGGAAGTTGAGAGACGCCAGACCCAACACTGTGGATGAGCTTAAGGCCGCTATCGAAGCATCCTGGGCCTCCATAACACCTCAGCGGTGCCACAGGCTGATTGCCTTCATGCCACGCCACAATGAAGCAGTCATTTCTGCAAAAGGATTCCCGACCAAGTATTGAGTACATAGCTGATATAATTAATTGAAGGTTGACCTTTTTTTGTATTAAAAAACACTTTTTTTTATTGGTCGGCTGAATTATGCAATTTTTTTTTTTCTTGACTTTTTTGCCAAAATCATCAATATTAAAACAATAAAAGGCTTGAACTACAGTGCCCTCCATAATTATTGGCACCCCTGAAAAAGATGTGTTTTTTAGCTTCTAATATATATATATATTTTATTTATTCAAATGATATGGGACCTTAATGGAAAAAAAGCGAAAAATCCAACCTTCAACACAAGTGCATTCATTCAGTGGGGAAAAAATCCCACATCAAGAAAAAATTATTTGACATCAAATAATGTGTATCACAATTATTAGCACCCATGGTGTCAATACTTTGTACAACCCCCTTTTGCCAACAAAACAAGGTCTGGGGACTGAGATGGCCATGGGAGGAACTTTATTTTGTGTCTGGTGAACCATTTCTGTGTAGATTTGGCCATATGTTTCGGGTCATTGTCTTGCTGAAAGACCCAGTGACCACCCATCTTCAGCTTTTGGTTAGAGGGCAACAGATTTTGATTTAAAATGTCCTGGTATTTCAAAGCATTCATGATGCCATGCACCCAAACAATGTTCCCAGGGTCTTTGGAAGCGAAACAGCCCCTCAGCATCACTGACCCACCCCCATACTTCACAGTGGGTATGAGGTGCTTTTCAGCATGTGCATCTTTCGTGGCTCGCCAGACCCACTTAGAGTGTTCGTTGTCAAAAAGCTCAATCTGTGACACACATTATTTGTTGCCAAAAAGCTCAATCTGTGACACACACTATTTGATGTCAAATATTTTTTTCTTTATGTGGGATTTTTTCCCCCACTGAATGAATGCACTTGTATTGAAGGTTGGAATTTTCTCTTTTTTGCCATTAAAGTGCATATCACACGAAAAAGCATGTTTATTTCATAATACACGCGGTATTTTATGCTCCTGAATGATATGGACCGCTTGGATGTGTATGGAAGCGATCGCTATATTTATTTAGTTTTTTTGAATCCCGCGCCATGAAAATGAGTGACTTCCGGCTTCGGTCTTGCATTGAGGAGGAGGGCGCTGTGACGTGTACGGGTGAAGGCGTCCTCTTCACTAAACAGCCATACTGTTGTGTGTGAGGACTAAGGATTCAGCTGATTTTGCGGATTAATACGTTTATTTTTCGCATCACGTCAGTGAAACGGCTGCAGAAAAATCTTGCTTTATGAGGGAGAGGCGTGTGCGCCTTTTTGGAGTTTCAAAAGGTTCCAATTCACTGTGAATACTGGCCAAAGCAAGCCCTACTACTGTGGGACCATTGGACTTACGAGGAAGTGAGTAAACATCTTGTTTTGTATTATATCAAATATTAATACAGCGATTACAAAGTAAACACTACAAACTTTCTTTAAATAAAGGATTACTTACGTTTGATCATTGATAGGCATGTAAAAAGCTCTCCTCGTGCACATTACCTGCACAACAACTGCACAACAACTGCAGCCGCCCTCCTCCGGGGAACGAACTGTAAATTGCTCTCTGCCGGGCGGTTTGCCAATCCGCGAAGACAATCGACAACCCAGTCGTCATGTCAAATAATCCAGGCTAGTTATGTGTGATTTTCCGCTTCGAAGACTTTGAAACATCACTCGGTTCTGGTTAGCATGTCGGCTAGCTGTCACGCCTCTTGGTTTGTTTACATTCTCTGAAGCCGGGGAAGGGAAATGACATATGTCCGATTTAGGTGTCATAAAATATCGTTCGGGAGGTGCGACAGTAAAGGTGAAGTCGACAGTTTTGACCATTATGGAGTAATTTTGCCATGTCGTCCTGAATAAGTGCATTTTTATTATTTCATATTCCATTTAGCACAAGACTGTTATTTGTCATGGCCATGCCATTTATTTAGCAATTGGGGAAAATACTTGGATAAAAAGACTATCCTGTAAAAATATTGAAGTAAAGAGACTGAAACAATGACATTTTGCAGCTCTCTTCGTTGTGTTTTCCTCGTTGTGAATAGTTCCCCCTCTACGGGCTGACTGGTCCTTCTCAAGCCATTTATTTAGCTATTGAGGAAAAATACTTGGATAAAAAGAATATCCTGTAAAAATATTGGAGTAGAGAGACTGAAACAATGACATTTTGCGGCTCTCTTCATCACGTTTTCCTCGTTGAATAATTCCCCCTCAATGGGCTGAATAATAAAACCGATGAGCCCAGTCACCCGCTGACGTCATCCACCTGTTGGGGACGCTAGAGCCCTATAATGGTAGGCGTGGCTAACCGGCAGATTAAAAGACTAATATCTCGTCATCTGCGCTTTGCTAAATTGTTGTATATAGACCCTACTCACCTACGTCACAAAATGACGTGTCGCTGTATCCGGCCGCCATATTGTCCGTATTTTTTAGACTTATTCTCATTGTTTTCAATTAGTCGTGCAAGTTATAGAGCAATTCATGGAAGCCCCGGTGTTATCTGACGCTGTAAAATCATTGGATGCGTTGCATAAAAGGCGTTATGTGGAAAAGCTTCAGTTTATCCATTCGCCAGATCCATATTTGATGCCTAAATCGATGTTTTTCGACCCGCTGTTTCCGCCGTCTCTGCCTGACATCTGCTACCCTGATATTTACAACTATCTTGTCCACACAAAATCAGCCTTTTCTCACCAAAGTTTGAAAAACTTTAAGAGCTTGGAGGCTTATAAATACTTCGTTGCTGGTTGGGTGAAACAGGTCCTCGTCCACGAAAATTCGGCAGGAATCTATCTTGTGCTCGGGAAGGTGAGTTACGAAATTTTCAATTCAAAATCTTTTGTTCTTGCTAACGTCCACTGTCAAGTCAAATGTATTTCATGTCATTTGTCAGTGGAGCTCGGGCTTTTAATGTTTATATGGTTTAGCGATAGCACTCTCACTACATACATATATAATATGTAAAAAATATGAAGTGTGATAGCACTACTCCAGATTGTCCCTATTTGAATTTATTTTTTGGCTTTTGACCTCAATAGTGAAATTGTAAATTAATTGTATGACAACTGTCTTATTATCCCCTTATAATTATATATTTTCAGGTAGTTCATTCACAACGTCTGAGTGTATGTTGTCGGCGATTAGCCTAGCAATGATCTTAATTGTGGTTGTCAGCCCAAAACCCTCTAAATATATAATAAATGCATCTTACCAGATATAAAATGACTACTACATAATCTGTGGTAGTCGTTTGGAGCCCAGTTTTCTCGTCGAATTGCAGCAGTCCATCTCGCTCTCCTCTCCGGGTCTCTCGGAATACGGTAAAACTTCAAGTCTCTGTCTATCTTCTCTGTTTTTGCAACCGACCGCCACACACGCCTTCACCATTTTGATTATTAATGTTAACGAGCAGAAAAACACGCCATAATAGGAGGAATTTACGAAGCGCTAATGCATTAACATGACGAGTATGCGGACAACATGGCGCGGGGGCGTGGCTGTGACGTCACGTGAGTAGGGTCTATAGTCGAATCGTCTCAAAATATTATTCTAATTCACATAATAATGCTATTTAAGACTTTTTTTCTCCTTTCGTATGCTCTTTAAGGTCCCATATTATTTGAATAAAAAAATAAACAAATAAGGAAGCTAAAAAACACATCTTTTTCAGGGGTGCCAATAATTATGGAGGGCACTGTACTTCAGTTGTGTGTAATGAATCTTAAATATATGAACGTCTAATGTTTATCAGTAGATTACAGAAAATAATTAACTTTACCACAATATGCTATTTTTTTGAGAAGGACTAGTATAGCTTTTATAAAAATGATTTTTTCTATCCAGACCGAGGAGGCACAGTTTAAGATTTATTAAAGTTATAAGACATCTTTGAGTGAACTTCAAGTAAAATTCAGGTATCTCGAGGCCGGACCGAGTGTCCTCTTTTTTGGAAATCAAAATATTGTCAGACTCTTCTAAGTGGTAGCTAAGTGTCTCTCAAAATGCATCTCGGGCACCAAAAACTGAACGACTCAGTCGCGTTGACAACCGAAGCGCCCCTCGACTCGACCAGGTCCTGAATTAGCGCCCGGGTGGAGACGAAGAAGAATAGCCTCTGGCGTGGTAGCTAATTGCCCTCTAAACTGAAACGGAATTATTCATAACCTATTAGTGTGTCAAGTTCAATAGGAAGTAAAAGCGCGGGGGGGGAGTAACGAAAGAGTGAAGGAGCAGGGAAGGAGAGGAAAAAAAGTTCAATTAATAGCAAGCTGTACACAGAGAGTATTTTAATTTTTTAAACTCCTTCATAAATAAGAATGATCATTTAATGAATCTCCCTGCCAAGTAATTCAGTCATCCAATTTTAAAAAGGCTAAACCCTGAACCGTTGCTCCACTCCGCCGCTGTCCTTCATTCCCCGCAAAGTTGGAAAAGACCTTGGTTTATTCCTCCAATGTTGACTCCGCTAGCAACTTTCTCACCTAAAATGAAATAAAATAAGTCACGGCAATAATGTGCGCAATTGCACCTCGAGCAATAACAATGACTCTTGCAGTGTAATGTATAGACCTTTAAATGTAAAGTAATTAAGATTATATTGGATTTTTTAAAAGCACAGTAATACCCCCAGACAGTTCCAGCGACATAATTATGAACATCATTTTTCTACAATGCACTGTATGCCCATAAGTACTGCTAGCTATTACTCGCTACTGCGGCGTATGAATATAAATGAAGCGCACCAAAGCGTTTATTTGAAAGATTGGAGACAATTCATAAGCATATATTCTAATTGAGCACCGCAAGCTCAGTTAGTAACTTGTGAGGTAACACAGCAAATTCATCAGGCATTTGTAATCGTCTTTTGTTTCATTACAGTCACAATCAAACTTGGCAGCATTGATTGGGTTCAAATGCCATGATTTTTTTCTTTCTCTTTCCTGATTCCTTTGATCAAAGTTTTATCAACGATAACATCCCAGCCCCGGTGGGCGCCAAACAAGTGTGTCTCGCCTGCTCGGAGATGTGATTCTTAGTTTGCATGCAAATGAAGTAACTCGTTGCGGTACATTTCCATTTGTGTGTGTAATGTAAGAAATTCTGACATAAATGGCGGAAAACACTCAGGTGACTTGAAGTTCCGCTTTGTAACCTGCAATTTAGCCAAATTTCAAAATGATCCTATATGTGTGATTAGTGATGTCCCGATCGATCGGGATGCCGATCACGTCATTTTCAAAGTATCGGAATCAGCAAAAAAAATATGGGACATGCCTTCTTTTAATATACCTCAATTTCTGGACTATAGACCCTACTCACATGACGTCACAACCACGCCTCCGCGCCATATTGTCCGTCTACTCGTCGTTTTGACGCATTACCGCTATGTAAATTTCTCCTATTATGGCGTGTTTTTCTGCTCGTTAACATTAATAATCAAAATGGTGAAGGCGTGTGTGGCGGTTGGTTGCAATAACAGGGAAGATAGACAGAGAAACTTGAAGTTCTACCGTATTCCGAGAGACCCGGAGAGGAGAGCGAGATGGACTGCTGCAGTTCGACGAGAAAACTGGGCTCCAAACGATTACCACGGATTATGTAGTAGTCATTTTATATCTGGTAAGATGCATTTAAATATATTTAGAGGGTTTTGGGCTGACAACCACAATTAAGATCATTGCGAGGCTAATCGCCGACAACATACAGTTTCAAATTCAAAATGCTTATTTCTTCCACCATCATTACATTTTGAATAATATTTAGCTGGTACCAAGTGAAAGAAGCTGGCCTCATCTACGGATCATCAGTTAAACAGCTGTGTCCAAACCCTTTGCCAGATTGGGGGCCAGATTTGGTGTGGTAAAAATGCGGGGAGCTACCTTGGCTGATTTACATAGAACAATATACTGTATTTAAAGAAATGTTAGCAAGCCCTTCTGTGTGTCACATTTGCTTTATTATTATTTTTAATTCATAATTTCAACAGTCTCGTCTTTGTGGCGTTCTCTTTCGACACTCGGGCTCTTGCGAAATACTGCTGCTGTAGCTTCAAGTTGCTATAATTTCTCGCTGCGTACCTTCCCTGTAATGTTGTCGTACATGTCAGCATGTCTTGTTATTATCGCGTCACATCGACCTGTTTGAAAACAGCGACTGTCTCTTTGCAAATGAGGCAGACACAGTTGTTGCGTGTTTTATTGAAGAAATAGTCCAATATCCACCTATCCTTGAAGCGTCGGCCATCGCAATCAACTTTTTTTTTTTTTTTTGATTGTCGCCATTTTAGAAATCACACAGGGTAATGTTGCTTAGAGTGCTGCTCTTAAAGTTTTTCAAAGTTTCGTGAGAATAGGCCGAGTTTCTGTGGAAAAGATATCAGGGTAGCAGATGTCAGGCAGAGAGGGCGAAGACAGCGGGTCGAAAAATATCGATTTAGGCATCAAATATGGATCTGGCGAATGGATAGACTGAAGCTTTTCCACATAACGCCTTTTATGCAACGCATCCAATGAGCTTACAGCGTCTGAAAGCACCGGGGCTTCCATGAATTGCTCTATAAACTGAACGACTAATTGAAACCATTGAGAATAGGGCTAAACAGAGACGGACAATATGGCGGCCGGATACAGTGACACATCATTCTGTGACGTCGGTGAGTAGGGTCTATAAGGCGCATCTGACTATAAGCCGCCACCCACCAAATTTGACATGAAAACCGCATTTGTTCATAGATAAGCCGCACTGGACTAGAAGCCGCAGCTGTCCTCACTGTATTATGGGATATTTACACCAATCGATATTAACCGGTAACACTTTATTTGACAGTGGCATCATAAGATTGTCATAAGGCCATATGAACCACCATAAAGTTTGAACCAGTTGGCTGCAATGCTTTAAGACGCTTCATTTAGCCATCACTGCTCCCTTGGGGTAGACAATCTCTCAACCTCTCCTGCCACCAGCTGTCAACACTGTTCTCGTCCAATGTGCCTCCTACCATGCATTGCGGCGCTACAAATGTAAATAACAATCAAAATTCATGTTCTGTGCTAATTATTTCTTCAGTTTCTCTTCTAGTTGTTTCATTAATTGCTAGCTTTGGTATTTGGTAACACTTTATTTGACAGTGTTGCTATAAAACTGTTATAAGACCATAATAATTATGACATGACACTGCCATGAGCATTACTGAATGCTTATGACCGATGTCATTTTGTGTCATCGGGAAATGATCTCACTTATGAATAGATGTAAAAGATCCAAGCTGGACATAAATGGAGTGTTGGTGACATAATTTGCCAGATGATACTTAATGACATCTGTCATAAGCATTCATTAATTGTTTATCATTACGTTCCTAGCCTGGCAAGCAAGACCGTACTTTATGATTTATTTATTCGTCATAGGCTGCGTTTTAAAAACAGTTTTAGTCGCCCTCGGTCACTTGCCCCCAGCACTTGCCCTCGGGGTAATTCCCGCCGCCATCTCAAGGGCTGTTCCATTTCTCTGAACAGCTGAAGTGAACTTGGTGAGATCGACCCTTGAGGGCTTAGTGATCGAGTCAACAACGATGGTCACTCCAGAGTTGTACCTACAGTATTCCACAATGCACTGCAGTAGTGCATGTCAATGCGGTGGCAATAATGAAGCTAAAACACCGTTGGCTGCTGTCTATTTACCACCACAAATGAATTAATGCCCATTTTGGTGTCATAACCATGTCATAATTATGACTGTCTTATAGCAGTTTTTTGAAGCCCCTGTCAAATAAATTGTTACCTATTAACCCAAATAAATCAACAAATAAGCCACACTGGACTATAAACCGCAGAATTCACAATGAGGGGAAAAAGTAGCGGCTTATAATCCAAAAATTACGGTATTTATATTTTTTAATTAAATCGTTTTCTAATTGTATGTAGCGTTACAGACAAAATGTCTTACACTCATCCAGAGTCTGTAGTTTTAGCTTAAAGTAGGGCTATCAAATTTATGGAGTTAACGGCGGTAATAACATTTAAATAATAAACGCAATTAACGCATGCGCTGCACTACCCACTCACGCATTTTTGCGTTCAATCTATAATGGCCCCATTTTACGTATTCATAGAGTTAAAAGGCAACGTAAAATGAGTACAGAGAGTTTTGGCAGCCTTTGACACCTTTTATTAATTGGCTAAAGCCTTACAATCCCTCTCTCAACCATTACTAATATAGTGGGAAGCAATGTGGGGAAGAAAGGTAGTAATTGATCTTTTTCTAAACACCCTATGTTATTTCCCAACGCAGAGAAGATATATCAAGATATATCTATATATATATAAGATATATATATGGTACCATGACGCACAGTCATGGTTGCACTTCCCATCATGCATTTGGGCAGACGTTAAATGGCAGCAGTATCATTTACTAACAGCTCAACAAATACACTAGATGGCACTATTTAGTCACAATATACAAAGTCACATTTATCCTTTAAGAATTACAAGTCTTTCTATGCGTGGATCCCTCTCACAGAAAGAATGTTAATAAGGTAAATGCCATCTTGAGGATTTATTGACATAATAAAAAAATATAGTACTTATGTACTGTATGTTGAATGTATATATTCGTCAGAGTTTTATTCATTTTTTTCTTAATGCATTGCCAAAATGTATATGATCGGGAAAAATTATCGGGAATGATTGGAATTGAATCGGGAGCACAAAAAAAAAAAAAGCAATCGGATCGGGAAATATCGGGATCGGCAGATACTCAAACTAAAATGATCGGGATCGGATCGGGAGCAAAAAAACCATGATCGGAACAACCCTATGTGTGATACATAATTGGAAAGCTTAAAATCTCCATTTTCTAGGGGAAGAAAAAATATGAACAGGAAGGCATTAAAAAAAAAATGTAACCCCTAAGCCCTAACTCGAGATGAGAGCATAATTAAAGACACCATGATTTTTAACGAGATATTATTGTGTACTTAGATTCAAAAACTCCTTGTAGCATGTATTACCGAGTGTCAGCTGTGAATGGCCATAGTCGGACTTTTTGGGAATTTTATGGGTGAAACACGGTAATATAACAAGGGCCACAATGCAGAAATTGCAGACATCAAGGAGTGGTCGAGTTTTCTTTTTCAAATACCGTAATTTTCCGAATATAAGGCACACCTGTGTAAAATGCCCACCCCAAATTTTCTTGTAAAATCTAGGGAAAATTATTGTACCCGTTTATAACGCGCACCCGAATTTTAGCACCAATAAATAGAAGAATACAAGAAAACAGAGTTCGTGTTCAGATACAAAAATGTCATTTTATTGAATGGTGAAACACAGCACAAGCATAGCATATTGGTAGTTCAAAACATTACCATAAACTGACAATATTTACGGTAATAATATGATTTGACAACTTCTCCAACATATCAGAATCTAGGAGAAAACAAAACAGATGTGACTTTTCTTTTAAAGGCTGCTGTATAACTTGCTCATTTCATCATGATGAATGAATGTTTCTTCCATGGATTGATACAGTAAAATGAAAGTGAGAACGTAAGTCGGAAATCCGAGAGAGCTCCTCGCTATCGACACGACAGTAACGATAGGAACTATTGTTATTTGGGTTTGAGTTTCCCGAGGGACAGATATAGTTGACGGACACACACAGAAAGTCTGTGTTGTTACGTTTGTTATGGTCCGAGTTGCGGAGCTGCAATAAACATTGACTCAAATGAGTTCAAGAAACTAAATTCTGTGCTTTATGAAGAGTGAAAAAGCAGAATTTAACACAGACGAAATAATTCGGCCGATCATAGTGAAGTATTACCGAGACAAAATGGTGACGTCACGTACCGTAATGGTCGGCAACGGATCGGCGCATACGTTTCTTCAACACAACGTGGCCGTGTCAATAAAAAGAAATCGTTTTTTATGTATATATATATATGTATATACAGTATATATTTTATATTTATTTATAGATTTCTGTCTCCATCCATGTACCCATTTATAATGCACACCATGATTTTACAAGTTAATTTTTGGGGAAAAAAAGTGCGCGTTATATTCGGGAAATTACGGTAACTCGTTGCCATCTTTAGGAATCGTTACAGGGATCGTTAAGGCTTTTTCATTGTGATGTCGAGGCCTCGGAACACTAGGAACCGGTTCGGAATTGGAATCGGATTTCGATTCCCATCCCTGGTCATGTGTAAATAAATTGTTACTTTGCTATCAAAAGCTCTATTTGTCTGGTTGTTCATGGTATTTTGTAAAAAGAAAACATTATTCAGATGTTTGGAATGTAACTAATGCAAAAAATTGCTTTGTTAAAATCAGTTATGTTTGAAATGTATGCATTTACATAAAGCTATTTTTCTCCGTTTTTTTCATTAGAAATTGGAAAATTGCTCAAACTAATGCTGATTTCTAAAGAATGTGAAAAAATATGAATTTACTTTTTTCCTGGTGGAAGACGAGAGTCTAATCTTTCTTTTGGTGGGTTCCATGTTTATATAGCAATTGAACAGAATTTTCTGTGGGCCTTGCAAAATCAGTCAAAATCCAGAAAAACGGCCGGGAGCGAAGGGCCTTGTTTTGGTGAAAATGACTGGGAGTGAATGAGTTAAGCATGTATTTACCATCCCTGAACGAGACTGGACGTCAATGCCAGCCATTGAATTAAAAGGGTTAAAAAGAAGTCATAATTTGTGCATGAAAGCATGAATTTTTCTCAGATTGACATCTGAAAAGGACATTGACGTGGCATTTTGGTTTATTGTGATTCACTTAAGTCGGGGTGGGAGTTCTGACCCATCACCAATCACCTAAAATAGGTATTCCATTGTGCGGACAGAGACGTATCCATCTTTATGAAGCTGAGATCGTAATTTCAGGCTTTGCGGCTGAAAGGAATCAATATGTCTTTTGCCACTGTTGGAGATTGGGTCATTATTTGTTATTACCTAAAGTGATTCTACGCTATGTTGCAAACTGACAAAGAAAGGTCATTTGTCTCCTCGCTTTTGAATTTGACCTTGAGAACCCAAGGGTGTGGTGTTGTCTGCTGACCACTGTGTTATTGTCTGCTTTAAAAATATATATATATATATACTTTGGTACGTACAACCACATAGAGATGAGTGCTAAGGCGTGAAGAGGCTAATTACCTGCTCATCCACGTAAAAGCGGATTGGCTTGAATAATTGATGCTCAACTTTAATTAAGCGCTGCGAATATTTCTCTGCTTGTCTATAAATCGGCGGGATTTATAGTGTGGGTGCCGGCGTGTATGCGGAAAAGGCCGCACTTGTATGTTGATTGATCGTCAAGGAGCGACATGTCAGTTGCCATCATAGGCGGTACTAGCCTAAATTTTGCTCGGGGCGAATAGGGTTGTGTGGGCCTTTCGAGAGGACTGGATGAGTGGGTGTGCTCGCTAGGGATGGGACGATACACTCATGATTAGACGCACCCCAATATGACTGGTCACGAAATGTCCACAATACCCGGCCCGGAGAGGGACTCATTTTCAGCCTGATCCTTTTGAATTTCTCACATTTCTGCATAAAATCGCCATCAAGTATTATCTGATATTTGTCAAAATCACACAGATGTAAAAACTGTGTCTGCTGTAACTAAAACCACCCAAACATTTATAGGTTTTCATATTTTAATGAGAATACCATGCAAACAATGACAGAAAAGGGAAAAATAAGTAAGTGAACCCTCTGCCTTAGGTGTTTACAGTTTACTAATCTGTACCCACAGTTTACTAATCTGTACCCACAGATTACTAAACTGTACCCACAGATTAGTAAACTGTACCCACAGATTAGTAAACTGTACCCACAGTTTAGCAATCTGTACCCACAGATTACTAAACTGTACCCTCAGTTTACTAAACTGTACCCACAGTTTACTTATCTGTACCCACAGATTACTAAACTGTGCCCACAGTTTACTAATCTGTACCCACAGTTTAGCAATGACCCGGAAACAGTAGTCACCAATGTTTGGCTGGGACTCCAAGTCCAAATGCCGAGGGACCGACCGAGCAACCATCTGCACCATTTGCCCTCGGCGAACAAAGGGGTTTTAAAAGGTAACTATTGCACGTTTTCTTTGGTAGGCGTCTTTCAGGTGTCATCAATCAATACGGCATGTTGTGTTTGCACATTTTCTGGGCTGCTGTCGTGTCCGTGTGTGCTCAATTCAAGTAGTGTTCATTTGTCAGTTAGCTATTTTTAGTAGCATTAGCGGCTACTAACACACAACATGCCAAATTGATTTATGACAACTGAAAATGTAGACGGCTACCAAAGAAAATGTGCAATAGTTACCTTTTAAAACCCCTTTGTTCGCCGAGGGCAAAAGATGCAGGCGCTTGCTTGGTCGGTCCCTCGCCGTTTGGAGTCCCCGCCAAACATTGGTGACTACAGTTTCCGGGTCATTGCTAAACTGTGGGTACAGTTTAGTAATCTGTGGGTACAGTTTAGTACACTGTGGGTACAGATTAGTAATCTGCGGGTACAGTTTAGTAAACTGCGGGTACAGTTTAGTAAACTGTGGGTACAGTTTAGTAATCCGCGGGTACAGTTTAGTAAACTGTGGGTACAGATTAGTAAACTGTGGATACAGTTTAGTAAACTGGGTACAGTTTAGTAAACTGTGGATACAGTTTAGTAAACTGTGGGTACAGTTTAGTAATCTGTGCTAAACTGTGGGTACAGTTTAGTAATCTGTGGGTACAGATTGCTAAACTGTTGGTACAGTTTAGTAATCTGTGGGTACAGATTAGTAAACTGTTGGTACAGTTTAGTAAACTTTGGGTACAGATTAGTAATCTGTGGGTACAGATTACTTATGATTTTTAATTATTTTTCTACCCTGGCACCCGGGGGGCTCCGTAGAAATCAATTTTTACCAAACAATTCAGGTAGAATACTCAGAGAGGTAAAAAAAAAAAAAAAAGAACCCTAGAGTGTCTGCTAAAGACTTACAGAAATCACTGGCACAGTCCAATTACTCTGTGCTCACATCAACTCTATGTAAAACTATGGCCAAGAATGGTGTTTATGGGAGGACTCCACGGAGGAAGCCAGCTGCTGTCTAAAAAAAAAACATTACTGCTTGTTTAATGTTCGCAAAAATGCACTTGGATACTCCACAAAAGTTTTGGCAAAATATTTTGTGGATTGATGAATCCAAAGTTGAACTGTTTGGGAGTAACACACGTCATGTGTGGAGGAAAAATGGAACAGCTCACCAACATCAACACTTCATCCCCACCGTGAAGCATTGTGGAGGGAGCATCATGATTTGGGGCTGTTTTGCTTCTTCGGGGCCTGGACAACTTGCAATCATTAATGGAAGAATGAATTCAAAAGTTCAGATCAGAATGTTTTGCAAGAAAACCTGAGGCTGTCTGTCAGACAGTTGAAGCTAAAAAGAGGATGGGTGCTGCAACAAGACAATGATCCAAAACACAGAAGTAAATCAACTTCAGAATGGTTTCAGAAGAACAAAATACACGTTCTGAAGTGGCCAAGTCAAAGTACAGACTTGAACCCCATGGAGATGCTGTGGCATGACCTAAAGATAGCGATTCATGCCAGACATCCCAGGAATCTGAATGAGCTAAAGCAGTTTTGTAGAGAAGAATGGGCCAAGATTAGTCCTGATCGATCTGCCAGACTGATCTGCAGCTACAGGAAGCGTCTGGTTATTGCTGCCAAAGGGGGGGCACAAAATATTAAATGTGAATATTTACTCACTTATTTTCCCCCCTTTTGTCATCGTTTGCATCCTATCCTCATTAAAATATGAAAACCTATAAATGTTTGGGTGGTTTTACTTAAAGCAGGCGCTGTTTTTTCATCTGTATGATTTTGACAAAGATCAGCTCACATTTGATGGTGATTTTATGCAGAAATGTAAGACATTCCGAAAGGTTTAGATACTTTTTCATACCACTGTATATTTATTTTCTGGTCAAAATTGACCCGTTTTCAAGTTTGGGTATGTCAAAAGTATAGTTGATTTTTGCATAGGAAAATTTGAAAACGGGCAATTCTGACCCTAACACAATACGAGGGTTATACTGTTTAGTTTGTATTGTAATAATTAGCGATGTCCTGATCGATCGATCGGGTCCGATCACGTCATTTTCAAAGTATCGGAATCGGCAAAAAAATATCGGCCATGCCTTTTTTTAAATATATATATATATTTTTTAATTAAATCGTTTTCTAATTGTACTTAACGTTACAGACATAATATGTTACACTCATCCAGAGTCTTTAGTTTAGGCTTAAGGTAGGGTTATCAAATTTATCCCAATAATGGCGGTAATGTTTTTTTAAATGTATCACGTTAAAAAATTTAACGCAATTAATGCATGCGTAGCACGACCCACTCCAGCATCGTCGCGCTCAATCTGTAATGGTGCCATTTTACCTATATAGAGAGATAAAAGGCAGCATAAAATAAGTACAGTGAATTATGGCAGCCTTTGGAAGCTTATTTTAGTTGGCTAAAGCCTTACAATCTCTTTCCCTACGATTAGAAATATTATGGGAAGCAATGTGGGGAAGCAAGGTCGCGTTTGATCTTTTTCTTAACACCTTATTTTATTTCCCAACGCAGAGAAGATATATCAATTGCTAGCACTACGCACAGTCATGGTTCCACTTCCTATCATGCATTGGGGCATGGCTGCATTATCATTTACTGAAAGCTCAACAAATACACTAGATGGCAATATTTAGTCACAATATACAAAGTCACAAGTCTTTCTATCCGTGGATCCCTCTCACAGAAAGAATGTTAATAATGTAAATGCCATCTTGAGGATTTATTGTCATAATAAACAAATACAGTACTTATGTAATGTATGTTGAATGTATATATTCGTCCGAGTTGTATTCATTTTTTTCTTAATGCATTGCCAAAATGTATATGATCGGGAAAAATTATCGGGAATGATTGGAATTGAATCGGCAGCAAAAAAAAGCAATCGGATCGGGAAATATCGGGATCGGCAGATACTCAAACTAAAACAATCGGGATCGGATCGGGAGCAAAAAAAACATGATCCCTAGTAATAATTGTAGTTTTGTTTTGAAACTGTGAATTTGAATGACCTTTGAATAAATTACCTGCTATTACATTGTTTATATTGGCATTGTTCACGAAGTGAGTTGAAGGCAGTTCTACATACACATTATATGGAAATTTTTTCCCTGGTTCATGATTGGCACAAAATGGCTAGTTTCTACTGGTGGTGAAGTTGCTTGGTCTGAAAAAAATGATGCCCGTGTCAGGAGCCGCCACTGGTCTCCATTAGGGCTGTCCCAAACGACTAATTTCCTCCCGATTAGTCAGCCGACTATTTTTACGATTAGTCGACTAATCTAATAATAAAAAAAAAATAAAAAAAATATTATACTACTTTAGTAATGAAATTTTTGGTGAAGCTTATTAATTCACAAAAAAAAAAAAAAATGGCACACCTAAATTCTTTATTGACGTATAAAGAAATAACATAAATATCAATAATAAATCACAAAGAATGAGGTCAATTGCTGCTCGCATTAACTAGTGCCAAAAAAATGTAAACGGAAACACGAAGACTTCACCTCTTTAACAGGAGTCAAAACAACTCTTTTTGTGGTATGTCATTGTCTATATTGTTCTAAATGTTAAAATGAATTGCAATGTCCCGGACAACCATTTTCAGAATACTTTGTGTGAGTTCAGATGCTTTTTGTGGTGTGCATTCCGCATTTTTGGGGGAGGGGAAAAACTGTTCAACTTTTGTTTGTTTTAACCTGAAAATAGATAAAGTAGAGGGCACACTGAAATATTACCAAAATTATTTTGAATGAGAGGCACACATACTCACAGTAACAAAAATTAATTTAAATATTAAATAATAATGAATTTATTTAAATATAGTATACTACTATATGCAATACCTTATAATATTAAGTAACTAACATTAGTGCAGTCATGGATTACAGTAAGCAGGCCAGTGCTGTTTCCATATATATTTTTATTACCGTATATTATGTATATAAAGGATATATGTATATATTTTCCCCAAGTGGGAGCGTCCATGATCCTAATAAATTTAATAATAATAGATTATATAATAAATAAATAATAATATATTAATACATAGATTATATAATTACATTATATATTAATTATTTTATTAAATAAAAATGCACGTTGATACGACGCACATAAAGGTAACTTCCATTTTTTAAAAATCGTTAGAAAGTTGTATGGACTTACAATCCGCTAGCTTGTTGTTTCTTGTTGTCTTCGAAAATTATACTTGGGTGACGGCGCTTCAAGTGTTCGTTCATAGAGGTGTGCAAAATTTCCGATTCTTAGATTATTCGCGATTTGGCCGTGGAAGATTCGAGAACGATTCACAAACATCCAAATTCCGATTATTGAAATATGCCAAGTAAAGCGGAAGTACAACACACTCAGCGCGCCGTGCGGTCTTCGGGACAGAACGGAGTGAGAGTAGCTAAACATCATGCATTAGCCGGCCCCTCAGGTAATGCCAATGCTCAACTCACGGCTCTAGCTCAACTCATGCCACGAGATAAAAAAACACAACAACATACCTGACTGCTGCCGAAAAGCTGCTACAAAGTACAGCCACATAATGTTACGGTAGATATCATTTATATAGGACTAGATGCATTATAGATTCAGTAGTGTAAGCAGCATGTCTACAAAAAGCTAGATGCGGGCTTTAGTAAACGGCCGCCATCTTAAAGCAGTACTCTACCCTGCAAGGCTGTTGTAGCGAACCTTCCAAGCAAACCTAATTAACTTTTTATCTAAAATACTCCTAAATCGGTAAAATATTGACTTGAATCTATCTTTAAAATAGTTTTAAAACTTTCACATGTCGAAAGTAGACAAAAGGGAAATTATAAAATAACGGGAGCAATTTTAACAACTTTAACGGTTGATTCACAACATTAAACTAATTGAATTTAGTTTAAAGCTGCTGATACAGAATGGGGACTGGAGTTTTTTTATTTAATGTTATTTTTGTATATTTGTTTACTGCTATATGCAAACTTGATACTGAAATAGTAGTTTGGTTTAGCCTGAGAGTATTTTTGAACAATTTTGGAACTAATGTACAAAACTTTAAAAAAAAAAATAAAAAAATTAAAAACAAAATAAAAGGAGGGGGGTGCATCAATAATCGTTTTATAATCGAATCGGAGCCTCTGAATCGTAATCGTAATCGAATCGTTAGGTGCCCAAAGATTCCCAGCTCTATTCGTTCATAGCCGACGTGCTACTGTGGTATGCGAGCTCAGCTTAGCTAAGAGTACACACAGTGGCACCCTCAATATTTTCCTTGAAATAATTCCAGGCTCTGGCTATTCTGGGAGCTCTGACGCTGGAGGTTAACCCCTTGGCTCAGGTACCCATATCTTGTCTTTTAATGCACAGCTAGGACACGTAGCAATGAGTGGTCCTGTTGCCTGGGGGTTGTTTCCCTATGGCAGCAGTTCCACAAATAACATTGGATAATGAATAATACACATTTCAATAATTATCACCACTGGCACCAGTAAAGCTGTTATTACATAAATTTTGATTTTGAATGTACAATTAATATATGGGGACGGCGGTGGTAGTGGTGGTGGTGGTGATAGTGCAATGATGATGACGATTTTGGGAAGTGACTGTATTCACATTGAATTTTTGGGGAGTAAATTGGGGGTGGGACCCAAAAAAAAGCTTGGCTTCTTCCCACTCCTTTTCGAGCTACGTATGTACTGTATGTATTTGTTATTAATTTTTGTTTAAATCAACATTACTGGTACTATTGTTATTTGTTTTTCCCTATTCTTGCTGTTTTTGTTATTACTGCTCGAAATAAATTAATCAAATCAATCAAAAAATCAAATCAAAAAATTCTGGTCCGCTTTTTTGGCTTTATGCCACTTTCACGTGTCACCAATTCTGCCCTTTTTGGTAATTGGCGGTGTTTTCAACTCCTCGCCGTAGTGAAGAGTGAACCGGCGATTCCCATGGCTCGTTGTCGTCGGTTCGTCCGATTTCCTCCTCAGGAAGGCGGCGGTGTGCATAAAAACACCGAGAGGCGTCGGATAGCTCTTTTTGGATACTTTTATTGACCAAAACAAAAACGTGGAGGATCCAGCCACTGAACTCCGCGGTAGCCGCGCACTTTCCCAACTCGCCGATCTCGCTCCCTGTCTCTTGCTCGCCCACTTTCTTCCTCTTTGCTCAATCTGACAATAAGGGTCACATCGAAATAACCGCGGCCCCCTTGGGGGTGCCAGTAACAACCGCTTGCATTGCAATCGCCCGCCATTCTAAACTTTATCTGCATGTAATTTTTTTTTCAACCCGTCATCACCCGTCGACGGTACGTTTTGCCCGTCGACGCATTTACGTCATCGATGACGTCGACTAGTCGGGACAGCTCTAGTCTCCATCTACCCAAAGACCATAGCCTATTTTTAGATGAGTTTTGTCAGTCGAGCTACTTTTTCAAGGCTTTCCTGATATGATTTGTGCCTAGTCTGTCACTTACCCAGAGTCTTACCTTTTTTTCTTCTTTTTTTTTTTAGTGTCTCACAGCGCGCTAGCAGCATGGAAGTATACAGTGTACTTTGTAAGTCTCATGAGAAAGGCAACAACGTGACAGTTTGCGACATGATGATGCAGCTACAGGCGATGTGCCCTAATTTTATTGTTCTCTTGTCCTCCGGCATCAATTCGTCTGTGTACTATCAACACATCCTCCCCGTGTTTGTTGTGCTTTTTTTTTTTCCTTTTTATGTTTTTTTTTTCTGCTAAAAGAAGAAACATCCGCCACTCTGTTCCATTACGGCTCTTGACATTCAGTTTAAATGACTGGATAAAGTGACAGCGCCAATAAAACTGCTGGCTCAGAGCCCCGCAGAGGGAGGAAGAGAATGAGCAGATAAATTATTAAATGTTTGTCTTTGAGCGAAACCCTGGGGTGATGAGCGAGGCAGAAAATAAACAGCTCACAAGAATCCGGAAGGATTTTCCCACCCGACACTGAGCTGGTAGTCTGGGCATCGTTGTCTGTGATCCAGACTTTGTCAAACTTTGCAGTTTTGAACTGATTGTCCTTTTTTATTATTAAACAAAAGGCTAACGCGGCGCAACGTCTTCATGTCGTTTTGTTCAAATTGACCCGGAGTCATTTCGAGATGTTTGCAGTCATGCACAAAAGCTCAAAGGAGCCATCAGTGAGGCAATGACGTATCAGTCTGCTTTTCTGCACGGCAAACAAGCAGAGGAGCTTGCGTCATCCTCATCAGCTGCTATTCTGTTATATTTCGAGAGAGGGGAGGATAGCAATCCTTTTACTTGCGTAGAGTTGCATCTTTGTGGTGATTAGCTGAAGCAGTCCAAGAAATTTCCACAAAAAAAACAGCCAAATTGCTTCCTCTCACTAGTTGCCGTATGTGAAGTCGGTGGTAAATGCATTTTCATTATGCATGATAAAATTCAGGCTAACCTTTTGGCATGTTTTACTTCATGAGCCTTCACCTAAAGTGGTTTTAATTGCTACAAGGGTTTTTACTAGATGCACTGCTCTTTGAATATTTCTTTTTAGAGTTTGAATAGGAAAGTGTAAAGAAGTTAAATGCTATAAATACAGTGCCCTCAATAATTATTGGCACCCCTGAAAAAGATGTGTTTTTTAGCCTCTAATATATATATTTTTTTTAATTCAAATGATATGGGACTTTAATGGAAAAAAGAGAAAAATCCAACCTTCTACACAAGTGCATTCATTGAGTGGGGAAAAAATCCCACATAAAGAAAAAATTATTTGACATCAAATAATGTGTGTCACAATTATTAGCACCCCTGGTGTTAATACTTTGTACAACCCCCTTTTGCCAACAAAACAAGGTCTGGGAACTGAGATGGCCATGAGAGGAGCTTGATTTTGTGTCTGGTGAACCTTTGTGACGACCTAGCTTCATCTTTCGGGGAGAGGGCAACAGATTTTGATTTAAAATGTCCTGGTATTTCAAAGCATTCATAATGCCATGCACGCTAACAAGGTTCCCAAGGCCTTTGGAAGCGAAACAGCCCCACAGCATCACTGACCCACCCCCATACTTCACAGTGGGTATGAGGTGCTTTTCAGCATGCACGTCTTTCGTGGCACGCCAGACCCACTTAGAGTGTTTGTTGCCAGAAAGCTCAATCTTGGTCTCACACAAAAATACACCCGGCTTCAACTGGGACAAGATGTAAAAAGGTTGTCCGCCCGATTGCCTGCCTGAGCGGTCCACTGTCCGACAAAACTAAGGCACCCCTGCCCGGCAAACACTCAAGATGCTAATTGGAGCAATCCAACTCTGTGGTTTTGCGAGTGAATGGGAATGACTAATGAGGACCTCAATGCTCACAAAAGATATGCTGATTAGGGTCAGATGACCATTCTCTGGAAACAAAAGGGATTTGTATCCACTGATCCACCCTTGGTAGTTCTAGTAAGACATTTTTTGATATTGTATGGTGATTCTGTCATATTGAGGTGCATCGTAAGGCAAGAGAGACGGGTGGACTTGGTGGTGGGTCTTGCAAAGGAATTGCCTCACTCTCATTTGGGCGCACAGAAGGCGCAGAAGGAAAAATTGTTTTGGCAACAACCTCCAACACATAGCACTTGGAAAGGGGCGGAGTGTCATATGTCACCACATAAAAAATGTTTTGTTTTGTTTTGTTTTTTATGACTGTACCGTACTGTACTGTTTGGCAAACTGCAGCTTTTGGAAGATGTAAAACGGTTGTCCGCCTGATTGCCTGCCTGAGCGGTCCACTGTCAGACAAAGCTAAGGCACCCCTGCCCTGCAAACACTCAAGATGCTAATTGGAGCAATCCAACTCTGTGGTTTTGCGAGTGTGAATGGGAATGACTAATGAGGACCTCAATGATTAGGGCCAGATGACCCTTCTCTGGATACAAAAGGGATTTGTATCCACTGATCCACCGTTGGTAGTTCTAGTATAAACAGTTCTGATATTGTATCGTGACTGTCATATCGAGGTGCATCGTATCGTGAGTTGTAGTGTATTGTTCCATCCCTAACTCCAACCGATGCATTACTACAGCTCGATGTATTTTGACACCCATAGTACACACAGATACAATCTTGCATATTGTTTTTGATACTACCTCGAAAGATTATGAATATATTTCTTACCCTGATCTTTGACACAGAAGAGTGACACCGAGCAGCTCTAAAAAAAAAAAAATTAAAAATGAAATACAATAAAAGCAATGACCAAGGTTGTTTTTAGCGTAAACTTGTTGGGTCTACTCTGGAAAACTTTGAGCAAATCAGCACATTTTTTGACAAAGAACATAGTTAAAACACCGAAGAATACATCTTCAAAGTGTTCCCGGAGTCTTTTAAGGCATCACTTTAGAATAACCTTGTCTTGTCTTTCATGATTCCTTTCATGGTTCCCTCGCTCATCCTGAGACGTGGATGTCTGATATGGAACACAACGGCTCCCCTGATGTCTTTTTTTGTTCTCTGCACACTGTGAAGTGGAAGCTCGGTTCCTCGTGGCACATAACCCCCTCCCACCACCTACATCTCCCCTTTCGTATAGCTTCATCACTCGCTCCCCCAACCAGGTCCCTCCTCCCCATCAAGGGAGGCCACAGAGGAGAGGCAGATAAAAGTCCCTCGACCATTTACCTCACTATCACCTTCGCTTGATACCTCGTCTTTTTTACCGCGCCGAGCGATAGCCGTAAAAATAGTCTGGCTTTCACAAGTTTGACAGAACTTATCAGTCGGTCTCATCGTTTTGCTCTTGTAACGGCGAATCGGTTCATTCTCTTGAGGAGGTTACGCGCTTTTTTTTTTTTTTTAACTATTTTTTTTTTTTGTAAATTTAATTAAAGTTTCAAGAGACTAACTCAAGGGCATCTGTGACGTGAAGAATGTCAGCTAAAAGCGCGGGGAAGGATGAAAGAATGCCTGTGCGTCTCGCCGGGGCTTTAATAGCGTTTCCACGGGATGATTTGATATATTTTTATCTTTCCCCTCTCTCTGTTGAACTTTTTTTTTTTTTAATTATAACACAACATGATATGAAATCACCTGTCTGCTGTTTATAGCCGGCTTTGTGATGAATTTTCAGCTGCTCGCGGTCAATCTCGTTTCTGTGCTCACTTATCAGTAGTTTTGATTCCCTATTCGATTGAAGCGAAGATCTTTTATGAAAGTGGAAAAGGAGAAAAGTTATGGAATGGGATTATTGAAATGGAGACAGAGTATTTGGTTTTGTTAAAGTGATCCTCTAACTTAAGTACATGTTGGCTCTAATAAACCACAATTGTTCTCTTGTACTAAAATATGTTGTTAGAAACACATAAAATGTTAAATCGATGGCAATATATGGCACCGATACTGATACCAGTATAGGCAGGGGGCGCCGATCCGGCCCGAATTGGTGGTATCGGTATCGACGAGTACCAACATTTAGGGCGCCGATACCATCTACTGGCATCACTTGAACGCAAATGTACTGTCCTCCCCACGTGAGCTAACTTCCCAAATCCCGATGCATGACATCTGTATGTCTTTGTCTCGAAATTACCAAATGAAATTAACTCCTTCATCTACAATTTTAAGGATGTAAACCACAACGCATATCCGCGATGTTACGCTGCTCATTTAACATGGCATTTACAAACGATTAGCATGCGTAAGCTAACGCCTGCTATTATAGCGCCAATGGGATCAGAAAGCTTAAAACCGTGGGAGACTAAGCAAACTAGTGGTTTTATGATGAACAATGAGTGGCAAATTTAGAGCGCCGTACTTCAAACTCGTCCTGTTTATGAAAGTCGACTGTCATATGTGTTGTGCAGTAATAAGCAGAAGTGACTTCTGTGGCCAGAAAACACTCAAGCGGCGCAGCCGCAGCGCGCACACTAGATATCATCAAATAGCAACCTAGATGTCCTATGTTAGATCCCATGCTAACTCTCGCGCGCACACACTAGATATCATCAAACAGCAACTTAGATGTGCAATATTAGATCCCATGCCATTAGCTGCGTGAGCCCAGAGTGACGCGTAGTCCATATACTACATTGATGAATTAGAAACCGCCATGACTGAATGGAAGTTAAGCAGGCCAAATCAATCCATACCAGTGACTATAGATAATGCTGCAAATACTGTTAATTCAGTACATGTTACAGATGGACTCGGACCACAAATAGGATGTTTTGCTTATATGGTGAATATAGCTGCTAAGAGAGCTGCAGCAATCAACAGTGTGCCCACTTTACAAACAGTAAAGATTGTTCTCAGCACTTATATACAAAATTTCCTCAGATCAGTAAGAAGTAAGCACATAAATATTATGCACTAAAATGCTTGTTTATATGATGTTATCTTTGCTTGTGAGCAAATAAAAATAATAATAATGGTAATAATAATAACAGTTGTATTTTCTGTTTCAGAGCATTAAATGTATTGAATTGTATCGAAAATCGTACCAAACCATGACTTAACTGTATCGTTGCATCCCTTATACGTACATATATACATATACTATACATATACATACATATACTGTACATATATATATACACATATATATATATATATATGTTTTTTTGTTTTTTTTTGCTAACAGAGTGGTATCGGAATGGTATCGGCCGATACTGCACAGCCAGGTATCTGTATCGGTATCGGGCCCAAAAAATGGTATCGGTGCAACACTAATATTTAGTACATATTTTGACTGTTAGGTGGCGCCATGGTTTGCGGGCTCGCAGTGATGACGTCACTGGGATCTTTCCAAATGTGTAGCGTGTTCAACAATTGCTTATTGCTGCCTAAACTCGCGAAGTAAAATGCCACGATGTGCTGCTTTTGGATGCAATTTCCAGCCAAATGAAAACAAGGGGAGTGAAGTGAGTGGTCAAGGTGGAATTATTATTTTTAGTGAATAAATGTGCTTAAGTGGAAGCTTCTCCCCCTTTTTGGTCCCTGTATGCACGTACTGTATCCTACCCACCACGCGTTACAACTAGGGGTGCAATAGTTCAGTTAGCCCTCGGTTCGGTTTGAACCTCGGTTTAGGGATCACGGTTTCGGTTCGGTTTGCGTTTTGCATTTTTTTTTTTTTTTTTTTTTTTAAACTGCCTTTATTTTGCTTTTTTAAAAAATGAAATAAACACTTAAAATGTAAACATTTTCGACTGTTAAAAGGCCTCTTAGCTCTTTGGCTAGTGCAGTGACTGACTACTGAAATACACACACAGTAGTAAAAAAGTTACTTGGCAAAGTAACTGGTGTTACCTTTCATGTTTTTTTTTTTCATTAAAAAAAACAAACAAACAAACAAACCCAAAAACATAGTAAACTTTGCTATGTTATGAGGTCATTTAATGTTGTAAATCAACTGTTAAAGTTGATAAAATTGCTCCCGTTTTTGCATTAGTTCCCTTCTGTCTACTTTCGACATGTGAACATTTTTAATACTGTTTCATCCTTTAAAGATAGACTCAAGTCAAGATTTTGCCAATTTAGGAGTATTATAGATAAAAAGTGGCTTAGATTCGCTCGGAAGGTTTACTACAACAGAGCCTTTCTGAGAAGTTTACTGCTCTAAAATGGCGGCTGTTTACTAACGCTACCGAGTCTGTCATTTCGCATGTAGTTCTATATCCATGAGATATCTAGGTGTAGATTGTATTCTGTCGGCTACAGTCAGGAAATATTGGAGCCACCTAGCCTAGCATCGCGTTTGCTACAGCATCTCAACAAAGACTCTTCCCTCTCCGTGTCTTTTTCTCACGTCATTCAAACAACGTACTAACGAACATTGTCTCGTTGCAGAAACGGTGACCAAATCTGAACAGATGAAAAAAAAAAACGTAATGCACGAAAAACGTGCAGATTTTGAACGTAACGTACGGCATACACATTTAAAAATCAGTGCTCACTTGTACAAAGTACGACGAGATCGTACAACTTGACAGGTATGAATTATAGTGGACCGTCACAGTTAGGTAGTAGCACTGTAGCATGGGACGTCCAACTATCAGTGGTCAGGGCAAAACTATGTGCTTTAGCGAAATCATCTTCGATGGCTTTGTCGGAGAAATATGTCCGCGAGGGAACAATGTAACGTGGGTCAAGCGTTGCAAATAAATTAATGAAGCCCGCCGTGTGTTTTCACTGGTGTCATCTTCGGGGTTGTCCTGCGCTGAGAAAGTGATATCTGTGGGTGATGCAGGTTGAGGTGCCGGAGTCATGTTATAAAAGTGTTGGCATTACCATGAGGAACAAGCGCCGAGCAATGCTTGCAATTTTTTTTTCAATATTTTCTCTCCTTCCGCATTGTAGTCCACGGGGAAACCAAAATGTTGCCACACCGCAGTTTTGAAAGAAGCCGGTGCTTCCTCAAAATTCGGTCTCTCCACCGCTCGCCATAGCTATTTCTTTCTTGTTTCACTTTCACTTCGCTCGTAAGCGAGAGAGGGCGTTACTCGGCTTCTATTATACAGGCGCTTGACAGTGACCCGACATTTACTTGCGGGGCGGGAATTTCTCCACAGCGGTGCTTCACGTCACACACAGGCACACAGAGCTCGATCAATTCATTCCAGAAGCGTTCGGAATACATTAATTGCAAAACGGAAAAGGCGCGGTTCATAAAGGCGTATTGAACCGTACAGGGCGAACCGAACGGTTTGGCTTTGAACCGCAACCCGTTGCACCGCTAGTTACAACTGGCGCCTGAACATTTTTCCTGGATCCTCAGTCAAGTAAGGGATCCGTCTATTTTCTGGATCTGACGGTCCCACCCGCGTCTGCAATATTGGTTTTGGATCTGTCCATTTTTTCGATTCGTCGGTCCCACAGCGGCTTTTCGGATCAGTCTATTTTGTAGAATCGACGGCTGATTGCGGCTGCAACATTGCCATGGGATCGGTGTAATTCCTGGATCTTCGAGTGAGTAAAATACGCGGATTTGGATTACTATTGCTATCTTTTTTTTGTTGACTATTCTTCATTGGAGTTTTCCCCAAATCATACTAAATAAGTAAAGCACTATGGCACGCTACAGTGACGACAATGACTCTGACGTAGACCTTACAACAATGTTGGAGTTCATCAGGGAACGCGTGTTTGCATACTGCTGAGCTCCCGAGTGAAGAGTAGTCAAGGTGGAAATATTATTTTTTGTGAATAAATGTGCATAAGTGGAAGCTTCTCCCCTTTTTGGTACTTATATACACGTATCCTACCTACCACGCGTTACAATGTACAAAACATGAATTACACAAGGTGTGCTCTTTGGCCTGTACTGTATGTAAAGCACACAGCAGCTCTAGATGCTAACAATCTACATACTTATATTGGGATAAGTTTGAAAACGCAATATGCTTACCTTGAATATCTGCTAATAAAACCGGAGTTCCCAATAGCATACACTCTCGCTCCCAACCGGAGTTCCCAACAGCACTCTCTCGCTCTGTTGCCATTGAGACTTTTGCCCAACTTTTGTCTTATCAGGTATTGGCTGCACGCATTTTTTTCCTGAAGCTCGTCTTGTGAACGACCGACAGTGCTGTCCTGCTCTTCACTTTTCAGATCTGGTTCAAATAGGAAGGGTAGAACTGACGACATGTTGGGAAAGCTAACGAGTGACACGCTGGAATTTCGGCAACGGGCCCGGTGACCTATCACTTAAAATAATTTTACCAACATGATTAAAACAAAAACATTAAGAGGGGTTTTAATAGAAAATATTTTAACTCATACTAACATTTATCTTTTAAGAATTACTTGTCTTAAAAATAAAGGATCCCTTTATGTAGCGTCTATTGAGGGGTTTCTTGTCTGCGTTTTTAGCCTTTTACAGAGCACTCATTTAACTCATTTGCTGCTTTTCACAGTGCTATGAATTCAATTCAAACTGATTAGCGAATAATCACTGCCATCCCTCTCAGACAAAATTGGTTGGATGCAAGGGCGTAGGATTGGTCTCAACCTTGGTAGGGACGGTGTAACCGCATAATCTGCATGTACGTTTTTTGCTTGGGATTGGACATAAATAAGACCAAACCGATTGGGTGCACGGGGGGTCAGGGCTACATTGCTCACGAATATGAAGCAAATTGATAGGCTAAATTACGTCGATGTCGATCACAACGCTAGCGTGGGTAGCTCACAGCATCCCAAGATTTTTTTTTAAATGTACATAGTGAATTATTAGTTATGTTGTGTAGGGGTGTGACAAAATATCGAAATGGTGAAATATCATGATACTTTGCATCCCAAAAGGTTATCGATATGCTCCTGCCAAGAATCGAGATATCGTTTTAAAACTAGGGCTGTCAAGCGATTAAAATTTTTAATCGAGTTAATTACAGCTTAAAAATTAACGAATCGTAATTAATCGCAATTCACACCATCTATAAAATATGACATATTTTTCTGTAAATTATTGTTGGAATGGAAAGATAAGACAAGACGTATATATACATTCAACATACGGTACATAAGTACTGTATTAGTTTATCATAACAATAAATCAACAAGATGGCATTAACATTATTAACATTCTCTTAAAGCGATCCATGGATAGAAAGACTTGTAGTTCTTAAAAGATAAATGTTAGTACAAGTTATAGAAATTTTATATTAAAACCCCTCTTAATGTTTTCGTTGTATTAAAATTTGTAAAAATTTTCAATTAAAAAAATAAACTAATAGCCCGCCATTGTTGATGTCAATAATTACTAGGGCTGTCAAAATTATCGCGATTACGCGTTAGATTTGACAGCACGACTAAAAAATAAATAAAATGATAGATACCAGCTCATGCAACAGTGGCGCCACCAGGGGGTGCCCAGGGGTGGCCACGGCCACCCCTATAAATTGGTTGGCCACCCCACTGGCCACCCCGCTTGCCAGTATATCGTTAGATTGTTTTAGCATCAGTTATGTGTTTCATCCCAAATGAATGCAATTACGTTGTTTTGTTAAATTTAGGGCTGTCAAATTTATAACGTTAACGGGTGGTAATTATTATTATTATTTTTTTTAATTAATCACGTGAAAATATTTATCGCAATTACGCATTCGCTGTACGCCTCATTCACGCATTGCCGTAAACAGCCTACAATGGCGCCGTTTTACTTATATACAGAGATAAGAGGCAGTGTCAAGTGAGTTGAGTAGATACAGGCATTTATTGGGGCTGTGCTTTTAATTGGCAAAAGCTTTGTCATCTCTCCCACAGCAACTATAAATATTGTGTGAAGCGACATGGGGAAAAATGACAGGAGTTGATCTTTTTCTTAAAACCCTGTAGTGTACCCAACGCAGAGAAGATATAGCATTTGCAGCCACCACACACAGTCATGGTTGCACAACAGTTAAGTCGCTACAGTATTATTTACTGAAAGCTCAACAAATACACTAGATGGCAATATTTAGTCTCAATATACAAACTCCCATTTTTATAAGTCTTTCTATCCGTGGATCCCTTTCACAGAAAGAATGTTAATAATGTTAATGCCATCTTGTGGATTTATTGTTATAATAAACAAATACAGTACTTATGTACAGTATGTTGAATGTATATATCCATTTTGTCTTATCTTTCCTTTCCAACAATAATTTACAGAAAAATATGGCATATTTTAGAGATGGTTTGAATCGCGATTAATTACAATTTATAACCTGTGATTAACTCGATTAAACATTTTAATCGTTTGACAGCCCAAGTTAAATGTACACCTTAGGCCTAATATATACATAACACGATAAAACAGAATTGTTGTGGAACTCAAAATGCTGACTGGACAGTTATGGACTATGCACATTAAATCATTCGTAACATCAAATATTACACAATACACCAAAGTATATCAGTAGCCGTGTCCTTAAGTCTTTCAGATAGTTTTCCCCTGACCTTTTTACTGCAATAATTAAAGATACACGATAATATCGGTGGCCGATAATTATCTGCCGATAATGGCAATTATGACGTCACACAGATAATCCAGATAATAAAAAATTCAACCGATAATGTAATCCGATAATTATATACTTGATTTAGCCTCCAAATGTGCACAACCGAAGAATTCAGCACGCCGCCTCCTCAACCCCTCCCCTCTCTGAAGCCCCTGAGGGAGGAGGGGTTGAGGAGGCGGAGTTACACGACAAGAAATAGTTGAATATTATGGCGGCTGTTACTAAAAAAACGACGCTCTCGCCATTTGCGAAACATGTACCGCAGAAGTTCCAAGAGGCCGAAAGAAAGCGTCCTCATTCAAAATCACTAACCCAGCATCCATTTAAAACTGCATCACAAAGATTTTTGGAACGAATGCCAGGCTGCTGCTGCTAGCGGGAATGCTAAAGCTATTGTAAACACTAAGTTAAACTAGGGGCTTGTGACGATTCAGAGTCGGGTTGTTTGGGAAAGCAGCCCAAGGCGGGTGGTAAACTCGCATCTAAGGCTAAACACCGGCACGACTGGAGACCGATAGTCGGCAAGTAGCCGTCTTCTGACAGAGCCAGCCGCTCTGGCCGGTGTTCTGCAGAACACCGGTCCGGCAGGCCGCCGCCGCCTCACCATCGGCGGGGCGGGCAGAGCCCGGTTCCCCGGCTTCAGGACCTCCGGCGAACACCCCGGTTTCTCGAGCGTTCCCTCACGGCGTGTGAGCAGAGCCAGGCCCCGAATACGCCGCGGCAAACCGGCCGGTGCGGGCGGATTATCCGGTACGAACGTAGCCGCCGCCGAGACGAGACACGATTTTTTTTTTTTTTACCGAAATGACCCGAGAGCCAAAACCCTGGATAAAAAAATAATGCAGTTTATACGACCACCATTCTTCATGAAAAACATGCCAATCACATTTTCACCACTACATTTGGAAAAGTGATGTCCAGTAAGCAAGCTTATCATGACGGCACAGTGTTTAGATGATAATTTAAACATGGAGAAAACGAAGTCAGCCCGTCAATAATACATTCAGTATGTAAAATGACGAGCGGTCAGATGACTTTGTAATGCCGCCTTTATTTTCGGCTTAACAAAACTCAGGCACAAAACAACACGCACGGAGATGCGAGCTCCAACTGCATCCAAATAGTACTGCCGCTTATCAGTTTCGCTGCTGTAAAGCGAATGTCGCGACTCGTGAGTGCCGCAAATGTAAACAAAGTGCTGCAGAATGGGTACATGACATCTCGCTCTTTTGAGTTAATCATTTTCACAGTGTGCAACAAAGCATATAACATTAGCAATAACTTTTCAAATTAATTTAACTTATTTGTCTGCTCAATTACAGTCACAGTAGATAATCTAAACTTATTGGCACTTATTAACACTTATTAATTTAAATATGCACATTCCTGTTGTAATGAAATAACAATAATATTCTGTAGCCACAAATATTCAAAATCTTTTCTTCCAAGTTTTTTTTAGGATTAAGTATAATAATGTATTGCTTAAAATAAGGCTGTTAAGATTATTTTCAGCTAGCTATTTTTCTTCCAAGAAATCTGAGAGAAATACACATGAAGTGCTGGCAGATAATTTCACTTATTTCCAATAGATTTACACTTAAAACTGACTAGTTTTAAGGAAGTGTGTTTTGCAGTGTATTAATGTTATGTTAGGAATGGCTTACTTTTAAAGGCATTTTTGTGCAACTTAGGTATTTACTCTGTAAGTAATTGTTGCCAAAAGTTTACCATTACACAATGTCAGACAATGTCATTATTTAGATGTTGGAATTGACAACTTGTTCATATTTTATGTTGGAAAAAAAAAAGCAATAAATTATATTTTTGCACAGTAATATTTTCTTTTGTTTAAAATTTTACATAAATCTTTTAATAGAATTATCGGCTTGACATTATCGGTTATCGGTAGGAATGAGGAGGAAATTATCGGTTATCGGTATCGGTTGAAAAATGTATTATCGTGCATCACTAGCAATAATATAATGAAGACCTGAAATTATGGCTTTTAGTTTTGACCACCCCAAGATTTTAAGTGGCCCCATCTGGCCACGCCTATGAAAAATTTCTGGAGGCGCCACTGTCATGTAACATAGATAACAAGTTTTAAGACAATCGGTTCACTGATGATAGTGGAGTAAGATTTCAATGTTAGTGTCCACAAGGAGAAGAAGAAGAGGACAATCACTTGATTGGCAATTTAACTGTCCTTTTTAAAAGTTGTATTCATTTCCCTCTTCATGCACACTTGGTTATTGGTTACACTCTCCATGATTTGAACTAACAACACAGAAATAGCTAGCAGCCAGTGTTGTTAATTTTACTTTTAAAAAGTAATTGATTACAGTTACAAATTACTTCTCCCAAAAAGTAATTGCGTTAGTAACTCAGTTACCTGAATGTAAGAGTAATTAGTAACTTGGCAAAGTAACTAGTGATAATTTTCATGTTTTTTTTCCCTCAAAAAACAAAAAACAAAACAAAAAAAAAACAGGTCACACAATGTGAAGTTTAAAGGGTTTTGGGGACAATTGGCCCTAGCCCAATTCTTTACCCTCCACTTAACTAGACACAAGGGTATTGCGATAACTAGATAATAACCTTTGCTATGTGTGGAAGTCATTTAAAGTTGTGAATCAACCGTTAAAGTTGTTAAAATTGCTCCCGCTATTGCATTAGTTCCTTTCTATCTACTTTCAACATGTGTAAGTTTTAAAACTGTTTCATCATTTAAAGATAGATTTAAGTCAAGATTTTGCCGATTTAGGACCATTTTAGATTAAAAAAAAAAAGTAGGTTCGCTAGGGAGGATCTCTACAACAGAGCCTTCCTGAGAGGTCTACTGCTTTAAAATGGCGGCTGTTTACTAACACATGTAGTCTTTAAAACATGTTGCCAATGCAGCCGTGTCTATCATTTGCATCTAGTTCTATAATATGTGATATCTACCGTATCATGTGGGCGTAGTTTGCAGGCTACAGTCAGGTATAGACCCTACCTACGTGACGTCACAACTCCGCCCTCCTGACTGGTGCCGCCCAATTGTCCGTCAACACATCGTGTTTACCTGTTACGGCTACGTACATTCCTCCAATTTACGGCGTGTTTTTCTGCTCGTTAACATTAATAATCAAAATGGTGAAGGCGTGTATGGCGGTCGGTTGCAATAACAGAGAAGATAGATGGAGAGACTTGAAGTTCTACCGGATTCCGAGAGACCCGGAGAGGAGAGAGCGAGATGGGCTGCTGCAATTCGACGAGAAAACTGGGCTCCAAACGATTACCACAGATTATGTAGTAGTCATTTTATATCTGGTAAGATGCATTTAATATATATTTAGAGGGTTTTGGGCTGACAACCACAATTAAGATCATTGCTAGGCTAATCGCCGACAACATACACGTATGTATGTAGTGAGAGTGCTATCGCTAAACCATATAAACATTAAAAGTAGGGCTGTCAAAATTATCGCGTTAACGCGCGGTAATTAATTTTTTAAATTAATCACGTTAAAATATTTGACACAATTAACGCACATGTCCCGCTCAGAAAGTATTCTGCCTTTTGGTAAGTTTTACAGCAAGGCTTTTTTTGCTGTCCAACAGCGAACTCTTGTGGTCGCTTTGCGACATGGTTTATTATTTTCTTGCCAGTTCATTATGGCTGCACGACGTCTCGGGCTGATAATGTTGTGCTTAAAGGATCCTTGGACAAGATTTGTCCGTAAGTATGGTTGTTGTAAAGAATGTACATATTATGTTAGTAAGCGAAATGTTATATTTTTTGTATGAGACGCTTTTTGTTTATGTTTAGTGAACCTGTATAGCGTGCTAAGCTAACGTTGTTGCTAATGCAATGCTTGTGTACTTTTATTTTGTAGTTTTACGACGGTCTAAAGAGGACAATGGTTTGAGGCCATTTTATTAATAAATCAAATGAAAAAGGAAGAAGTCTAATTATTAAGGCGTCGTTGACTAGCTGTCTAGCTTTGGAAAAAGTAGACACTTCGGAGTGAGGACAGCATAGACAGATTTAAATGACAGTAGAGTGAAATGCCCACTACAGTCCTTATGTACCGTATGTTGAATGTATATATCCATCTTGTGTTTTATCTTTCCATTCCAACAATTTATTTTACAGAATATATATATAATTTACAGAAAAATATGGCATATTTTATAGATGGTTTGAGTTGCGATTAATTGCGATTAATTACGATTAATTAATTTTTAAGCTGTAATTAACTCGATTAAAAATTGTAATCGTTTGACAGCCCTAATTAAAAGCCCTAGCTCCATTGACAAATGACATGAAATACATTAGACTTGACAGTGGATGTTAGCAAGAACAAAAGATTTTGAATTGAAAATTTCGTAACTCACCTTTCCAAGCACAAGATAGATTCCTGCCGAATTTTTGTGGACGAGGACCTGTTTCTCCCAACCAGCAACGAAGTATTTATAAGCCTCCAAGCTCTTGAAGTTTTTCAAACTTTCGTGAGAATAGGCTGATTTTGTGTGGACAAGATAGTTGTAAATATCAGGGTAGCTAGCAGATGTCAGGCAAAGACGGCGAAAACAGCGGGTCGAAAAACATCGATTTAGGCATCAAATATGGATCTGGCGAATAGATAAACTGAAGCTTTTCCACATAACGCCTTTTATGCAACGCATCCAGTGAGTTTACGGCATCCGAAAGCACCGGGTCTTCCATGAAATGCATTATAAATTGCTCGATCAATTGAGACCATTGATAATACAGACACAAAATGACGGACAAGGGGGCGGAACAATACAGCGATCACGTGATTTTGTCACGTCGGTGGGTAGGGTCTATTATTGGAGCCACCTAGCATCGCGTTTGCAACGGCGTCTTCCCCACTCCTGCTCTGCTCTCTCGTCTCCGTGAGTCCGTCTCTGACTTTTTTTATTCAACCAACTTAGTAACGCATAGTAACGCACGCCTTTCCCGCCTCAGTAACAGTAACGGCGTTGCCAAGATGAGAAAAGTAATTTATTAGATTACTCACGACTGAAAAAAATAACGCCGTTAGTAACGCCGTTATATTGTAACGCCGTTATTAACAACACTGCTAGCAGCATGTAAAGATTGAACGAAATTTCCCAAAACAAATCGAATCAAGGGTGCATATTGTTCAGAAATCCATGCGAAATGTGGAAAAATGTTGTCATTGTATCTACATTTACTGATTTGTTTCGTAAAAAACTAGTGCTTTCCCTCCATTATAATATAGGGTATGTTGAAAAATGCACTCAATTACTGCCATGTGTGTCATTCAATGTGCTGTAGCTGTTTTGAACCCCTGCTGCACTTCTCCCCTGCGTGCTGTGTCAGTCCCCGCGAGGGCTCGTCAGGTCAACACAGCAGTCTATTAAGTCGCGCCGGTCGCAGCGTGGCGGAAGTAGCGGCGGCTTTTGTGCAGCCAAAGCACACATTGCGCCGCCGTACGCCAAATGTGAGGGAGGAAAGATTGTACGCGAGGCTTCATTTCCATAAACAGTCTCTCCTGCAAAAGTGTTTTTTGGAGTGTGCACAGCGATGAGGCAGCTGCTGCTGTGATGTGGAAAGCAAACTGCACTTCCCCCTCATCTTTTGCTCACTGCATTATATAACTAAAGGTCTGATATCATGTCTTCTGGTATGGAGGTGAGGGAATAGGAGGATAATATAACATTGGCAGTTTCACATCCCCACTTCTTTCAAAGTAGAATTTATTCATGTTACTACTTTTGGGAATTTCATTTTGTAGCTAGAAAATGCAATTTCTGGAGAAACTGCAATGGTAGCTTTGCTGGGTTGGTTGGTGATTAACAGTCAGGTGAAAAAATTAGGACATCCATTAATATATCAATGCCTGATCTTGTTTCTCTGGAAAAGAAAGTGATTTAATTGCAGGTAAACAACAAAATTTAACATTGTTTTACTCATTAAACCAAATATATCAACAAAAATGCATATTCTAACTGAGGAAAAAGTTAGGACACCCTACTACCTAATACAGTGCCTTGCAAAAGTATTCGGCCCCCTTGAATCTTGCAACCTCTCGCCACATTTCAGGCTTCAAACATGAAGATAGGAAATTTAATTTTTTTGTGAAGAATCAACAACAAGTGGGACACAATCGTGAAGTGGAACAACATTTATTGGATAATTTAAACTTTTTTAACAAATAAAAAACTGAAAAGTGGGGCGTGCAATATTATTCGGCCCCTTTACTTTCAGTGCAGCAAACTCACTCCAGAAGTTCAGTGAGGATCTCTGAATGATCCAATGTTGTCCTAAATGACCGATGATGATAAATAGAATCCACCTGTGTGTAATCAAGTCTCCGTATAAATGCACCTGCTCTGTGATAGTCTCAGGGTTCTGTTTAAAGTGCAGAGAGCATTATGAAAACCAAGGAACACACCAGGCAGGTCCGAGATACTGTTGTGGAGAAGTTTAAAGCCGGATTTCGAAACAAAAAGATTTCCCAAGCTTTAAACATCTCAAGGAGCACTGTGCAAGCCATCATATTGAAATGAAAGGAGCATCAGACCACTGCAAATCTACCAAGACCCGTCCGTCCTTCCAAACTTTCTTCTCAAACAAGGAGAAAACTGATCAGAGATGCAGCCAAGAGGCCCATGATCACTCTGGATGAACTGCAGAGATCTACAGCTGAGGTGGGAGAGTCTGTCCATAGGACAACAATCAGTCGTAAACTGCACAAATCTGGCCTTTATGGAAGAGTGGCAAGAAGAAAGCCATTTCTCAAAGATATCCATAAAAAGTCTCGTCTAAAGTTTGCCACAAGCCACCTGGGAGACACACCAAACATGTGGAAGAAGGTGCTCTGGTCAGATGAAACCAAAATTGAACTTTTTGGCCACAATGCAAAACGATATGTTTGGCGTAAAAGCAACACAGCTCATCACCCTGAACACACCATCCCCACTGTCAAACGTGGTGGCAGCATCATGGTTTGGGCCTGCTTTTCTTCAGCAGGGACAGGGAAGATGGTTAAAATTGACGGGAAGATGGATGCAGCCAAATACAGGAACATTCTGGAAGAAAACCTGTTGGTATCTGCACAAGACCTGAGACTGGGACGGAGATTTATCTTCCAACAGGACAATGATCCAAATCATAAAGCCAAATCTACAATGGAATGGTTAAAAAATAAACGTATCCAGGTGTTAGAATGGCCAAGTCAAAGTCCAGACCTGAATCCAATCGAGAATCTGTGGAAAGAGCTGAAGACTGCTGTTCACAAACACTCTCCATCCAACCTCACTGAGCTCGAGCTGTTTTGTAAGGAAGAATGGGCAAGAATGTCAGTCTCTCGATGTGCAAAACTGATAGAAACATACCCCAAGCGACTTGCAGCTGTAATTGGAGCAAAAGGTGGCGCTACAAAGTATTAACGCAAGGGGGATGAATAATATTGCACGCCCCACTTTTCAGTCTTTTATTTGTTAAAAAAGTTTAAATTATCCAATAAATTTTGTTCCACTTCACGATTGTGTCCCACTTGTTGTTGATTCTTGACAAAAAATTAAAATTTTATATCTTTATGTTTGAAGCCTGAAATGTGGCGAAAGGTTGCAAGGTTCAAGGGGGCCGAATACTTTTGCAAGGCACTGTATATATATATATATATATATATATATATATATATATATATATATATATATATATATATATATATATATATATTAGGGCTGTCAAACGATTAACATTTTTAATCGAGTTAATTACAGCTTAAAAATTAATTAATCGTAATTAATCGCAATTAATCGCAATTCAAACCATCTATAAAATATGACATATTTTTCTGTAAATTATATATATATTCTGTAAAATAATTTGTTGGAATGGAAAGATAAGACACAAGATAGATATATACATTCAACATACGGTACATAAGGACTGTAGTGGGCATTTCACTCTACTGTCATTTAAATATATATATATATATATATAAATGTGTGTGTATATTTCTGTCTCCATCCATGTACCAGTTTATAATGCGCACCATGATTTTACAAGTTGATTTTGGGGAAAAAAGTGTGCGTTATATTCGGGAAATTACGGTATGTGCCCATAACCATTATGGATTTTTTGATGTGTAAATCATGTGATTTGGACAAAAACTGTAGGACAAGTAGCGTTTTGAAATGTCTTTTTTTTTCCGCTCAAAAAAATTGGTATTTTTTTGCGCATAAAACAAAAAAAGAACCTGCGTCACGTTATAATTCCAGTCTTTTTGGTGGTCAAACAGTTTTGGCTGGGCAGCGTACTAAAGAAACGAATATTATTGATGGTATAGACCATCAAATATTTATATATTCCAATTTGGAGGGTCGTTTGTATTCCATTTATAATTTCCCTAGCCGTAGTTAATTAGCAAAAAAGTCATGGGTTGCAAATACACGTTGTGAACATTTTTTCCCGAGAGCGGATTAGCTTTTAAACGTATTATTCTTTCAATGTTTTTGTCTATTCTTTTCGCCAATTTGTTTAGTTTTGACTCCTGGGAGTTGTAGCTGCAAAATAATTAGCATTTACCATCTCAAACATCCATTTATCTTTGCATCCTTTTATTGCTTTTCAGGTTGAGATTTATCTCTTGGATCCGGCTAAGGTTTTTCTTTCAAGGTCTGCAAAAGCTTTTTCGTCTCCTTCATTTAGCGATTTTTATTTGTTTGTTTTTTTGGCATGTCTCCGAAACCTTTTGTGCATCAAAGAGGATGTGTCAAATCTCAAAGAGCGAAGACCACCGTGACGCAAACTCTTTTGGAAATGTCTGACATTTTTTCACACTTCAAGCTCAGTTGGAGGGTAAAGCAAAAGTGACATTTAAGCTTCCCCATCGGGAAGATGGGAAGGTTCACACACTCCAAGTGAAAATAATAATTACTAAAAAATGGAGTGTCTTTAGGGTGTCAGTCTGAATGTATTAACATAAATACTACAGACAGGACAACATGGTAAAAAGTCACTTTACAGTCAAATTTGCAACACCAGAGACAATTTTTATGCTTATTTTCCACAGGCCTAAACGAAAGTTATATTGCGGTGAGACATTTTAGCCATTTTTACTTTGTATTAAAGTCTTGGAAAAAGAATTTTCAAAAATCTAAAACAAATCAAAGAACTTTATTATGCCATTAGAAACTTAGTTGTGCAGCGAGTGTTAGCTCGCCATGTTTTCATCACGTCATCACAAGAGGACTATGGTTTTTTACATTAGTCGGTGGTAAACTTTCGGCCTTTTAGCCTAAAGCCAAAATGCAATTTTAGCTATTTTCAGAAGTTTTCGGCGGCGAATTTTCTGTGTCACCTCTTGTTTTAACTAATGCTGTCAAATTTATCGTGTTAACGGGCAGTAATTAATTTTTTAATGAATCACGTTAAAATATTTGACGCATTTAACATATGCACGGAATGACCCGCTCATGCATTGCCTCAAACAGATTACAGGGATGCTGTTTTTTGCACATTGAGAGCTAAGAGGCAGAGTAATGGGAGTGGACACAGGCGTTCATTGGACCGCGCCGTTTATTGGCATAAGCTTCGGCAACTCTTTCACAACAAACATAAGTATTGTGGCAAGCGACGTGGGGAAGAATGACAGGAGATGAACACAACGCAGAACATATACCATTTGCAGCCACCACTGACAGTCATGGTTGCCCAACTTTCCATCATGCATTTGGGTGGAACAGTTATGTCGCTATAGTATAATTTAATGAAAGCACAACAAAAATAATATTCCTATCTCCAAAAAAAAATAATGTTCACAAAAAGAAAAGTGCTCAATACAAAGAGAACTGGCATTCCCAATCGAAATAGCAATGCAAAATACACATAATTTTTTTTTTTTTTTAATTACAAAAATATTTAGTCACAATATACAAACTATCAGAAGTCTCCTACGTTGTGAAGTCAACACTCAAATGAACGTAAGGTACAATGAACCCGGAAACTACGGCTTCAGTCGAGGGGCAAAACGCACTTGTTGGCTAGATCTCTAATTGATTTAAAACTCGCCATTGACACCTTGTAGTGTATTTCAATCACTACCTAACGTTGTTAAAGACACTGTGGAAGAACGGCAGGGAGCCCATGTGGCATCCCGTTTGGCGACATCAATAATGGCGAGCTACTAGTTTATTTTTTGATTGAAAATTTTACAAATTTGATCTAAACGAAAACATTAAGAGGGGTTTTAATTAGGGCTGTCAAAATTATCGCGTTAACGGGCGTTAATTAATTTTTTAAATTAATCACGTTAAAATATTTGACGCAATTAACGCATGCAATGAATGACCCGCTGGCATATTGCCTCAAACATTACAATGAGGCCGTTTATGGACATTAAGAGTGAAGAGAATGCCACCGGCCGCTTGGGGGCAGCGCCGTTCCATACTCATGTTATTTCTTCTAAACGCGGGAGAATTAGTAGTTGTGAGACGTTTATGCTGTATTCACAATGCAATGCAAATTGCTATTTGTGCTCCACACATATTTCGGTAAGTTTTCTTTCTTTTAGTGGCAATTATGTGTCTCTTGTTTTATTTTGGGTAAGATATGTACAGATACTGTATATGTTATACAGTAAAGGCGAGTGGAAACAGGCGTTCTTTGGACCGCGCCGTTTATTGGCATAAGCTTCTCCTTCACAACAAACATATGTATCATTTAGTGAAAGCACAACAAAAATAATATTCCTATCTCTCCCCCCCAAAAAATGTTCACAAAAAGAAAAGCTCTGCAGTCTATAGTAATGGGGCCCTATTCTGACACACAGTTAAACAACAATGCAAAATGAACTGGCATTCCATATCAAAATAGCTATGCAAAATACACGTAAAACTTTTCACTCTATTTTTATTATTGGTATTTTTATTCTTATTATTATTATATTAACTCTACTTTTGATTGAACATTTTACAAATTTTATTAAAACGAAAACATGAAGAGGGGTTACTATAACTTGTAACTATAAAATTTATTGTTTAAGAACTACAAGTCTTTCTATCCGTGGATCACTGTAACAGAAAGAATGTTAATAATGCCATTTGTGGATTTATTGTTACAATAAACAAATACAGTACTGATGTACAGTATGTTGTATGTATATATCCGTCGTGTGTCTTATCTTTCCATTCCAACAATAATTTACATAAAAATATGGCATATTTTAGAGATGGTTTGAATTGCGATTAATTACGATTAATTAATTTTTAAGCTGTAATTAACTCGATTAAAATTTTTAATCGTTTGACAGCCCTAGTTTTAATATAAAATTACTATAACTTGTACTAACATTATCTTTTAAGAACTACAAGTCTTTCTATTCGTGAATCCCTTTAACAGAAAGAATGTTAATAATGTTAATGCCATCATGTGGATTTATTGTTTTAATAAACAAATACAGTACTTATGTACAGTATGTTGAATGTATATTTCCGTCATGTGTCTTATCTTTCCATTCCAACAATAATTTACAGAAAAATATGGCATATTTTAGAGATGGTTTGAATTGCAATTAATTACGATTAATTAATTTTCAAGCTGTGATTAACTCGATTATAAATTTTAATCGCTTGACAGCCCTAGTTTTGACCCTTCAGGGAACTCATTTTAGCACAATTGTGCGCCAAAGTTGAATAATTGCAACAAGAACAAAAAGATGGCAGCTGTCTGCAAAGTAGTACAGTGGTATGAAAAAGTATCTGAACCTTTAGGAATTTCTCACATTTCTGCATAAAATCACCATCAAATGTGAGCTGATCTTTGTCAAAATCCCACAGATGAAAAAACAGTGTCCAGTATGCAAACAATGACAGAAGGAGGAAAAATAAGTAAGTGAACCATCACCATTAATATTTTGCGGCCTCCCCTTTGGCAGCAATAACTTTAACTAGACGTTTCCTGGAGCTGCAGATGAGTCTAGTGCATCGATCAGGACTCCTCTTGGCCCATTCTTCTCTACAAAACTGCCTTAGTTCCGTCAGATTCATAGGATGTCTGGCATGAATCGCTATGTTTAGGTCAGGCTACAGCATCTCAATGCGGTTTGAGTCTGGACTTTGACTTGGCCTCTCCAGAACGTGTATTTTGTTCTTCTTAAACCATTCTGAAGTTGATTTACTTCAGTTTTGGATCATTGTCTTGTTGCAGCATCCATCTTCTTTTTAAGTTCAACTGTCTATCAGACGGCCTCAGGTTTTCCTGCAAAACATCCTGATAAACTTTTGAATTCATTCTCCAATTAATGATTGCAAGTTGTCCAGGCCCTGAGGTAGCAGAACAGCCCCAAATCATGATGCTCCCTCCACCATGCTTTACAGTGGGGATGAGGTGTTGATGTTGGTTAGCTGTTCCATTTTTTTCTCCACACTTGACGTTGTGTCTTCCTCCCAAATAATTCAACTTTGGTTTCATCAGTCCACAAAATATTTTGTCAAAACTTCTGTGGAGTGTCCAAGTACCTTTTTGCGAACCTTAAACGAGCAACAATATATATTTTTTTTTTTAGACAACAGTGGCTTCCTCCGTCTAGTCCTCCCATGAACACCATTCTTGGCCATAGTTTTACATCTAGTTGATGTGTGCACAGAAATATTGGACTCTGCCAGTAAGTCCTTAGCAGACACTCGAGGGTTCTTTTTTTACCTCTCTGAGTATTCTGTGCTGAACTCTTGGCGTCATTTTTGGTGAACAGTACTTGGGAGAGAGGCAACAGTGCCAAACTCTCTCCATTTGTAGACAACTTCTCTGACTGTCGATTGATGAACATCCAGACTTTTAGAGATGGTTTTGGATCCTTTCCCAGCTTTATACGAATCAACAATCCTTGATCGCAGGTCTTCAGACAGTTCTTTTGACCAAGCCATGAGGCACATCAGACTTCTCATCGAGACATTTCATACCAGGTGTGTGTTTTATAGTGGGCAGGGCAGCTTTAAACCACTCATCAGTGGTTGGACACACACCTGACTTAAATTGTTTGGTAAAAATTGGTTTCAATTGCTCTTTAAGTGTCCTTAAGCAGAGGGTTCACTTACTTATTTCCCCCTTCTGTCATTGTTTGCATGCTATCCTCATTAAAATATGAAGACTTATAAATGTTTGAGTGGTTTTAGTTAAAGCAGACACTGTTTTTACATCTGTGTGATTTTGACAAAGTTCAGATCATATTTGATGGTGATTTCATGCAGAAATGTGAGAAATTCCAAAAGATTTAGATACTATTTCATACCACTGAATGTGAAGTGCGTAGCGGCTCACAGCTACATTACCCCTACATTATAATGTCATGGAATTAGAGGTAAGATCTTCAGTCCGAGTCCGAACCCGACCTGGCCTGAAATCCGGGTCTGGTGGAAAAATGTGGAAAATTTTAATGGCAAGATTAGTTTAAAAAAAAAAAGTCTACAGACTGATTGGGAGTTTGGGACAGCCCTATAAAAGTTAGCAATGTTCTTGTCCCAATTTCTCGACTTTGGCGCTTAAAGGGTTTAAATGAGTATCCTAAAGGTTAAAACAGTAGAGAAAAATTCTCGTATATTCCTGTACTTTTGCTTCCCCAAATATAATTATTTATGTTTCAATAATTCATGGCTAGCCCTGTGGCTCTTTAATAGTCACATTGTGCCATCTGTATAAAGGTGAATAATACAAACAAACAAAAAAATCTAGTATAAAGTACTGAAACACAATAAATGTGTCATCTTCACTAATGACTTTGAAAAATGAAAAATAATAAAAACAGATATCAGCTCTATACATTAGCAAACACAGATAACAACGTCATAAAATATTTTAAAATAACATCACAATCATTACAAAATAAATCAACACTGTCATTTGTGTTTCCTCATTGAATCGCAACAATATTAAAAATAAATTAAAAGTGGAAAAATTCCACATCATTTATCATCCGCACAGAAGTAGGCACCAAAATAAAGTAACACAAACAATGCAATAAATATGAAATAATAAGCAAATAAATCAACACTATCCAATTTAGCTGTCCACATAGAGCACGGCACCAAATATAAAATAGAACATAAAAATTATATCATCGTATTGCAAAAAAGAGGAAAAAATGCTAATCAAATAGTTATGGCTATGCTTATGATATAAATTAAACTTATAATTAACAAAAATAATTATCCAATTTACTGTCAGACCTGGCATATGTATAGTATTCACTTAGTATGTGTTGTGGTAGTTAGTATTAGCAGGATACGTTTCCGCTCGTCTGCGTGGCTGTCCCGTGTTTGGTGGGGCTCGTGCGCGGCTGGACGTGATTGGGCCCGCTCGGGTGGGGGGCCGCGGTGCCAGGATTGGCGATGGGACGTCGTAGGGTCGGTTGCCGACGGGCGTACACTCACAAGGGATTCACACGATTACTGTTTTCTAGATCACAGAGCTGATTTGTGTACACTCCACCCCTCCCAATAACTTATCTTATAGACTCCCCCAACACCCTCCCCTTCTTTCCCTGGTCATCAGGCCCCCACATGGTGTCAACCGAGAATACATCTAGCTGACGATACCACCAACATATTAATGGTTAGTGTAGATGTTCAATGTATTTCTTGTTGTTGTTTGTGTTTCCTTTCCTCCTTCTCTTGTGTTTCTTTTCTTCTGTTCACCCATAAACCCTTCCTGTTCGCTGCTTCGTCATAATAAACAAGGTATGTTGAATGATCACAATGGGTTTATGTTAGGGCTGTCAAACGATTACAATTTTTAATCGAGTTAATTACAGCTTAAAAATTTATTGTAATTATTCGCAATTCAAACCATCTATAAAATATGCCATATTTTTCTGTAAATCATTTATAGAATGGAAAGATAAGTCACAAGACGGATATATACATTCAACATACGGTACAAAGGTACTGTATTTGTTTATTATAACAATAAATCAACAAGATACCATTAACATTATTAACATTCTCTGAAAGCGATCCATGGGTAGAAAGACTTCTAGTTCTTGAAAAATAAATGTACAAGTTATAGAAATTTTATATTAAAACCCCTCTTAATGTTTTCGTTTTATTAAAATTGGTAAAATTTTCAATCAAAAAAATAAACTAGTAGCTCGCCATTGTTGATGTCAATAATTACACCATGCTCACTCATTGTACTAACCCATAAAATCAGTTCGACCCAAGCGCCAGCAGAGGGCGCCAAACACCACAAAACAAGTAACAAGCTGACATTACACTGTACTGTCATTTTATTCTGTTTGAGCGGGGCATGTGCGATAATTGCGTCAAATATTTTAACGTGATTAATTAAAAAGATGAATTACCGCCCATTAACGCAATATTTTTGACAGCCCCAGTTTATGTCATACTCTCAATGTGAAACATTAAAACTGTTCAGACCATCCGGGCACTTAGACATCCATTCTCCATGTCAAACAGCTGAACAGGACAGATTTAATAAAAAAAAATAAAAAAATAAAAAAATAAAAACTTCCATCTAATCTCATCAATATGTAAATTTAGTATATTAAATTAGCCTAATTTGCCTAACAATAGTCCGCTAACGTAAATGCTACGAATGCTAACGTACTAACAATTCTCATTGTAAACCGCTCACACGTAACTCCACAAACTGTAGTTGTAAACTTAATTACAAATGCATACACAAACATATATTAGCTGAAACGACTTACAGCTATATGTGGGCCTAACCAGAGCGCAGCTGTCCCTTTATCCATGTCAGACTGCGACAGTCCAACCAGACCCAACGCTGCCACCAGAGTGCAGTGTATCCTCCATCATCAAACAAAATACAATACTTTTCGACTTTCTGGATATTTATTTTGTAAGGATACTCTAAAGCAGGGGTCCCCAAACTTTTTCCTGTGAGGGCCACATAACTTTTCCCTTCTCTGATGAGGGGCCGGGGTCAGTTTGTAACATAAAAAGTGACGATTGCAGGAGTGACTAAATGTAAATATTTATTGTTTTTCAGAAAGCCACAATCAAATAACCCTATCTGGATTCTTCACAGAACAAAAGTAAATGATATGATATGATATGATATGATATGATATGATATGATATGATATGATATGATATGATATGATATGATATAATAATAACACTATTAATTAAATAGATAATAACCAAATAACCCTCTCTGGGTTCTTCACAGAAAAAAGCCAGGAAATAAATCACACTATGGGGGGGGGGACAAAAAAAACAATTGAAAATGCTCTCTGGTATTGTTTGGGGGGCCGGACCAAATGTGGAGGTGGGCTGTATCCGGCCCGCGGGCCATAGTTTGGGGACCCCTGCTCTAAGGGTTAATTCCAATTTACGCTGAAATTCAGTTTACGTCGCCAGCATAGGAACGGAACTCGTCCGTAACCCGGGGACTACTTGTATAGACCCCAATCACAAACGTCGCACAATCACGTGATCGCTGTATTGTGCCACCATATTGTCCGTCATTGTGTGTCCGTATTGTCAATGGTTGTCGTTTCTAAAGGGGGATTCACTTGCAAATTATGGAAGCCCCGGTGCTTTCAGACGCTGTAAACTCATTGGATGAGTTGCATAAAAGCCGTTATTTGGAAAAGCTTCGGTCGATCCAGTCGCCAGATCCATATTTGATGCCCAAACCAATGTTTCCTCCCGTCCGGTCCCGTCCCGTGCATCAGAGCTCGTCCTGAGACCAAAAAAAATTCAATCATACTCCAGTTTATGTCACGATGAGGAGTCGGGTACCCAAAATCGACACCGGCCTGAATATAAACCGACATTTGGTCAGCTGAGCGTCACCGTTGTCACGATTGTAAAATGAAACTTGATCTACAACGGGCCGGTGTGTGCCGAAAAATAGCTGCCCCGCGTGAAATGTCCCCCCTGACAGGAGCGCTTATTTATAACGCTTTATTGACATGATCAAATGTTTTCATGGACGCATTACAGTAATGGAATTACGACTGTAAGATCAGTTTTAAATAATTAAATTACACAAAATATTAGTACTGTACTTTAGTAACAAATCGTGGACTGGGCCACATAACCATCTTTGAACAGAAATGTATTAGTCTACAGGTTTTCACGACCATATCCCAATGACAATCACACAGGTATGACATTTATTCGTTCAAGCAGAGTAAAATAATACATATTCACGGTACAAGAAAGTCGTTTCCGTGTGGGCGCTCCCGTCAGGGGGGACATTTCACGAAGGGCGGCTATTTTTCGGCACAACACCTGTTGTTGCGCTCACCTTCTTGCCGCGCGACCGTGGTGACGAGCTTCGTAGTCTCCGTCTGATGATGTCTGCGATCGTGTTGGCATCATATTGGTGTTTTCGCCGCTGTCTAACGGCTGTCGACACAAACGCATCATGGACCGAGATAAACAAACCTTGCGGCTTCAGAGATTTGCCCTTTTAACAATGCGCACACAGCAACTACTAAAACTACTGTTTATCTTCTCTGTTACTGCAACCAACCGCCACACACACCTTCACCATTTTGATTAATCAATGTTAACGATTGTCAGGAAGGTTTTTGGGTTCGTTTACTAGGCGGTGATTCCTTAGACAAGCAGAAAAACACGCAGTAATAGGAGGAATGTAGGTAGCGGTAATATGTAAACACGATGAGCTGACGGACAATATGGCGGCACCAGTCAGGGGGGCGGAGTTGTGACGTCACGTGGTTGGGGTCTATAGACCCTACTCACATGACGTCACAACCACGCCTCCGCGCCATATTGTCCGTCAACTCGTCACTGTTGATGCATTACCGCTACGTAAATTCCTCCTATTATGGCGTGTTTTTCTGCTCGTTAACATTAGTAATCAAAATGGTGAAGGCGTGTGTGGCGGTTGGTTGCAATAACAGAGAAGATAGACGGAGAGACTTCAAGTTCTACCAGATTCCGAGAGACCCGGAGAGGAGAGCGAGATGGGCTGCTGCAATTCGAGGAGAAAACTGGGCTCCAAACGATTACCACAGATTATGTAGTAGTCATTTTATATCTGGTAATAAGACAGTTGTCATACAATTAATTTACAATTTCACTATTGAGGTCAAAAGCCAAAAAATAAATTCAACTAGGGACAATCTGGAGTAGTGCTATCGCACTTCATATTCATTACATATTATATATGTATGTAGTGAGAGTGCTATCGCTAAACCATATAAACATTAAAAGCCCTAGCTATATTGACAAATGACATGAAATACATTAGACTTGACAGTGGATGTTAGCAAGAACAAAAGATTTTGAATTGAAAATTTCAGAACTCACCTTCCCGAGCACAAGATAGATTCCTGCCGAATTTTCGTGGGCGAGGACCTGTTTCACCCAACCAGCAACGAAGTATTTATAAGCCTCCAATCTCTTAAAGTTTTTCAAACTTTCATGAGAATAGGCTGATTTTGTGTGGACAAGATAGTTGTAAATATCAGGGTAGCAGATGTCAGGCAGAGACGGCGAAGACAGCGGGTCAAAAAACATCGATGTAGGCATCAAATATGGATCTGGCGAATGGATAAACTGAAGCTTTTCCACATAACGCCTTTTATGTAACGCATCCAATGAGTTTACAGCGTCAGATAACACCGGGGCTTCCATGAATTTCTCTATAAATTGCACGACTAATTGAAACCATTGAGAATAGGGCTAAAAAATGACAGACAATATGGCGGCCGGATACAGCGACACGTCATTGTGTGACGTAGATGAGTAGGGTCTATAGGAAAGTCAATTACATGCAATGACATTTTTCGGCCACCAGAGGGGAGCACTGCCCCGCCTGTCTCTCCTCAATCTCTGCGTATGCAGACGATCGATCATCTTGAAGGGCCCACGGAAGTCTGAAGGGGCCCGAGAATAATCATCTCCTAGGCCCCCCACCCACCGGTCCTGTTCACATTTGTTCCGCCACTGGAAGTCAACACTTATAATTTACTTTCACGGGCCCCATAAAATCCTGCGCTTGGCCGGATCTGGCCCCCGGGCCACCAGTCTGGCACCAGTGATCAGGGGCGCCGTATAGGGGTGAAAAGTGGTACCGAATCTAAGGGCCCATGCCCTGATGGGGGCCCACAAAGAAAATTAGAACATACGGTAATTGTTTGCTAATTTAAGTATTAATCATTATCATTTTAATAGGAATAAAACGAAGGGTTTCGTTTTCTTGTTTTGTTTTGGGCAAAAAGTAAACACCCAGATAGCTTATGTATTACCAACCACCCCTCCCCCCAACCCCTGTATTTTCATTAAATGGTTTGGTCCGCCCTTCCTTCAATCAGACCGGGAGCAGAGCGGTGCGCATTTACACCACTCAATGACTCGTGCAGCGCGGTACTGCAGAAATGTTTTCAAAACAAAAATCGGGTTTTCAAAAGAGGAAAGAAAAGAAAGCAAAACAGGAGATGGGTAAAAAAGGCCAACAGGATATCACAAAGTACTTCACAAAAACAGGTTGGGGTCTTGTGTCAATGTAGTGCTGAAAATTAACCTGTTATCTTAGCACCGAAGCGGGGTCCCAGCTCACTCTGCAAGAAATACGGGATTTTCCCGGCCTCAATGAGCGACATGCACCTATTCAAAAACATGAATTCCAAATAATGACGGCATTTTTGGTATCCTACAGATGTTAAAAGTTGGTGTGGGAATATTCTATTTTAAAATCGGCTTGAATCCAGTTTGTCAAGAATTTATTAAATTTAGTTTGTCATCAATTGAATTAAGTTTTTAAACAAGGGAGCTGTAGCCTGTAGTGGAGATTGCAAATTTCCAGATGAGGCTAAGCCTACTCCATAATGAAATACTGTATTTGTTTGCTAGCTAGTGTTTGCTCCACTTTTAGTTTACATTTAATCAGTACAGCAGGCAAATCCTTAGCAATCTATTCATACTAAAACAGTTGTATACTGTAGTGTAGTTAAGTTCAAACAAAACATTTATTCTAAGTCATTCATTAGGGTCTTTGCTTTTAGAATATTTCTAATAAAAATATATTTAGATTGTAAAAGATGGCCTTCAGTACATTTCTTATAGATGATATCAATCTATTCATTATTGCTCTATACGCTGTATGTTTACTTAAATATATTTTCATCTTAAATCAATGCAGAAAATGCGCAAATTAGTGTGTAAAGATTCACCAGAATGCAGGAAATTACGTAATTGATACTCTAAATGTGTGTGTGTCCCCCGGCTCTGGCGGTGGGGCCCAAAGTGATATCTTTTCATGGGGCCCAAAATCCCTGGCAGCGCCCCTGCCTGTGATCCAAGCAAATATACAGTCGACAATAAAACATCTTCCACTGAAGACCACACAAGTAGGTTTTTACGTATTTGTCTGGCAAACCTCCATTGTAAGCCTTGAATAATACAACCCAGTAGATTGAATCTTATATTTTATGGAAGAATTTGCAGAGCTTAAAGTGGGAGTGGGTGCCCAGATATACAGTATGCAGCCTCATGTGTGCCAAAGTCAATATGTTTGTCAGATTGCCCCCAACCATGGTAACCGTGCTCTGTAAATGATTCCTTATTTTCCGTATAATGAACTTTCTCTCTCAAGGCCGCCCGCCCGCCCGCCGCCTGTGACTTTGCCTCGCAGCACAGTCACACTTTTTCCTATCTTATTGTGACTGAATGTCTGTGGAATCGAAACGGGCGCGCAACCCGACTTACAATTAGAGCGGAGCTATTTCAATCGTGTTTTTTTTTTTCCCTTTTCTTTCTGCTTTGTGTGTCGCCTTCATGAAGACGAATACACCATCACATTTGTTAGCTCACTCCAAATGAGGCTCCGGCCATTACTTTTCATCAAATCATTTAGCAAATGCTTTGTCCAAAACCATTTACAATAATACCTTTTGTCTGGCTCATAATTTCTCATTACGCGGTCGGTGCTGACAACGTGCGTATACGTTGTCCTTGGAGGTTTCACAGGTGCTTCCCCACCGGAAAAAGAATGAAACTTAATGCCTGTTTTATCTTCCAAAAATTAAACTTCTATTCTCCGATCAAATTCTATGGATGGGATTACCATCTTGGTCACACTTTATTTGACAGTGGCAACATAAGACTGTTATAAGACCGTCATAATTATGACATGACACTGTCATGAGTAGTGCTGCAACGATTAATCGGTTAACTCGAGTATTCGATTAGAAGAAAAAATATTCGAATTAAATTTTGTTGCTTTGAGTATTCGTTTAATTAATGTGACATTGTAATGGTTTATTTTGAAAGTTTTTACATTGTTTATTGATTAGGGTGGATACAGTGGGGCAAATAAGTATTTAGTCAACCACTAATTGTGCAAGTTCTCCCACTTGAAAGTATTAGAGAGGCCTGTAATTGTTAACATGGGTAAACCTCAACCATGAGAGACAGAATGTGGGAGGGAAAAAAAAACAGAAAATCACATTGTTTGATTTTTAAAGTATTTATTTGCAAATCATGGGGGAAAATAAGTATTTGGTCAATACCAAACGTTCATCTCACTACTTTGTTATATACCCTTTTTTGGCAAGAAGCATCAAACGTTTTCTGTAACTCTTCACAAGCTTTTCACACACTGTTGCTGGTATTTTGCCCCATTCCTCCATGCAGATCTCCTCTAGAGCAGTGATGTTTTGGGGCTATCGTTGGGCAACACGGACTTTCAACTCCCTCCACAGATTTTCTATGGGGTTGAGATCTGGAGACTGGCTAGGCCACTCCAGGACCTTGAAATGCTTCTTAGGAAGCCACTCCTTTGTTGCCCTGGCTGTGTGTTTGGGATCATTGTCACACTGAAAGACCCAGCCACGTCTCATTTTCAATACCCTTGCTGATAGAAGGAGATTTTCACTCAAAATCTCTCGATACATGGCCCCATTCATTCTTTCCTTTAAAGAGATCAGTCGTCCTGGTCCCTTTGCAGAAAAACAGCCCAAAAGCATGATGTTTCCACCCCCATGCTTCACAGTGGGTATGGTGTTCTTCGGGTGCAATTCAGTATTCTTTCTTCTCCAAACACAATAACCTGTGTTTCTACCAAAAAGTTCTATTTTGATTTCATCTAACCATAACACATTCTCCCAGTCCTCTTCTGGATCATCCAAACGCTCTCTAGCGAACCGCAGATGGGCCTGGACGTGTACTGGCGTCAGCAGTGAGACACGTCTGGCAATGCAGGATTTGAGTCCCTGGCGGCGCATTGTGTTACTGATAGTAGCCTCTGTTACTGTGGTCCCAGCTCTCTGTAGGTCATTCACTTGGTCCCCCCGTGTGGTTAGGGTTAGGGATTTTTGCTCACCGTTCTTGTTATCATTTTGACGCCACGGGGTGAGCTCTCGCATGGAGCCCCAGATCGAGGGAGATTATCAGTGGTCTTGTATATCTTCCATTTTCTAATAATTGCTCCCAGAGTTAATTTCTTTACACCAAGCCTTTTACCAATTGCAGATTGTCTTCCCAGCCTGGTGCAGGGCTACAATTTTGACTCTGGTGTCCTTCAACAGCTCTTTGGTCTTGGCCATAGTGGAGTTTGAAGTGTAACTGACTGAGATTGTGGACTGGTGTCTTTTATACCGGCAATGAGTTACAACAGGTGCCATTAATACAGGTAATGAGTGGAGCGTCGTTAGACCTCATTAGACCTGGTTAGAAGAAGTTAGACCTCTTTGACAGCCAGAAACCTTGCTTGTTTGTAGGTGACCAAATGCTTATTTGCCACTCTAATTTGGAAATAAATTCTTTAAAAATCAAACATTGTGATTTTCTGTTATTTTTTTTTCACATTCTGTCTCTCATTGTTGAGGTTACCCATGTTGACAATTACAGGCCTCTCTAATCTTTTCAAGTAGGAGAACTTGCACAATTGGATTTTGACTAAATACTTATTTGCCCCACTGTACATTGCCCTCTGGTCTGCCTCATTTTACATGGCGGAATCCAACTGCTCCCTGTTAAGACCAACGTAAGCTTAGTTTTTGTTTGGGCTAATGTTTTTTAATGCATTTGTAATTTAAGTTTATATGTATATTTAGCCGTTTTTTGTGGGAATATGAGTCTGAACCATTTATTAAGAGCATTAGAAAAAAAAAAAGTTAGCATATTACAGCATTTAAGCTAACGGACTTTTGCTATGTGAGTTAGCCATTTGTTCTTCTGTTGTACATAGATCCTCATTTATTTATTTTTAATACAGTTTTAGGCACAGCTCAGGTATTTTAATTTTTCATGTTCCTCATCCGATTACTCGATTATTCGAACTAACTAGTTCATCGAGTAATCAACTTCTAAAATAATCGATAGCTGCAGCCCTAGTCATGAGCATTAAGGAATGCTTATGACTGGAGTTGGGCATTGAGCATCGATGGGATCCGGGACTAACACTCCGTTTCTCCCGGAACCGTTCAAATTTTTTCATTTTGAATTCAAGTTTCGATGCCCTGACCGCAGACCGGAAAAAAATAACTGCCGAACACCACGAAGGAGAAGCCAAATGAAGAGTAGCTCCGTTATGAGCAAATCAAATGAAGCGGCTAATTTAACTTAGCACAAAAACGTGTTGCTTCACTTCACATAAATGACGACAGAGTCACAGAGTAACCACACAGAAATAATAGCAGACCCTCTGTTAAAACGTGCAAACTTACCGATTTTGTTTTATCAAGAGTTTCCAACGATGTGTAGTGCAGAGGAGGTGTGTAGCGTCTGTCCACCTCAAGGACTCTTTTCCAACTAAAGTAATAAATTATTTTTGCATGCTGCTACCAGTAAGTCACCACTAGGGGAAGCCAAGCGCACGTAGCAAAACCAAAGAAAAACTTTAAAGTCCGGCGTTACAATAATGAAATCTTGTGGACGGATGAACAATATATCAGCTTAGAAAGAAATCAAACTTGAAAAGTAGTCAACTTAAGATCAAGGGAAAGAACATTCCCCGCTTGTCAGCTCTTAACTAACTTGTAGGAATACCACCTAAAACAAACGATGCAATACAATAAATACCTGCAGTATAAGACACTCTAAAACATAGGCAAAATAATATGTGTAAATGTTTTATCGGTGAGCTTTTGAAAAATAAACATCTTAGTGAAAGTGCACTCCTGTGGAAAGAAAATTCATCATATTCAAGTTCAAAGACTGATATTGATATGCAAGTTAGAAATAGCCCTGCGAGAACATTTATAACAAAGTTCATTGAAAGTTCATATAATTTAAAAATAATTGAGAAGTTAAGAAATTAATATAAACTATGCAATTTGTTTCACCCTACCTATGAAAAGAATCGGAATCGAGAATCGTTTGGAACTGGAATTGGGTCGACTAACATGGAGATGATGCGTCCGTATCATAATGTCCGGGACTTGCCCGGGAAGCGGTATGTGTGAAAGCAGCCATAAGCATTCATTAATGCACATGACAGTGTCATGTCATAATTACGGCCTTATGACAGTCTTATCACACCACTGTTAAATAAAGTGTTAAAGATTTCTTTAAATTCCATATTAGAATGAAAACAGAAACATTGCTGACATCCACAGTGCTTCACCGAGTTGCGTCCAAAATGCAATATATTTTATATTAAAAGCTACTGGGACAGTACTGAGCTCTAGTGAAGTGTTTTCATAGTCTTTATTGAGCTAAGGGAACATATTTTACGGCAAGCAAAAATTGGATACAAGGGTTGTTTATTCCTTCTTTCATCTAGTGAAAGAGCATTTAATTAAATTGACTGTCTTCATGCGTCACGAAAAAAAAAAAAACATTCATGGAATGAAGTAAGTTTTTCTTTTAGACTCTAAACATGCAAAGGCAGACAATTGCACGAGCCAGTGATCTGAGTCACAAGTAAATCACGAGTCTTTACCTGTTGTGGTAAAGTCGAGTCAAGTCACGAGGTCGAGTCGAGTCACGAGGTCGTGTTGAGTCTCAGGGTCGAGTCTCTTGGTCGAGTCCAGTCGAGGCTTGAGGTCGAGGCTCGAGGTCGAGTCAAGTCAAGTCTCGAGGTGGAGTCGAGTCAAGTCTCGAGGTCGGGTCCCGAGGTCGAGTCTCGAGGTCCGATCGAGTCTCGAGGTGGAGTCGAGTCTCGAGGTCGTGTCGAGTCTAGAGGTCGTGTCGAGTCTAGAGGTCGGGTCGAGTCTAGAGGTCGGGTCTAGAGGTCGTGTCTAGAGGTCGGGTCTAGAGGTCGGGTCTAGAGGTCGGGTCTCGAGGTTGGGTCTCGAGGTCAGGTCTCGAGGTCAGGTCTCGAGGTCGAGTCTCAAGGTCGAGTAGAGTCGAGGCTTGAGGTCGAGTCAAGTCAAGTCTCGAGGTCAAGTCGAGCAAAGTCTCGAGGTCCAGTCCCGAGGTCGAGTCTTGAGGTCGGATCGAGTCTCAAGGTCGAGTCTCGAGGTCGAGTCTCGAGGTCGAGTCTCGAGGTCGAGTCTCGAGGTCGAGTCTCGAGGTCGAGTCTCGAGGTCGAGTCTAGAGGTCGAGTCTCGAGGTCGAGTCTAGAGGTCGGGTCGAATCTCCAAGTCGGGTCTCGAGGTCGAGTCTCGAGGTCGAGTCGAGTCACTAGATCGTGTAGAGCCAAGGTCGTGTCGAGCCGAGCCAAGTCGCATGGTTGTAAAGTAGTGTTGAGTCACAGGTTAGTCAAGGATTGGCAATTCAACATTTTCAACACCCAACTTGAACCTGTATTCCCAGTTCACCATCAGCTCGCTCAATGTTGAAAGCTGTAAAGTCCACAGGGCAGAAGTAAAATGTAAACCGCAAGCTAACATGTGTTAAACATGCTTTCTACCACCTAGCTGAATTACTTTAATGGCATTATATTTTCACACAAAAGCAAATGAAGCGTGAAATCTTGCTTAGCGTATACACAAAGTACCGTTAGCAATTAGCTAACGTGCAGGTTTATGCAAAATAACATTAGCAATTAGCTAAGGTTCAGGTTTGACTTACCTCCTGTGTCTTTAGGTGGCGGACAAAGTTTGACATTGTGCCTTCATTGTTGCAAATATTGGCATAACCGGTCTTGCATGTTGCCTTTCAGTGTTTTCCATTGGAAATGAAGTTTTTGTAGGCCAAATAAATTCGCTTGGGAACTGGCACAGCTGAATTTGCTATGATGCGTCTGCTGTCTTAGTCTGCACTCAATTGAAGGCGACCAAGCGGATCACTGGCAGGTGTGAACCAATCTTTGATCCAAGTTTTTCACGTCAGCTTGTCGGGTCATGAGTCATTGTCTGACGAGTCGAGTCAAGAGTTATTGCCTCACGAGTCGAGTATCGGAGCCTCCTAACTTGAGTTACAGTCTGCGTTTTTTTTCTTCAAGTCCGGGTCGAGTTGCAAGTCATCAAATATGTGACTCAAGTCAAATCCAGTCCGATTCCCTGAGACTCAAGTCCGACTTTCTGAACAAAGGTGATGGGATGGGAATTGAACCCTGAGGAACACCATTACATTAATCAGAATTCAGGGTAAAGATTTTCTTATTAAAAAAAAAAAAAGACTCATATTTAAGACAAAAACATTTTTCAATCGATTGCTTTAACAGACAAGTGTGTTATTAGTATTTTACCCATGCCATGCTCTTCAAACATGTACAGCCATTTGAGCTAATTTTCTACCATGCATTCGATGGCTTCGTCTATCGATCCAGTAACCAAGAAACTCAATAATCTAAAAATATCTGTGCTGCTAAGAATGAGCCATTGTATTCTTACAAGTTGCAACGGTTTCTATGGATGCCTGAATGGGAAGCTGGGGTAGTGCATCTCATCTGAGCTAGAAGAATCCGCCAATAAATCATCAGCACATGAACAAAAACCATCAATTTCTCAGCGACTCCAAACTACCCTGCTGCTTTGCATTCGTACGTCTGTCAGGAAAATGGAAAAGTGTGCTCTCACATGGAAATGCGCTCGGAATAATCAACTTACAGATTGCTTTCGCTCACTCCCGCCTTTTTTTTTTGCATTGATTAGCACATGTCACTCTAGTCTTTGAAACAAAAATCCTTACAGCACAACCTCTAAACTGACTAGGATTGTAATATGCAACTGTTTTTTTGCATTATTTTACTTTTAAAATAGTTCATTAAAAAGTCTGAGCTATGGATATAAAGCATTTTGCCAATGTCAGGCATGTTTGATTAACATTTCTTGGCTGTAGACCCAAAGTGACAGAATCGTCGACAACACTCATGCTAATGTCGTCTCGAGTTCATGACAGATGGTGCATTGGATTTTATACACTGTATGCTCTCCTTTATTAGCCCATATCCATACAAGCAACCCTTAAGCATGACATTTACGGGCTCTCTACTATTATGCGTCATTTTCATTTCTGCCACTAAAAACGTTAAGATCAAGGCCGTATAGTAGGCTATGAGATTGACCTACTGCGTGTCAAATGGTGAGGTCACATTAAAGTTTATGCCACTAAAATGAAGATCAAGGTAATAAGTCATGAAACCGTCGTCGGGAGAGTGAGTTACTGCGTGCCAAATGGTGAATTGGCTTTAGCTGGATTGTATGTTGCTTACATTAAAATGGAAATATATGTGTGAGAATGACTGGGCTGAAAAATGAGCCCCACTATATCTTTGTTTTTAACTCATTAACCGCTATCGATGGCAATAGAGAGGAAGTCTATTGCCTTTTGAGGATGATTTTGGTAAATATATATTTTTTTCTGTTACTATCACAAGGCATACTCTGTGAATGCTATACGGCGGAAAACATTCAGGCGACTTGAAGTTCCGCTCTGAGACCCCCAATTTGGCCAAATTTCAAAATTGTCCTATATGCATGTGTGATGCATCATTGGAAAGCTTAAAATCTCAATTTTCTGGGGGAAGAAAAATTTTGAACAGGAGGGCATTTTGGGAAAAAAAAAAAAAAAAAAATCAAACAGCAAAACCCTAACTGGAGGCGAGAGCACGCGAGAGCAGAATTAAAGACGCCACGATTTTAACGACATATTATCGCGTACTTATCTTGTTTCGATCCCAAAACTCCATGTAGCATGTATCACCCAGTGTCAAGACACAGCTGTGAATGGCCACAGCCAGATTTTTAAAAAAGATTTTATGAGTGAAACATGGTGATATAACAAGGGTCGCGATGCAGAAATCGCAGACAACAAGGAATGGTTTTTCTTTTTCACATAGTTACCCTTTTAAACATTATTTTTCTTTTTTGTTTTGTTTGGATTGATTATTTATCATCTAACATATCGGGGAAAATGCGACAGTCACAAAAAAAAGTCACCAAAAAAAAAAAAATACTTCTAAGTGATAGTTATGAGGTAGATAGCCGTGAGTTTTTTACAGACGCCAAATTTCTCATTGTGTCGTAATTTGTTTAAAGTTTAAAATATGGGAGTGAATGATTTTTTTAAGTCGTTTTTTTTTTTTTTTTTTTTTTTTTTTTAACTTAAATATTAGACATCAATGAATGATTCTAAACTAAAAATGACAGACATTTTGAATAATAAATATAATTACTTACCATCTATTTATGGCTAGGTTCAAGCAAAAGCGGTTGCGCGACGTCTGTAAACGGGGGTTTTCAAGGTAAAACGGACAAATTAAAAATAGTTTGTGGACTTATTGAGCCATGAATCTGCTATGGCAGCATATAGACATATTGTTGTTTCAAACACAAAAGCTGTTTTGGCTTAAAATACTGCAGTTTCTTTTAAAGAGGAGTGCAAGAGCAGAAACTGCTTTTTCAGTCTTGTCTGTGTTTTCCGCCATACATATGGCGGAAAATACAGACAAGACTGACAGACAAGACCCCGAAACCCCCTTTTACACACGTCGCGCAACCGCTTTTGTTTCAACCCAGCCATAAAATGAAGGTAATTATTTTATATTTATTATTCAAAATGTCATTTTTTGATTAGAAACAATAATTGATGTCTAATATTCCAGTAAAAAAAAAAAAAAAACTTTAAAAAATTATTCGCTCGCTTATTTTAAATTTTTAAAAAATTTACGTCACAATAAAAAAAATGGTGTCTGCAAAAAAGTCACGGATATCTACCTCATAACTATCGCTTTATTGTTTTTTGTTTTGTTTTTTTTTAGTCGCATTTTCTCCGATATGTTAGATGGTAAATATTCGATCCAAACAAGGAAAAATTGAAAAACAACGTTTAAAAGGGTAAATATATGAAAGAGAAAATCCTTGACGTCTGCGATTTCTGCATCGCGACCCTTGTTATATTACCATGATTCACCCATAAATTCCTCCCAAAATCCAGCTGTGGCCATTTACAACTGTGTCTGGACCCTCAATGATACATGCTACATGGAGTTTTTGGATTGGAACAAGGTAATAACGCGATAATATCTCATTAAAGTCATGGCGTCTTTAAGTCTGCTCTTTCATGCTCTCACATCCAAATCGGGTTTCGCTGTTTAATTTTTATTTTTATTTTTTTCAATGCCGTCCTGTTCAAAATTTTTCATCCCCCAGAAAATTGAGATTTTAAGCTTTCCAATGATGTATCACACATGCATATTGGACAATTTTGAAAATTGGCCAAATTGGGGGTCTCAGAGCGGAACTTCAAGTCACCTGAGTGTTTTCCGCCATATACTTCGGCTGCCAGTGAATGAGTGTATTACTAACAATTTACAGATACAGGTAGCCCCCGGTTTACAAACGAGTTCCATTCCTATGCTGGGGACGTAACCCGAATTTCTGCACAAATTGAATTACTGTAATTCTCGGACTATAAGCCGCTACTTTGTTCTTTCATTTTGAATCCTGCGGCTTATAGTCCAGTGTGGCTTATGTGTTGATTTATTTGGGTTAATATGTAACACTTTATTTGAAAGCAGTGTCATAAGACTGTCATCAGACTTCATAATTATTACATGACACTATCATGAGCATAACTGATTGCTTATGACAGATGTCATTAAAGGTCATCTGGCAAATATTGTCACTAACTCCATTTATGTCCATCTCAGATCTTTTACATCTATTCAAAAGTGAGATAATTTGCCGGATAATACTAAATGGAATCTGTTATAACCATTCATAAAGCATTTATGACAGTGTCATGTCAAAAATTATGATTGTCTATTGACAGTCTTTTGGCGCAACTGTCAAATAAAGTGTTACCAAATACCATAACTAGTGATTAATGAAACAACTGGAACAGTAACTGAATAAATAATTAGCACAGAAAAATAATTTTTATATTTAGATCAGTAGCGCTGCAGTGCATGCTAGGAGGCATGTTAGACAACAACAGTATTGACAGTAGGTGGCAGCACAGGTTGACTGTCTCCCCGAAGGGAGCAGTTATGGCCAAATGAAGCATCTTGAAGCAAAGAAGCTTTGCAGCCAATTGGTTCATAGTGGTTCATTTGGTCTTATGACAGTCGTATGATGCCGCTGTCAATTAAAGTGTTACCGGTTAATATCTTTTGGTGTAAATATCCCTTAATACAGCGAGGATAGTTGCGGCTTATAGTCCAGTGCAGCTTATCTAGGAGCAAATGTTGCTTTCATGTCAAATTTGGTGGGTGGCGGCTTATAGTCAGGTGTGCTTTATAGTGTGAAAATAACGGTACCATAATTGACGCACTATAAGGCGCACCTGACTATAAGCCGCCACCCACCAAATTTGACACGAAAACATCATTTGTTCATAGATAAGCCGCACTGGATGATGAGCCGCAGCTGTCCTCAGTGCATTGTGAGATATTTACACCAAAACATATTTACCGGTAAGACTTTATTTGACTTTATACGTTATTTGACGGCATCATACGACTGTCATAAGACCAAATGAAACACGATGAAGCTTTGAATCAATTGTCTGCAAAGCTTCATTGCTTCAAGAAGCTTCATTTGGCCATCACTGCTCCCTTGTGGGAGACAGTCAACCTCTGCTGTCAACACTGTTGTTGTCCAGCATGCCTCCTAGCATGCACTGCAGAGCTAAAGATGTAAATAACAATCAAAATGCAATGCTTTGTGCTACTTATGAGTTCCGTTACTGTTCCAGTTGTCATTATTGCTAGTTATGATATTTGGGAACACTTTATTTGACAGAACGTTCATTCGCTGCCACCCTTCCACTTCAAATGGATTGTATGTTTGCTAGTAATACATTAATTTCAAGAGTTTTAATTTAGTTTTTAAGATCCACATGGTTAGACATCTACCATTGTCACAGTTGACGAGCTAATGATGGCTGAATTGAAATATCTGGTGTTTAATTTTAGAAAGTCCTAAAAACGGCAGTACAAGCAAGGCCTAAACTGCTTTTCCACTGCAAAACAAAACAGACCTAATTCTTTTGATTTACTAAATTAAAGGCATAAGTCATTTCTGTTTCTCTTTCACTCTTACCTTTTTGCTCATTTTAAAGCATCTTCTCAACGACCCCCCCATCACCCTCGGTAAACTCGGCGGGATTTTTAACTATGAGGCAATTAATTCTCGCCTTGAACATTCCCAAGCAAAGGCTTCACATCTAATTGAGAACATTTGCCAGCCTGCCGAGTGTGAAATAGTTCAAGTGCAAAACGTGATTTCTGGCCGGAGTAATTCTCCGAGCTGCCTTTGTCAGATGAGAAATTTAAAAGAAATGGAGTCGGATTAATTCGCTGACGATGGACGATGCCAGAAAGTGCGAGGTGTCATAAAACACTCGGTGCTGGCTACAGGCTTGTCGATGACTTACAGCGCATTGAGTCTCCTTCTCGGAGTGAAACGAGTTGTTTTGTTTGTTTTCTAGCCTTGCGACCGCATGCACTGGCAAAATCAAAGACAATTTGTGTAGGAGTGTGTGTTAGGCTGTGTTCGGACTGCAGGCAAATCTGATTGCAAACTGTTCTGTCCTCAAATGGCTGGCTGTTCTTTTTTTTTTTTTTAGCAAGTGTCCAAATTGGAAAAGGGCCTGTTCAAACTGGCACCATTATTGACCCATCTGACGGGACGCTTTGGCAAAAAAGGCGTCATCCGGCGCGTGTAGGGTTTGATGTCATACAATAGCGACAGCGGCAACAAACATGCAACATGTGAGAAAGTACTGTTGGGCAAATACTGTAAGTATTTAGTCAACCAATAATTGTGCAAGTTCTCCCACTTGAAAATATTAGAGAGGCCTGTAATTGTCAACATGGCAAAGCCAGGCAAAACGTTTTCTGTAACTCTTCACAAGCTTTTCACACACTGTGCTGGTATTTTGGCCCATTCCTCCATGCAGATCTCCTCTAGAGCAGTGATGTTTTGGTGTAGTTTGGCAACACGGACTTTCAACTCCCTCCACAGATTTTTTTATGGGGTTGAGATCTGGAGACTGGCTAGGCCACTCCAGGACCTTGAAATGCTTCTTACGAAGCCACTCCTTTGTTGCCGTGGCTGTGTTTTGGGATCATTGTCATGCTGAAAGACACAGCCACGTCTCATCTTCAATGCCCTTGCTGATGGAAGGAGATTTTCACTCAAAATCTCTCAATACATGGCCCCATTCATTCTTTCCATTACACAGATCAGTCGTCCTGGTCCCTTTGCAGAAAAACAGCCCCAAAGCATGTTTCCACCCCCATGCCTCACAGTGGGTATGGTGTTCTTCTGTGTCTGCCTAGAGCCGTACCGCATGACGTGATCCATCCCCCTTTTCCAGGTCAGGACTTGTACCAGCGGCACATGGCGCATCCAACATGGCGTAAAGTGGGCTAGCCGCTAGGCCAAAAGTCCAGGCTAGTAGCTCTAGCCACCAGCACGCTCTCTTGAAGGCATCAGGAGGGAGGTTTCACATGCAATACACACAATGGACCTGTGTGCACCTGTTACACTCACCACTCGAAACCTCCACTGCCAGTTCGGGTCACAGCACCAATGTAACTGGTCTGCCTAGAGCCGAGCCGCATGACGTGATCCATCCCCCTCTTCCATGTCAGGACTTGTACCAGCACCACATGGCGCATCCAGTATGGTAGAGCGTGCTAGTCGTCAGGCCAAAAGCCCAGGCTACCAGATCTAGCTGCCACCGCGCATCGGGAGGGAGGTTTCACATGCAACACACACAACGGACCTGTGTACCCGCCTTACATAGGCTAGGTTCATACTCCAGGTCTTAATGCACGAATCCGATTTTTTTGTGTTTTTCACGACTCGAGTGAGGCATTAACTTGACGGTCTGAACATGAAAAGTCATATAGAAGTGAACCATTTCAAATCAGATCTTGGTCGTATATGGTTTAAATCTGATCTAGGCCACATTTTTCCAGAATGTGGCGGCGGTCCGAACGGTCAAGTCTCTCAAATCAGAATTAATGCAGCAATTACGTCAGCACACAAGATGGCAGCAATGTAGCTGTTCATTAGCGTTATCGCCTAGTGTAACCTCTGCTTTTACTACGCACTACAATACTACAATGAAGAAAAGAATAAACCTGATAATGCTCGGTTTCTTACTGTGCGACAAATGAGCAATCTTTCAGTAGTGCTTAAATGGCCTAGTCGGGGCAAACTGACGCACGTCATGCACGCACAATACGTAGTTATTTGTTTTGATGCTTCTACGCATGCGGGTCAGTTTGCTCAGCGCGTCTCGGACTGCGAATTAGTGCGCATGTGTAATACTTGAACAGGCTCAATGGACAAAGGCAGTCTGAACCGGCAGGCCAAAACACAGATATGACAAAAAATCGGGATTGTGCATTAAGACTTGTAGTATGAACCTAGTTATATATACTGCTGTCCTCATCAGCATGCTCCATTCTTTTTAACAGCTCTACACCTTGATTGATAGCTCTCTGCCGCATTGAGTTTTCCACCACGTAGAGCAGGGGTGCCCAAGTCCGGTCCTCGAGAGCCCCTATCCAGCTTGTTTTCCATGTTTCCCTCCTTGAACACAGCTGAATCAAATGATCAGCTCATCAGCAAGTTCTGCAGGAGCCTGATAATGATCCTGATTATTAGAGTCAGGTGTGTTGGAGGAGGGAGAAATGGAAAACAAGCTGGATAGGGGCTCACGGGGACTGGACTTGAGCACCCCTGACGTAGAGTGACGTCATGGACAGTCAAATCACATCTGAGGTGTTCAGATTGAGAAGCATGTTGACCATATCGGATGTGAAACTACCGATATCTCCAGTATGTGGTTTCAATCCGTTTCGAAAAAATCCAATTCCTGTGATTTGTGACTGTTCTGACTACAAATGAGCCATCCAATTTCAACCTGGATTGGCTAAAATCATCTTTTGGCTGCCAGTCTGAACAAGGCCTCAGGGCAGGGGTCTCCAAACAGTCCTCAAGTCCTGGTTTTTGTTCCAACCGATCGAGCACAGACATCTTAACCAGTGATTTTTCTGCTAAAACAAGCAGCACCTAACTACCATCAACTGATTAAGCTTGTAAGATAGCAGGTTGGTGAAAACATGTTGTCTTGTTTTGCTGGAATGGCGTACTGCACGCATGCTATTTTTAGACCGTGACGTCGCATCGTAAAGCGGAAGTAAAGCCGAAGTGGGACAATATAGAGCCGCCCTCGCATAGAAACAACGTAATTTGTGCTACTTTTCGCCGATAATCTTTCAAAAACAAACATGCCGATCACACATTGCTTTTTTGGAACTTGTAGAAACGACTCTAGAGATTACGACGCATAAAGGATGTTTTCTTCATACGTTTCCGGAAACCAAAAACTCGGGAGGAAAAAATGTGAAGACCGAATCAACTTGCGCGGACTTTAACACCAGCTCGGTGAATCCATTCACATTTCATATGCAGTAAACATTTTGTTGGGTTGGCATGGTCTTTCAGAGGACAAAGCGGGTAAGCACTTTTTATATTTTTAACTTATTTTTTTAGCGTAACGTTGTGCCGTACTGCTTCTGTCTGACAATGAATGACCTGAAAAGAATTACATTAGTATCTGACTGCCACTGTTACCGTTTCTGTTTTATATATATATATATAACAACTTTAGTAAGGGGGAAGTGTAAATAAAGTAAAGAATTAAGATTTGTTATCAATGAAAAAATTAAAAGGTGTTCGTTGGCTGTCACTGAGTAGCATTTGCGATCGCTACACCAAGCTAACTAAATTTCCCCCAAGAACGGTAACGACATAGGACAACCAGAGGATATATAATGTCATTGTCAGTCGCGTCGATAAAAAAGCTAAGGCTATGCTTAGGTCGGCTCGTTTTTTTTTTTTCGTCTTTTTCAGCCTTCGACACTCAAGCCATCTCTTTAACTGAACATTTTTATGTTCTTCCACATCTTTGCCAGTGAATTTGGCACCAGGCACATCATTTTCGGAGAGAATTGGTAGGTTTAGCTCCCTAGGTTTAGACATTTCCATCGTACACGATTTCCATTCATTTCGTATTAAGGGCAAGCAGTGGCTTGTCCCTACATAGCAACAGTAGCTAATGTCATGAATATTAATGAACGGAAGTGACGTGTTGCTTGCGGTATGCCATTAAATCCTACACACACTGCGGCCCTATGTGGAATAGTTTGGAGTCATAGGATTTCGGTTTGTGTTTGGACCTTTGAGGTTTGTGCCTAAAGGCGTTTTCCACACAAACGCACATCGAGGTGCCATTTAGCTTAGCAAGGAGAGGTACGAGAGTCATTTTTTGAGTGTCCAAGAGCTCCCGAACTTTAAAAAAAGGGCATTTATCAAGGTTTCGTCAGACGTGGTTTGCGTATATGCGTCTGCCGAAACAGCCTGATAGCACAGATATAGGTACGCCTGCGCTCTGCTATTGGATTTGCTGTAGTTGTCAGCGCGGTGTCGCTCTGCCCCACATCTGGGTGCAAATTCATTTAAACTTGCCATCTGCCCAAAACGGCCACCCACCGCTCACTTTTGCTGAGAAATCCCCTCCCACTTACACATTGAATGGGTTACAACTGAACCCCATCACACTTGGCTGCCGCTAGTCTTGTCCTTGTGATCGCCCATTGATTTTACCTGTCGGTGGCCCGCTCCTTGTGTGTCGACCAAATCCGCTGCCTCTTGTGTCACTCTATGTTCAGTCATTCCTTGTTACGTTATTGTCCATGATTGTCCAGATGGGCCTTGAAATGTTCCTGATTCGTAGAGAATTGTTTGTAATACCCATTTTTTTGTTTAAACCCCTTTTGTTTGTGCATTGTTTTTTTGGGACGTTTCAACATCAAAACATTTTGAGTTTTGCTGACCTCCCTGTTTCCTTGCATTTGGTTCCTTGCAAGCTCATCCTTGACACCTGACAATATGTAAGAAGTGGCGATTTAATATCACACCAGGCAAACTTGGAATACGATTTCGATGCAAATGCTACATATTTTTTTACATGCATAGCACATGTAGATAACTGCTAAGGTGACGTTAAGTCTGAATCTCGTCAAACTAACCCCTGTGGTAATAACAGTAAATACCCCTTTTTAATCTGAGAGTGCCTTGTGTAATCCCGTAAAGCCGCCGAGTTAACAAGAAAAGCTAAACAAAAGAGTCGGCCAGCATTTGCAATTAAACAGAAGAGAGTTTGGACCCAGTGAAAGTTGCAGCTATGCCGTTTAGAGGGAAAGGTTTGATTCAATATTTGCCAGGTAAATTTTGAAAATGAATGTTGGGAAAATGCAGCTGCACCGAGTTTGCCTCTTTGACAGGCGATAATAAGAAGTTTGCAGATTTGAAAATGCTATCAAAATTTGAATGGGGCCTCGCATTACTAATCTCCCCCGATTTATTATGTTACTGCCGTCAAAAACATAAATCCCGCACTATTATCACAGATTACTTGAAAAAGTAATGTAATTACTGATTACCACCATTGATTCGCGCTATTTTAGCCACTCCGGAGCCCTGAAACTAACAAATAACTGACAAACTGTTTGGAATTGCATGGAATTTGTTGAAATCAACTCCACTGACTAATTAAACCGCCACTAAATCAAAGATTAAGTAAACCTAATGTCAAAAACTCTAAAGATCTTAGGGGTTAGGGTTAACAGCATATCAGTGCCAATGTAAAACAATGCAAATTGACTGCACAATATCCAATTAACCATTACACGAATACTCGAAGCAGCAAAATTTAATTCGAATCTTTTTTTCCAATCGAATACTCGAGTTAATCGATTAATCGTTGCAGCCCTAATTTTAATCACTTCCTTACGTAGTTAAAGACACTGTGGAAGGACGGCAGGTAGCCCATGTGACGTCCCGCTCGGCGACGTCAACAATGGCGAGCTATTAGTTTATTTTTTTTATTTAAAATTTTACAAATTTTATTAAAAAGGAAACATTAGGAGGGGTTTTAATATAAAATTACTCTAACTTGTACTCACATTTACCTTTTAAGAACTACAAGTGTTTCTATCCATGGATCCCTATAACAAAATGATAATAATGTTAATGCTATCTTGTGGATTTATTGTTATAATAAACAAATACAGTACTTATGTACAGTATGTTTAATGTATGCATCTGTCTTGTGTCTTATCTTTCCATTCCAACAACAATTTACAGAAAAATATGGCATATTTTAGAGATGGCTTGAATTGCGATTAATTACCGATTAATTCATTTTTAAGCTGTGATTAACTCGTTTGAAAAATTTATCGTTTGACAGCCCTAGTTTACTGGTTTGGAAAATTGACTCATGAGATTGCTCGTTACTGAAAGAAAGTAATCAGATTACAATAATGTGTCACTTAGTAACGCGTTAGTGACAACACTGATGAAAACCTTATGTGAGATGTCATTTGGTTGAGACGTTAGCTGTGAATGGTCACTGTAACTATTGCTTTCAGTGGCACTGAAACCTGATCATTCACTGGCGAATGAATTAGGTAACACAATATAACATTGAATCTCGACAAATAATGCAACGCAGCAGTACTTACACTGTATAGCAAACAAACACGGCAGGAAATGTCAGCAGTCATTACTGCGACTTTGTAGCCATCTAATGTGTTCAAGTCGAACACTTCAAGCGTGTCCCTCAGGATTTCGATGGACACTGTGAAGAAAACACCGCTTGGGAGATCATTTACATTTTCTTTCTACATCCAGACTAGCTCAGTTACTGGAGCGGCTTCAAAGACTTTTAATAAGATGTTGCTGCAGCCCAGTGAAAAAATGGTAAACAAAATCCTTTTGGATTTAGTGTTTCATCACTGTTTCAACTTGTCAGTGTAACTGTCCAATAGGATTTATAGTGGAACCTGTCAACAGAGGCGGAGTTTGACTTTTGAGGCATGGAGGGGCACAACATGTTGATGACCCCGAAACGCAGTGTCAGCAATAAAATTAAACTTTATAGAATATTTATAATAATAAGTTGACAATGAGTGTTTTTTTGTTTCCCATCATTCTTGAGGGGAATTCTAAATCAGGCTGCTCAGGACGGTTATACTTTTCGCCAAGATCGTCATCCACTGAATATGGTAGGTCTGCTGGTGTCGTGCCAATGTAGTTATCCCCGTCAAAAATTGTACCCCCTGGGCGGAGCCATATGGAGTTAGATTTGAGTCTTTATTATTCAATCAAAAAAAAAAGTTGCTTCAATAAAAATATATATTTTCAACCAAAAAAAAGTGTTTGAATGTAAAAATAAATTTAAAACTAAAAAAAACTCAAAAAATGCATGTGAAAGCTATTTTTCTTTGATTTTTTTGGTTGGGGGGGTGTTGAAGTCAAGTTTTTTTTTTTTTTTTTTTTTTTTTCTTTGATTGAAGTAATGTTGATTTGTCTTTGGGCCACATTTTGGCTTGGTCATTTTTGTCTTTATTATTCAATCTAAAAAATGAAAAATGAATTACTTTAAAAAAAAAAAAAAAAATTCAAAAAGAAAAATCAAAAAAAAAAAGAACAATTTCAATCGCGGAAAAAGTTTTTGAATGCAAAAAAATATTTGAGATGGAAAATTTTGCATTCGAACACTTAATTTATCATTGAAAACGTTTTCTTTGATTGAAGCGATCCTTTTTTATTTATTTTTTTTGTTTGGGCCATATTGTGGGTAGGACATTTGTGTTTAAATCATTTAATCCCCAAAAAAGTTGCTTCAATCCAAAAAAAAAAAAATCTATGTATATATATATATATTATTATTTTTTTCCAATCAAAGAAAAAAAAATTTGAAAAATAAAATTGTCCTTCCCTAATTTTAATTTTTTTGACAATTATATGCAAAGCAAATGACCATCTACGTTGCTTGTCAAACGATCTGTTCAAAAAATAATTTTGACCCATTATAAAATTTTTTTTTTTTTTGTTCATTTATTTTTGTTGCAGTTTTATTGCTTTACACATTTTATATATATAGGAAAGTCAATTACATGCAATGACACTTTTCGCCCACCAAGGGGGGGCCTGGCCCCCTGTCCCCACCTTAAAATCCGCTTATGCCTGTCAAGTTCCGGGATGCTGGACAACCTCCAACTTCCCATATAAGGGAAACTGAATTAATCATTAACATTTACATATATTTGGAATTCATTATTTGGAATATCCATCGATATTCAAGGACATGGTATGTTTTGTATCGCTAGTCCGATGACAACATTTGATGGCCGTGACACCTTGACACTTGTCATGTTTCTCAACGAGCAATGATATGGAATGTAACATTCATGGCATATGACCGGTCGCATGCAGGGAATATACTATTTGTTGAAACGCTAAATCTCACCACCGCGCCCTGGACTGACCTTAGAAAAGGCAAAATATAAAATGTGACAGAAATACAGTGAGACAAATTGCACAAAGCTGCCACCAATTGATATTGTCGTTTAAGTGTGAAGTGGTGTACAATGGTGTGACGTTTGCTGGCAGCATCTAGTGGCACTTGCTCTCTAGACAAAAGAATGGCTCATATCTTGAAAAAGTCATAAGTCGAGGCTCTTGCTTCTAGTGTTGTAATCCAAATCTTGGTCTTGAAATCGGTCTCGAGAGCACATTTTGAGTGTCTTGTCACATCATCTAACTGGCCAGAAGTTCAACTTCACTGATGTAGTTTTAAAACTACCAAGGGTGGATCAGTTGATACAAACCCCTTTTGCATCCAGAGAGGGGTCATCTGACCCCAATCAGCATATCTTTTGTGAGCAGTGAGGTCCTTATTGGTCATTCCCATTCACGCTTGCAAAGGCAGGGCTGCCTTGGCTTTGTCGGACAGTGGACCGCTCAGGCAGGCAATCGGGCGGACAACCTTTTTACATATTTCAAAAGCTGCAGTCTGCCTACGTACAAGAGACCGTGAAATAAAAAAAATAATAAAAAAAGCAAAACATTTTTTATGTGGTGACATTTTTTATATGGTGACACTTCGCCCCTTTCCCGGGGCTATGTGTTGGAGGTTATTATTCTCTTGCATCTTTTAAACTTTTAAACAAATTACGTCACAATAAAAAAAAATTGTGTCTGTAAAAAAGTTACGGATATACACGGATATCGCTAAATTGTATTATTTTGTTACTGTCGCATTTTCCCTGATATGTTAGATGATAAATAATCAATCCAAACAAACAAACAAAAAAGTTTAAAAGGGTAAATATATGAAAAAGAAAATCTCGACCACTCCTTGATGTCTGTGATTTCTGCATCGGGACCCCTGTTATATTACCATGTTTCACGGATAAAATCCCCAAAAAATCCAGCTGTGGCCATTCACAGCTGTGTCTTGACACTCAGTGATACATGCGACATGGAGTTTTTGGATCGAGACAAGGTAAGTACGCAATAATATCTCGTTAAAGTCATGGCGTCTGTAATTCTGCTCTCGCGTGCTCTCACCTCATTGAGGTCCTCATTAGCCATTACCATTCAAACTCGCAAAACCACAGGGTTGGATTGCTCCAATTAGCATCTTGAGTGTTTGCAGGGCAGGGCTCCCATGACTTTGTCAGACAGTGGACCGCTCAGGCAGGCAATCGGGCGGACAACCTTTTTACATATTCCAAAAGCTGAAGTTTGCCTACGTACAAGGGATGGTGAAATAAAAAACAATACAAAACATTTTTATGTGGTGACATATGACACTTCGCCCCTTTTCCAGGGCTATGTGTTGGAGGTTGTTGCCGAAACAATTTTTCCTTCTGCGCCTTCTTTGCACCCACATGAGAGTGAGCCAATTCCTTTGGAAGACCCACCAAGAAGTCCACCCGTCTCTCTTGCCTTCCGGTGCATGCTTCCCTTGCAGTTCTCTGTGTGACGTAATTTCCGAAGATTGAAAAGCATTTTCGTTGTCAAGGGCTATGGGTTAAACAAAGATTCTGGAAGGGTTGCGTTAAAAAAAATAATAATAACGAAAATATGCTTATAATTCTTTAGCCATTGATATTATTAAAAAACATGGTTGGCCAACCTTACTTCCCATTTGGTCTTTAATCTCCGCGTATGCTACAGAGTGAAACCGTCACTTGAACTTTGAAGTGCCCGGGTTCCCATTTTATTAGTACTCGGAAAATAATGAAATAAAATATAATTTTTAAAAAACACAATAAAAAAATACTTATGTGCATCTGTACTTTTCGGACTTTTGGTTTCGTTTTTTCGGCCAAGTGTTTCCGATATTCAGTTTCAGCCAAGAATTTTGCTTTCGGTACATCCCTACTCAAAACTCTGATTTGTCTTCATCATAATTTCCCCATCAACAACCCTTGCATGTTAGGTTTAAATATGAATTCTTCTCCCGCATCCCTGGATGCTTCGCATTATATCGATTATTTCCCGAGTACAGGCCGTTTGATGTAGACCCCCCCCCCACAGACATGTGGGTGGGGGACTTTTCTCTCTGCCTTGGTGTAATTCCGCCATCCAAAATTAGGGCTTGTTCAGAATTGAACACAATCAACATGCCACATGCGCAGCCAAGCCTTGCTGACACCCTTATTCAGACATTTGTCAGCCTCGGCCCCGAAGATTATTGGACCCTAAACTATGTACTGTACATTGACTTGACTGCCAAGTAGGTGGCAGCAGCGTAGGGGTTTGGAGGGGCTTGAATGTGTTTTGGAGAATCGGGAAGGTAAAGAGGCCAAACAGGAACAGATTGCTAACCCTAAACCCCGTGTCCTTGGGCAAAAACAAATGGACTTAAGGGATGAGGGTGCCAGTCACAGCATAATTAATGCCGGGCAGGATACAGGGTGAGTCCCATCTGCTCACATGGAGGCAGACAAATAAATAAACAAGTCTTTTTGTGTGTGTATGTGTCCAATTCTAGCCTTCAAACTGTGCTGGCCAAATCCCGGCGTCTGTCTTCCTTGTCCTCAATACAAAAAGGTTGGGAGTCAGATGACTTCGCTCCACTTCAGCCACCAATTTTAATCTGCACATTCAAGGCAAAGTGTCACTTGTTTAGCTTTTGAAAGAAAAGTTGTTTTTTGTGTGTTAGCGTGCGCGAACCTGGCAACCCGCCAGTGTGCTATAAAGGGGAGTTCAGAGGTCACCTCATTAAGCAAGTTTAGCAAAGGGAGATCTAAAAATCGGTGCTTTCGGATTCAAGGATTACGCTTTTGATAAAATCGTTAAGAGGAAGGCAACATGCAAGCTTTGCAACTCAAAGATAAGAGACACAACAAGTACAACATCTAACTTTATCTTTGACTATAAAAGCCATAAAAACAGGTAAGCTACATTAACTTCACTGCTTATCTCACTGATAGCTGGGCAAACATTAACAAAGCTTCATGCCGGCTGTGCGTTTAATTAAGACAATAAAGTCATCGACAAAAAAAAAAAAGACTGGTTTTAAAACCAATAAGAAAAACAATGTGATTTTTGACTGCGGATAAGGACAATAAACTGTTACGTCTGTTCATACAAGTTCTACAGTTTTGTCTCTGGTGTCCTTCAACAGCTCTTTGGTCTTGGCCATAGTGGAGTTTGGAGTGTGACTGACTGAAGTTGTGGACAGGTGTCTTTTATATTGATAAGGAGTTAAAACAGGTGCCATTAATAAATGTAATGAGTGGAGCCTCGTTAGACCTCGTTAGAAGAAGTTAGACCTCTTTGACAGCCGGAAATCTTGCTTGTTAGTTGGTGACCAAATACTTATTTTCCACTCTAATTTGGAAATAAATTCTTTAAAAATCAAACAATGTGATTTTCTGTTTTTTTTTTTTTCATTCTGTCTCTCATGGTTAAGGTTTACCTATGTTGACAATTACAGGCCTCTCTAATCTTTTCAAGTAGGAAAACTTGCACAATTGTTGGTTGACTAAATACTTATTTGCCCCACTGTATGTGTATGTATTTGTAATTTAGTTTACAGTTACAGTTTGTGGAGATCACATCTAAGCAATTTGCTAAGAGAATAGTGAATACGTTAGCATTCGTAGCATTTAAGCTAGTGGACCTTTGTTAGGCAAATTAGGCTAATCTACTAAATTTACATATTGATCATACTAGATGGACGTTTGAACATCAATTGTTTTGTGTCATGTGTTTTATTAATGTCGAGTATGTCATAACCAGGGGACTACCTGTAGTTCCTATTATGAAATTTAAAGGATCCGGTTTTCCATTGTCAATCGGTGAAAAATAAAAACTGGGAGGGAAGTTAAAGTCGAGTCATGTCGAGGGAAGCACTTTATGTCAAATACATAAATTTTTTACGGTGCTTTAAAGATGGCACGTGATTGAACAGGTCGGCGTGATCATAGAACAGCAAGCTTGATTGAGTCTTATTAGTATAATCGAGTCATGTGATTATTCTTACAACTTTTTATTGGTGAAACTTGTGGAGCCACTGTTAGCATCTCTGAGAAAAAAAGGAAAAAGTAAAATCTAATAGAATAGAGAGAGGAAAAATGTAACGACTAGTGTAGCGGAGTAAGATTAGCATTTCTTCTTCACAAATCTACTCAAGTAAAGTAAAAAGTATGGCTTAGTAAAACTACTCTTTGAAGTACATTTTTCTCAAAAAGTTATTCAAATAAATGTAATATTTGACTAGTGTAACATATACCAAGGGCTACCGCATTTGACTGAAACACAATGATTTAAGACCAAATACTCAGCGCTATGAGCTAAGTGCAATCATACATAAAACATGCTATCATAGGAAGCGGATAACAATAGAAAACTCACCCTGCCCCTTGGTATTGTAATACATATACTGTATAATGTCCTGATTGCCTTACAAACCAGCAGTATTTGCAGCTTAGCGCCTGACATTGGTACACGCAGGTGGTGCAAGTGTCCTAATATGCCATCCACTTGAGGGAGGTGAGGCAGCTGCCGTGGCTCAGTGACGCCTCGCTGACACCATATGCTCTCTCGTATGAGCACACGGGCACATTTCTTCAAGAGATAAATCCAAAGCACACAGTGACGCGGGCGCATCGCTGAAACGCTCGCCGGGACTCAATGTTTGTGATTAATAGTTGAGCACTCATTGCGAAAGTTTTGTTTCACGTAGGACCAACCATCATCCAAGGCTACCGGACGGCCGCAAGAATGGCGGTGGCTTCTGAAAGTAGTGAATATGCATAAGCATATATTTTGCGTAGTTGAAGCATTGATCTGATGTGTATGTTTCAAAAAATGGCAAAAAAGGTTTTCTCTTCATTTCCAGGTGCATCAGAGCCTTTGCATTTTCCCTATGAACAAGATACTGCAATATTATTCTGTAAAATTAACCACACTGAGCTATGCTAACCGTCACATGCTATTGTTTAGCCAAAACTGGATTCATTACCTTATTACTATTCATCCTTCACACAGCCGTTGGAAACAAAAAAGTTGTTTAATCCATCTGCAGGCGACCGGGAGATTTATTTTTGATTGAGTGATGATTTTACGACACTGTGCAGGTGTGCGCTGGTGATTATGGGAAACAGAGTCTTCCTTAAGGCAAGACACTACCGCTTTTGTCCACTGGCGTCGCTAAAATCGACTAAAACTTGATGGTATATGGGGGCTCCGGTCCCAGGGGACCACCCTGGATCCCCTTTGATGGGCTGCGGGATTTGGGATGGGCTGCCTAAATTTGCCATAGTTTCCATCATAAAGTCACAATAAGTGATATTTTCTTATTGTATGTGTAGTTAGAACGCATTTAGCAGTGTTTGGTCGTGTCACTCGTGACTTGCTGCGCCTCCCCAAGACTCCCCCGCACACACACTTACTTGTGTGGTGAGTAAGCCTGTGCCCATTCCAGGCTCATTTTGTGAAACATGTGTCAGATGCTGCTTGGTAAGTTTTGCTTTCTTATCTTGGCTAGGTATGCCATGTTGCTTTAGTGCTTTAAGCTCTGTGCTGAGTGATCATCACACACTAAACTAACTTGTAGCGTTAGCCTAGCATTAGCATAGTGTTAGCATTAGCATTTAGCGCCGTGACTCAGTGTCTTCTTAAACTCTTGGAAAACATTTTACATACAGTTCGTGGCGTCCATCATCCGCTTTGGGGCAGCAGCTTTAATAGGGAAGCCCAGACTTGCCTCTCCCCAGCCACTTCAATCAGCTCCTCCGGCGGGATCCCAGGGCGTTCCCAGGCCAGCGGAGAGAGTCTTTCCAGCGTGTCCTGGGTCGTCCCCGGGGCCTCCCGCCGGTGGAACACTTCACCGGGGAGGCGTCCAGGAGGCATCCGAACCAGATGCACGGGCCGCTTCAGCTCCTCTCAATGCGGAGGAGTAGCGACTCGACGCCGAGTCCCTCCCGGATGACCGAGCTTCTAACCCTATCTCGAAGGGAGAGCCTTGACACCCTGCGGAGGAAACTCATTTCGGCTGCTTGTATCCGGGATCTTGTTCTGTCGGTCACGAGCTGTGGGTCGTGACCAATGGTGAGGGTAGGAACGTAGATCGACTGGTAAATCGAGAGCTTTGCCTTTTGACTCAGCTCTTTCTTCACCTCTACGGACCGGTGCAGAGTCCGCATTACTGCAGACGCTGCACCGATCCGCCTGTCGATCTCCCACTCCCTCCTACCCTCACTCATGAACAAGACCCCAAGATACTTGAACTCCTCCACTTGGGGCAGGATGTCATTCCCGACCCGAAGAGGGCACTGACACTGGTCGTACAGGGACCGAACAGCCCTTACCAAGGGGCTCGGTACCCCTTACTCCTGGAGCACCCCTGACGGACTCCCCGAGGCACACGGTCGAACGCCTCCTCCAGATCCACAAAACATATGTGGTGACTGGTTGGGCGAACTCCCATGCACCTTCGAGGACCCTGCCGAGGGTGTAGAGCTGGTCCACTGTTCAACGGCTTGGACGAAAATCAAACTGCTCCTGCTGAATCCGAGATTCGACTTCCCTACAGATCCTCCTCCCCAGCACCCCTGAATAGACTTTACCGGGGAGGCTGAAGACTAAGACGAAAATTATAATGTCTGCCAAAAAAAACTCTGCCCGAGACGGTTCAGAGTGAAAAACAAGGAATCAGCCAAAATAAAACCAAGCATGTCTTACTCAATGTCATCATTGGATAAAAATGATAGCAAAAAGTACAGTGGAGCAAATAAGTATTTAGTCAACCACCAATTGTGCAGGTTCTCCTACTTGAAAAGATTAGAGAAGCCTGGAATTGTCAACATGGGTAAATCTCAACCATGAGAGACAGAATGTGGGAAAAAAAACAGAAAATCACATTGTTTGATTTTTAAAGATTTATTTCCAAATTAGAGTGGAAAATAAGTATTTGGTCAACTACAAACAAGCAAGATTTCTGACTGTCAAAGAGGTCTAACTTCTTCTAACGAGGCTCCACTCGTTACCTGTATTAATGGCACATGTTTTAACTCATTATCGGTATAAAAGACACCTGTCCACAAACTCAGTCAGTCACACTCCAAACTCCACTATGGCCAAGACCAAAGAGCTGTCGAAGGACACCAGAGACAAAATTGTAGACCTGCACCAGGCTGTGAAGACTGAATCTGCATTAGGTAAAACGCTTGGTGTAAAGAAATCAACTGAGGGAGCAATTATTACAAAATGGAAGACATACAAGACCACTGATAATCTCCCTCAGTCTGAGGCTCCATGCAAGATCTCAACCCGTGGCGTCAAAATGATAACAAGAACGCTGAGCAAAAATCCCAGAACCACATGGGGGATGGGGGGACCTAGAGAATGACCTACAGAGAGCTGGGACCACAATAACAAAGCCTACTATCAGTAACACAATGCGCTGCCAGGGACTCAAATCCTGCACTGCCAGACGTGTCCCCCTGCTGAAGCCAGTACACGTCCAGGCCAGTCTGCGGTTCGCAAGAGAGCATTTGGATGATCCAGAAGAGGACTGGGAGAATGTTTTATAGTCAGATGAAACCAAAATATTACTATTTGGTAGAAAGACATGTTCTCGTGTTTGGAGGAGAAAGAATATTCAATTGCATCAGAAGCACACCATACCCACTGTGAAGCATGCGGGTGGAAACATCATGCTTTAGGGCTGTTTTTCTGCAAAGGGACCAGGACGACTGATCTGTGTAAAGGAAAGAATGAATGGGGCCATGTATTGAAAGATTTTGAGTGAAAATCTCCTTCCATCAGCAAGGGCGTGGCTGTGTCTTTCAGCATGACAATGATCCCAAATGCACAGCCAGGGCAACAAAGGAGTGGATTCGTAAGAAGCATTTCAAGGTCCTGGAGTGGCCTAGCCAATCTCCAGATCTCAACCCTATAGAAAATCTGTGTAGGGAGTTGAAAGTCCATGTTGCCCAACGACAGCCCCAAAATATCACTGCTCTAGAGGAGATCTGCATGGAGGAATGGGCCAAAATACCAGCAACAGTGTGTGAAAAGCTTGTGAAGAGTTACAGAAAACGTTTGGCCTCCGTTATTGCCAACAAACGGTACACAAATACATTTTCCACCATGATTTGCGAATACATTCTTTAAAAATTAAACAATGTGATTATCTGTTTTTTTTTTTTCCACATTCTGTCCCTCATGGTTGAGGTTTCCCCATGTTGACAATTTCAGGCCTCTCTAATATTTTGAAGTGGTAGAACTTACACAATTAGTGGTTGACTAAATACTTATTTGCCCCACTGTATTTTCCTAAGCAAGTCTTATACATCACATCGTTATTTTGCTCTTGGCGCACATCACAATGTTCTAAATTCAATCCGACACCCTTACACAAGTACAAAAAACTGCATTGAAGTGTGATTTATGCTAGGTTTTTTTTTTTTTTTTTTTGCCTTTGTGGTAAAAAAAAATGCCTCAAACTTTAAAAAAAAAAAAAAAAAAACAGGGAGACATTTTATATTGTTATTGCCCAAGTTCGGCTTATTTAATTGTTAGCCCGACAATTTAAGGCTTTGTCCAATGGGAGATCTTTCGTATTAACTGGGAGTATCTGGCACAGGTCCTTTAACTTCCTTTAACAGAAGTCTCTTAGCTCTAGTTTTAGTCTGTTTTGTTCAGAGGAATCAGTTTGGAGCCCAACCGCAGTCTGAGCGTTCTCAGAAGAGCTTCTAATTAGCACGTAGTCTGCCGTCAGGGAACAGCCTAATGTACATGGCCTGCAGCTGCCTGCCGAAAGTTGCCTCACATCTTCCAGCCTACGAGAGTTGGCCAGATCATACCACCGGCTCAAGACTGAAGCAATTAACTTTGAATGGATTAGGTGAAAGAGTCAATTAACTTGCCAATTTGAATTTCTAATTGCTTAATGTGCAGTAATGGGTATTTCTGTTTCCACTCGTCACGCTTGACCTCTTATTTATGCCTTTGTGTCTGCAATTTGCATTTGCCAGAGGAAATAATATTCTTCTATGGTTTCCATTTCTCCTCTGTTTGATTTTTGAACGTTTGAACCAAAAAGACGGGCAAATTGGATTTTGTACAGGGGTGTCAAGGTATAGCGAGTGAACTATGGTGGGACTGAAGGACGGCGAATGCTTTCGAGCGCTTTTTGTCCTTTAGCGTTAACATCTACAAGCTCGGCAGGCAATGGCATCTGGGGCACGGGCCCTTGACTTCTGATGCTTCCGTGGACAGTCAACACCCCGCGACTTGTCTCTTCCTGTGTGCGTCCTCTTCTGCCCAGAGGGACAACATGAAACTGCTACTATTTCTTTAAAAGAGAAGAATGCACTTTTTGCCAGATGTTTATGTCCATTCGACTACTTCACCTATTTTTATCTTACATTTTGACCTTTGAACTACCTCCGAACTTATTTTTGACTGCTGTTTTTGCAAAAAAAAATAAAAAATTAAAAATAAAGAAAAAATAAAAAGTTTTTTTTAGTAGCACTCATTGGCAGTGTTGTTAATAACGGCATCAGGGTTGTTTTTGGCAGCCCTTTTAATTTTCGCCTTAGTCTTTTGGACGAAAATACTTATTAGTCTTAGTCATATTTTAGTATTTTCAAAATATGTTCGTCTAGTTTTAGTTGAAAATTCTCAAAATGTTTTCGTCTATAAACTTCAAAAGTTTTAGTCCATGTATAAATAAATAAATAAATAAAAGGTTTACAACACTTTTGAATGAACATTGACAGATGAGCACATAATAGGGTGGTCGGTGGGTCCCACACTTTTTCTCTACGGCATGGCTCCCGGGGCGTGGCCTCCCCTCTGCCTGGGCTGCTGGCCATGGGAGTGGGGGGAAGTCGGGGCTTCGATCTCGCGTCGCCCTGCGACAGCTCCTCGGTGTTCTCCTGCTTCCGCCTTCCCCCCTCTACGCTGCCTGGGTAGCCGCCCTGCACTCCGTTGGAGGTCGCTGGCTGGACGCCGGTGTGTCAGCTGGATGTCGCCTGCTCCATCGGGGGACCCTGCCCTGCCCTGGGCTTGGTTGGCTGCTAGGGGTCCCGTGGCTTGCCCTGCCGGTTGGGGGGCTGCGGCTTGTGGGCCGGGTCGGCCGGGGGGTGGTGTGGGTGAACGTGGAGTTGGCGGTGCCCTCTTCCCTTCCCTGAAGGCTAGTTGATGGGGTGCGGGTGGCCTGGGGGACCACCCTGGATCCTGGGTGGGGGGGGGGGGGGGGGGAGGGTGAGTGACGATGGCTCCTTTGCTGGGCTGCAGGAGGAGGGATGGGCTGCGCTGGCTCCCCCCCGCCCACCCTCCCTCCCGGGCTGGCTGGGTGGGGACAATGGCCCTGGGGTGGCGCCCGCGCGGCGTCAGCGCCCATCTGCGTGGCTGTCAGGTAGGGGGCCCCAGAGTCGAGATTGAGGTGGGGCGGTGTGGGGTCGGTTGCAGACGCGCTTACACTCACAAGGGATTCACACGATTACTGGTTTCTAGATCACAGAGCTGATTTGTGTACACACCACCCCTTCCAATCACTTATCCTATAGACTCCCCCACCCCCATACCCTTCTTTTCCTGGTCATCAGGCCCCCCACATTGTGTCAACCGAAAATACATCTAGCTGACGATAGCACCAACATATTCATTGTTAGTGTAGGCGGTCAATGTAATTCTTGTTGTTGTTTGTGTTTCTTTTATTTCTTTTCTTGTGTATCTTTTTTTTTCTTCTGTTCCCCCTTAATCCCTTCCTGTTCGCTGCTTTGTCATAATAAACTAGGTATGTTGAATGATCACAATGGGAGTATGTCATACTCTCAATGTGAAACATTAAAACTGGTTAGACCAACCGGATACTTAGACTTCCATTCTCAGTGTCGCTGAGTCCCTGCGATAAATGCTAACGCTAATGCTATCGCGAACGCTATTCTAGAGCTGCAAGCAAGGGTGTATGTTTGCATGCCTGTGCATGTCCAGCACGTCCCTCGTGGCTTTTTCACCAAGCCTCCGCCGAGTCTCCGCTTGGCAAAAATGCTTTTCTAACCCACTTAAGACTACTAACAGTAAACAATCACGTTTGCTGTTTTTACGTTTCCGGTGCTGATTCGATTGGCCCTTTGTTCGCTCATTGTTTTGTTTATGTGCTCGTACAAGCATGCAAGCCATGCATAATCTTATCATAGGCTGCAGTTACGCTTTAGGCCAGAGGTGGCAGTCGCGAATTTAAAAACTGATAAACAGCTCTAAAGGGCACTCTAATCAGTTTCCAATGTTTGTAACTGTTTCATACATTAGTTGAAATGGAAGGGTGCCCTTGGTTAAAGATTATCATCTCAGTGTTTTTCTTTATTTGATTGCAATTGCATTTGGAAGTGAAATCCTTTTTTTTTTGGTCATTTTAGCGATGCCGGTGGCCAAAAGCGGTAGCGTTTTGCCTTAAAGAAGACTGCATTTTTCATGAGGTCCAGCACACCTGCACAGTGTCGTAAAATCATGATCTTCACATGGATTAAACGACATTTCTGTTTCCAGCGGCTGTGTGTAGGATGAATAGGAATAAGGTAATAAATCCAGTTGTGGCTAAACAATAGCATATAACGGTTAGCAACCGTGTGGCTTAGTGTGGCTAAACTCGTCAGCGCTGACGAGTTTGTTTGAGGGGGGGGTCATCATGTCAGTGAGTGAAAGCCGGGCCAATGTTTATTCTTGAGTATGCTTATATCCCCGATAGCCTCCCTTTTGTTCCTCTACGGGCAAAACTTTTTGTCTCGATTGTTGCTCTGCCATCTTTGCGGAATATACGCGAAAGCATTCGCATCGACTTCTGTCTTTATAACGAATGGGGAAATGTCATTCAACTAGTCGTCAGTTGACATATCATCACAAATGTTATGAAAATATTTTATAGAGGTTGAAAAGTTACCTATTGTTGCTTTAAATTAGGGCTGTCAAACGATTAAAGATTTTAATCGACTTAATTACATCTTAAAAATTAATTAATCTTAATTAATCGCAATTCAAACCATCTCTATGCCATATTTTTCTGTAAATTATTGTTGGAATGGAAAGATAAGACACAAGACGGATATATACATTCAACATACTGTACATAAGTACTGTATTTGTTTATTATAACAATAAATCAACAAGATGGCATTAACATTATTAACATTCTGTTAAAGCGATCCATGGATTGAAAGACTTGTAGTTCTTAAAAGATAAATGTTAGTACAAGTTATAGAAATTTTATATTAAAACCCCTCTTAATATTTTCGTTTTAATAAAATTCGTAAAATTTTCAATCAAAAAATAAACTAGTAGCTCGCCATTGTTGATGTCAATAATTACACAATGCTCATTCATGGTGCTGAAACCCATAAAATCAGTCACACCCAAGCGCCAGCAGAGGGCGACAAAACGTCAAAAAACACAAATAACAAGTGGACATTACACTGTGCTGTCATTTTAATCTGTTTGAGCAGGGCAAGTGCGTGAATTGCGTCCAGTATTTTAAGGTGATTCATTAAAAAATTAATTACCGCCCGTTAACGTGATAATTTTGACAGCCCTATTTTAAATGCATTAAACATATTGTATAGCACTAATAAATATGGATGGATGTATAGATATTCTTTTGTGGGACATATTCCAAGATGTTTTTATAATTTGCTGCATGCCATTAACAACTGGGCCACAATTGTCCCAAGAGCTGTATTTTGGACACCTCTGGTTTTAGACCAAAAAATGACAGGCTACTCAGTGAGCATTTCATCAGGAAGAATTTCCATGAATTGGAAAAACTATTTGGTTTTAAAACAGGTAAATATACGCAGCTCCTTCTCAAATTGCCTTCTAAAAGCCGAAATGTTCCCAGCGTTCAGCATCTCTGTCATTTCTGCAATAATATCCAATGTGAATGTATCACGCTGAAGTGTAAACCAAGAGCGGGAAGAGCACCAATTGAGCTTGACACTGCATTGCAATTGAGGCTATTGCCACGTCTTAAATCACAGACAGTTGCTGAAATATACTGAATCCCATTTTCTTCTAGATTCGTACAATGTAACATCGCTGTATCTTGTTGGGCCGGCTCACAAGCACACTTTGAACGAAGCCCCAGGGACGTGGACCGGAGGCCAGGGTTCGTAGCACGAGGGGATGTTGGGAGTGTTCCTTGCGAGTCCAGCTGTCTCTGGAGCTTTAAATCCCTTAATTATGAGGCCAGAGGAAGCGCTCTCGCGGGAGCAATAAATGTTCTCTTGTTCTGCACATTCCCCTATCCTATTTGCCACGCTCACCCCCCCCTCCACACTCTTTTCATGCGAGAGTAGAGGAGTGAAGGGACGAAGAAGAGGAGGAGAAATGACACATGGAAGGGAGGGATTGTGATGGATGCACTAGGCTTGCCAAGATGCTGAACGAAGGCAGGGTAGCGTGTATGTGACTAGTGTCAGTCACTTCTGGTTAGAAATGGTCAACATGTGTATCGTAAAGCCCGATTTGCAGTGTGGTGCTGCAGTGGCACTACTTGGAATTCCACGTTTCTCTGCATCATTAAGTCAGTGATTGTCATTGATGGTACATTTCTATACAGTAGGGGTGTAACGGTACACAAAAATCTCGGTTTTGAGGTCATGGTTCGGTTCATTTTCGGTACAGTAAGAAAACAAAATGCAAAATATAAATGTGCTAGTTGTTTATGACACACTTTTATGCTTTCAACAATAGGAACATTAGCCTATACAAAGCTGGACTCCTGCTCAAAAAGTAGCGGGTATTTAAAGATAATCTAACAACAATTTGCCTTTCAGACCCCAGCGTATTGGTCAGCTTTCTTTCTGAAAGAAAGAGGAAAAAAGTCCTGTGCTAAAGAGAAAAGCAATCCCAATGAGAAAGATTTTAACATGTATTTTACAAATGAAATGCTTCAATGAAACATTTTTTTTTTCTTATGAACGGTTTTCAAAAGCTTTATTGTTGGATTTTCTCATGTTAAAGCGCCACATAGAAATTAATAAATTTAATTGTGTAAGGCAAGGCAAGGCAAATTTATTTATATAGCACAATTCAACACAAGGCAATTCAAAGTGCTTTACATCACATGAAGATCATAAAAATCACATTTAAATTAATACAACGTAAAAACCAAGACAAAAGATCGCATTTAATCACAAATAGAATAAAAATAAATTTTAAAAAAATATAACAAAAACTACTACTACTAATAATAATTGAAATCAGCAATGGAGATAGGCACAAGAGGAATAGAAAGCAGGTAGATTGAACTATATAGCCAGTTATGGATATGCAGTGCTAAACAAAAGCGTTTTTAGCCCTGATTTAAAAGAGCTAACAGTTTGAGCATACTTCAGACGTTCAGGTAACTTGTTCCAGAGGTGAGGAGCATAATAACTAAATGCTGCCTCACCCTGCTTTGTTCTTGTTCTTGGAACATGCAGAAGACCGGTTCCAGACGACCTTAGGGGTCTAGACGTCTCATAGAAATCTAACAAGTCAAGCATGTATTTTGGTCCAAGGCCATTAAGTGTTTTGTAGACAAGCAGTAGTATTTTATAGTCTATCCTTTGACTCACTGGAAGCCAGTGTAGCGATTTCAAAACCGGTGTAATGTGGTCCAGCTTCCTTGTATTTGTGAGGACTCTGGCTGCAGCATTCTGCACTAGCTGTAGCTTCCTGACTGATTTTTTATCAAGACCTGTAAATATACCGTTGCAATAGTCCAATCTGCTGAAAATGAATGCATGCATAAGTTTTTCCATTTCTTGTTGAGTCAGAAGCCCCTTAATTCTGGTTATATTTTTTAGGTGGTAATAAGCGGATTTAGTGACGGACTTTAGATGGCTATCAAATTTTAGGTCTGAATCAATAATTACGCCAAGGTTTCTGACTTGATTTGTAGCTGTAAGTGACATTGTGCTAAGTTGCCTGCTATCTTTGACCTTTCCTTTTTTGGCCCGAAATGATCACCTCTGTCTTCTCCACATTTAACTGGAGAAAATTCTGGCACATCCATTCATTGATTTGATGAATGCATTTACTCAGGGAGACTAAGGGACTATAATCATGTGGGGACACAGAAATGTACAGTTGTGTGTCATCTGCATAGGCGTGATAGGAGATGTCATACTGTTCTATTATCTGAGCTGACGGAAGCATATAGATGTTAAATAAGAGTGGTCCAAGAATTGACCCTTGAAGGACTCCACACGTGAATTTGGTTCGTTCTGACTGATAGTTTCCGACTGACACAAAGAAATCCCTGTCATGTAAATAGGATGTGAACCACTGAAGAATAGTATCAGTAAGCCCTACCCACTGTTCCAATCTGCTGAGTAGTATGTTGTGATCCACCGTGTCGAATACGGCGCTGTGTAAGCAGGATGTGTGCATTATTCTTATTATTTAATACAGGTGTTTAGCTCATTTCAATTTATTTTGTTTAAATGGGCTATTATTTATTTTATTATGTGTTTATATTTTACAAATGTGATGTAATATTCATTTATATTGTATATTTTATGTTGTATAACTTCAGTTCCTATGTTAATATTAGTTCCCACTTGATCTAAATCTGAAAAGATTAGAGAGGCCTGTAATTGTCAACATGGTTAAACCTCAACCATGAGAGACAAAATGTGGGGGAAAAAAAACAGAAAATAACATTGTTTGATTTTTAAAGATTTCCAAATTAGAGTGGAAAATAAGTATTTAGTCACCTACAAAGAAGCAAGATTTCTGGCTGTCAAAGAGGTCTAACTTCTTCTAACAAGGTCTAATGGGGCTCCACTCATTACCTGTATTAATGGCACCTGTTTCAACTCATGGCGGCACGGTGGCTGAGTGGTTAGCACGTCTGCCTCACAGTTCTAAGATCAAGGGTTCAATCCCGGGCTTCGGCCTTCCTGTGTGGAGTTTGCATGTTCTCCCCGTGCCTGCGTGGGTTTCCTCCCACATCCCAAAAACATGCATGGTAGGCTGATTGAACACTCTAAATTGTCCGTAGGTATGAGTGTGTGCGTGAATGGTTGTATGTCTCCTTGTGCCCTGTAATTGGCTGGCAACCAGTTCAGGGTGTCCCCTGCCTACTGCCCCGAGTTAGCTGGGATAGGCTCCAGCACCTCTGCGACCCTCGTGAGGAAAAGCGGCATGGAAAATGAATGAATGAATGTTTTAACTCATTATCGGTATAAAAGACACCTGTCCACACCCTCAGTCAGTCGCACTCCACTATGGCCAAGACCAAAGAGCTGTCCAAGGACTCCAGAAGAGGACTGGGAAAATGTGTTATGGTCAGATGAAAACAAAATAGAACTTATTGATAAAACACAGGTTCTTGTGTTTGGAGGAGAAAGAATACTAAATTGCATCCAAAGAACACCATACCCACTGTGAAGCATGGGGGTAGAAACATCATGCTTTGGGTCTGTTTTTCTGCAAAGGGACCAGGACGACTGATCTGTGTAAAGGAAAGAATGGATGGGGCCATGTATCGAGAGATTTTGAGTGAAAATCTCCTTCCATCAGCAAGGGCCTTGAAGATGAGACGTGGCTGGGTCTTTCAGCATGACAATGATCCAAAACACACAGCCAGGGCAACAAAGGTGTGGCTTCGCAATAAGCATTTCGAGGTTCTGGAGTGGCCTAGCCAGTCTTCAGATCTCAACCCCATAGAAAATCTGCGGAGGGAGTTAAAAGTCTGTGTTGCCCAACAACAGCCCCAAATTATCACTGGTCTAGAGGAGATCTGCGTGGAGGAATGGGCCAAAATACCAGCAACAGTGTGTGAAAAACTTGTGAAGAGTTACAGAAAACGTTTGGCCTCCGTTATTGCCAACAAAGGGTACATAACAAAGTATTGAGATGAACTTTTGGTATTTACCAAATACTTATTTTCCACTCTAATTTGCAAATAAATTCTTTAAAAATCAAACAATGTGATTTTCTGTTTTTTCCCCACGTTTTGTCTCTCATGGTTGAGGTTTACCCGTGTTGACAATTACAGGCCTCTCTAATATTTTCAAGTGGGAGAACTTGCACAATTAGTGGTTGACTAAATACTTATTTGCCCCACAGTATATCCACAGCATATAGGCTAACCTTCCCCAGATATGTCATAACAAGTCTTTGTATTTTAGTGCAATTGCATGTCTCACACTCAAGGCTCAAAGTTGATAGCACTATGCTTCGCTGTGCTGTGCTGTGCTTTCATACGCTGTGAATAGCATGACTAACTAACCCTGCTCTGGTGGAGCAATTGAACTTGACTCTTTACCTGAACCTCCAAACCTTGCCACTGAAAGAAGTGTGCTAGTTTCTATGGCGACGTTTGTTTCATGTTTATTCAGAAAAAAAAAACATGTTGAATCTTTACAACTGGTGCACAATTTTAAAAATTAATTAAATAAAACATACGTAAAAGCAATCTAGTTTAGAGTTTCACAGTCAGAATGCGAAATGACATGCCCTGATGCTTTCAATATTTAACTTTTCCTCGCAGAGTGATGCAGTATATAAAAATTCCAAAGCATGTTTGAATGTCACTCCCACTTGGAAGAAGAAAATATTTTGTCCGAACCCCTTCCCTACCCGGGACCAGAGGCGTAGCAAGGGTCCCCGGGGGCCCCAGGCAACAAGCAACATGGGGCCCAGTTGGACAGGGACAGTTGGACTTGGATCAATTGCATATTTAATAAAAGTATACTAACTAGGGCTGTCAAACGATTAAAATTTTTAATCGAGTTAATCACAGCTTAAAAATTAATCGTAATTAATCGCACTTCAAACCATTTCTAAAATAAGCCATATTTTTCTGTAAATTATTGTTGGAATTGAAAGATAAGACAAGACAGATATATACATTCAACATACTGTACATAAGTACTGTATTTGTTTATTATAACAATAAATCCACAACATGGTATTAACATTATTAACATTCTTTGTGTGAAAGGGATCCACGGATACAAAGACTTGTAGTTCTTAAAAGATAAATTTGAGTACAATTTATAGTAATTTTATATTACAACCCCTCTGTATGTTTTCGTTTTAATAAAATTTGTAAAATTTTCAATCAAAAAATAAGCTAATAGCTTGCCAATGTGGAAGATTGTGATTGAAATACACCACAAGGTGTCAAGGGCGAGTTTTAAATTAATTAGAGATCTAGCCAAGTTTTTCTAGTGCCTTTTGCCCATCAACTGACACCATAGTTTCCGGGTTCATTGTACCTTACGTTCATTTGAGTGTTGACTTCACAACGTACGAGACCTCTGATAGTTTGTACAGTGTCCGTCTTCTCTACTATAATGAGGACCAACACGGTTGAACAATATAACCCAGAAACGTCAACGGCGCGACAACGTGGCCGCCGCGAGAACGCAGTGAAACGCGGGCGTTAAAGTCAGCCAATGCACACCAGTCGCAGTCGCGTCCCAGAAGCGGCTCAACACGACGCACGTGAAAAGAACGGCAGAGTTTATTAATTGACGCGAGACGTGACCCTCCTGCGTCAATACTACTACCGGTAGCTAGGATCGGGCAAACCGGAAGTCACTTGTGTAAAAATACGGTGGATACGGTTGATTTTCAAATTAATATGCAATCGTAACTAGAGATGTCCCGATCGATTGGCATCCCGATCGATCGGGTCCGATCACGTCATTTTCAAAGTATCGGAATTGGCAAAAAAATATCGGACATGCCTTTTTTTAATATATATACTCTATATTTTTTAATTAAATCGTTTTCTAATTGTATATAACGTCACAGACATAATGTTACACTCATCTAGAGTCTTTAGTTTAGGCTTAAGGTAGGGTTATCAAATTTATTTTAACGGCGGTAATTAATTTTTTTAAAAAATGTATCACGTTAAAATATTTAACGCAATTAATGCATGCGCAGCACGACCCACTCACGCATTGTCGCACTCAATCTGTAATGGCGCCGTTTTACCTAGATATAAAAGGCAGCGTAAAATGAGTAGAGTGAAAGTTATACAATATAAAATATACAATATAAATGACTATTACATCACATTTGTAAAATATAAACACATAATTAAATAGATAATAGCCCATTTAAATAAAATACATTGAAATGAGCTAAAACACCTGTAATTAATAAGAATAATACACAGATCGTGCTTACACAACTTGAGAAAATCCACCAACAATCCACCTTTTGAAAACCGTTCATAAGGGGAAAAAGTGATTCATTGAGGCATTTCATTTGTAAAATACAGGTTAAAATTGTTGTCATTGGGATTGCTTATCTCTTTAGCACAGGACTTCTTTTTTCTGACCAATACGCTGGGTCTGAAAGGCAAATTGTTGTTGGATTATCTTTAAATACCCGCTACTTTTTGAGCAGAATTCTAGCTTTGTATAGGCCAGTGCTTCTCAATTATTTTCTGTCACGCCCCCCCAAGGAAGACGTAAATGTTTCGCGCCCCCCCCCAAACTCTGCCGCCACTGTAAATAGTATCATTTTTATAAAATTACTATTATAAATACGCATCTGCCTAACATTGTGTCCTTTTTTTCTAATAAAGAAAAAAAGTAACATAGATAAACTTATAATAAAGTATAACTTTATTAACATTGTTTTGTTTGTAACAGAAAAGACTTGACGTGCATCAATTTGCCTGAATTGAAAAAAAAAAAGTCACATCCAAACTGTAAAAAATACACTCAAGGTACATTTTTGCCCATTTGATACAGAGAAATAAAATGTAATAAAATCAGCAAATAATAACAAATTAAAATGGATTAGAAACATTCACTCATGAGGACAATATGCCAAAAAATTTGACCGAAAAAACAAAACTGAATAAAAGAAAAAAAAAAAGAGTGTCCTTGGACAGGACAGTTTTTATTTTTGCTGCTCACAGTATTTACCTCCTTTGCAATGGTGTGGCGTTATTGTGCAATGAGCATGCTAACAATGCTCACTGGTTTACTGATATAACACTGACAAAGCAGGACGATTGTTGGCAATATTCGGCACGTTTTCACTGAAAAACAATCAAGCGGCTTATCAATGAGATTGGGGTCTAATGTCTTTAAGTGGCGTCTTAATTGATTTGGCTTCTGGCTGTCCGCTATAATTATTTTTAGACACAGTAAACAGTGGTCTTTCCTCATCACCCACTGTATTAAAAGTCAAAGCTAAAAGGCAAACGGCAGGAAAAAAGCGCATTCTCGGCGGCCGAGGTAGAACCGTAGGTGAGGGCGGTCGTCGTGACGATCCCAAGGCGAAAATGGCACTTCTCGGGCGGCGACGTGAGAACCGGACAAGACAGTGGGTCGCTGCGTGAGGGAGTCCAGTCGGAAAACGGCTTTCGAAAACGGCGGCGGCACACTGCTCTTCATATCTGTTTTCTGTGTGTGCTGAGTGCTCTTCCTTAGTTCAAAAATACTGCGCGCACTCTGAAAATGAGAGCGCCACTGCCACCTACTGAGTGGATGTGCAAGTACACTTTATTCCAGTACGGCAAAAAAACAAAAAAAGCATGTTCCCCGAGGTCACATGCGCCCCCCCCTGGCATCGCTCTGCGCCCCCCCAGGGGGGCGTGCCCCACTATTTGAGAAGTACTGGTATAGGCTAATGTTCCTATTGTTGAAAACACAAAGGTGTGTAATAAACAACTAGCACATTTATATTTTGCATTTTGTTTTCTTACTGTACCAAAAATGAACCGAACCGTGTCCTCAAAACCGAGGTACCTACCGAACTGAGATTTTTGTGTACTTTTCCACCCCTAATTTTGAGCCAATGTTATGATTTCAATTCAGATTTGAAGCCTAGGTGAGGGATTGAAAGTAGGGTTTTGAGACAAGGTTTCAAGTTAGCCTTGGGTTTCATGCCCTAGTTATGGATTCAAGCAAGGGCTTGGTTTTCAAATAATGAGTTTAAATTAGCTTTGAAGCCACAATTAAGGTTTGAAAGTGTCGTTTCAACCCAGGGTTGAAGCAACATTTCCATCGTTGTGCTCCTATTTGCTTTGGGTCTAGTTTGTTGAATCCTCGACCGACTCTCGTGCCGCACCAGGTTGAGGCGTCTTGTCAGGAAGCTAATGGAGTGTCCTAAGGTTAATTTACAAGCATATGAATCCCATCAATAAGCAATTAAGGGGTGCGCAAGCACGGCGGCGCGGGGGCCAGCGGCTAAATCCCCATCCTGCCTTTAATCAATTAATTGCCGTGACACGTCTGTTTAAGAGCGCCTGATAGATTTACACATTAAAGCCGCCGCGCCCAAAAGCCGCCGCGATGACCTTTCTCGTTATCTCGCGCCAGCCGGCGACCGTCATTTCTGGACCAGAAGAACAGAGTCGCCTCATCTTCCACCCTCGACGATTCCTCCGCGTATTGATCGGAATTCTGGGGGAAAACGTCAAGTTGACTGATCGGAGGGGATGCCTAGTTGAAGAGCGTGAAAGACTGACTGCACTTCTCTGTAGAATCAACGATTGGACTTTCGAATTAGGGTGTCATGTCAGAAAGAAGGTTTCACTTTAGCGGTGAAAGTTAGGGTTGCAATAGTTGTGGAATAGAGCTTCAAGTTTGGCCTTGAAGTATGGGTTTAGGGGATTCAATGATTCAAATTTAAGTTTGAATCATTCGCTTAGGCTTCATTCAATTTTCACATTTTAAAGGTACAGTCGGGTTTAAATGCAGGTTGGGAGTTTGAATTACGGTTTTCAGATCAGTTATTTGGTTTCCATTTTGTTTAGATTCAAATTCGAGATTCAAACCATGGTTTTCAAGTGACAGAGTTGACCAAGGGTGTGATTCTTAAGTGAGTTTTCAAGGGTTTCAAACATTGGCTTAAATTGACTGTGACAGGATAAAAAAAAAAAAAAGTCTTAAATAGCGTTATTATGTTAATTAAAGTCATATTTTGAGACGATTCGACTACATTCAACAATTTGGCAAAGCGCAGATGATGCCGTTCAACCTCGCCTGTCATTATAGCGCTCTAGCGTCCCCAGCTGGATGATGACGTCGGCAGGGTCACGATTTCAACTGATTTAGAATTCAGCCCATTGAGGGGGAAGATTCAGAACTAGGAAAATTGCGACAGAGAGCAGCAAAATGTCATTGGTTCATTCTCTCTACTCCAATATTTTTACAGCATATTCTTTTTATCTACAGTAAGTATTTTTACCCAATAGCTAAACAAATGGTATAGTATGGTTTCCGAAAACGAAAAATCACTCAAAACTACCCCAACTCGTGTCACACATGCCGGCAGGATTGATTGTCTTCACCGATCAGCCAGCCCACGGCAGCGGGCGAGTTAGGGCTTGCCGTTTTGCTGCCCCAGTAGGCAGGTAATGCTCATCGCCAGGGAGAGAAGAGGAAATGCAGAAAATGTAAAGAAAACAGGAGTAGTATTACCACCCACAAAATGTTTGCCATGATCCCAGTAATTGATATAATATAAAACACTAAGCTTACTCACTTCCTTGTCCATCCAATGGTTCCTTGGTTGTCTGACTTGTTTTGACCATCGCGGTGAACAAGGACCTTTTGGAAATCCAAAAAGCCTCACACCTCTTTCCCGGTGTAGCAACAAAAGCCTGCATCACATTGGGCTGGTGTGACGCAAAAAATAAACAAATTAATCCGCAAAACCAGATGAATCCACAGTCCTTCTGCATGCTATATGGTAATGGCTGTCTTATGAAGAAAATTTCTACCGCTGACGTCACATTTGCCTTCTTCCTCAACCCTAGACAGGAGCCGGAAGTCACTCATTTTCATGGCGCAGGATTAAAAAAAATGATCAAATACAGGTATATCGATTGCTTCCACACACATCCAAGCCGTCCATTTCAGTCAGGAACATAAAATACTGTGTGTAATATGAAATAAACATGGACTTTAATGGTTAATCTCTGGTTGGAACCATAAATGACAGTTTTCAGATCAGCTAGTATTTGGTTTCCAGTTTGTTTAGAGATTCAAGTTTGAGTTTCAAAATTTCAAAATTATGGTTTTTAGGTGACAGGGTTCACCAAGGTTGTGATTTTTAAGCGTGCTTTCAAGGGTTTCAAACATTGGGCAGTGATTCAAAATTAGGATTTTAAGGTCCACTGAAGGTTGTGATTTTTTTTTTTTTTTAAGTAGTTGCCAGTATGTTATGTGATAGATAGTAAAAGAAGGAAATTTATCTTGAAAACGCTCTTTAAGGTGTTGTTATTGGTCTGGACAAAGTATGGTTTCCAATAGTGATGTCCCGATCCTATGAGCAGTCTCGGTATCTGTGACTGATATGGCTATTTTTTGAGTATCGGATTTGGTCAGATTAGATCTGATCCAGTAGTCACATGCATTTTCGGTACCATTGTGCTTTTTGGCTGGTGTATCTGCAGAGTTGGAGGACTTTTTATTAGAAACTAATGATAGTAACAAAGCATCGTCTAATATTTGTAAACAGTATTTCATGAGGCGGTAGCAGGTCTAAAAATATGGAGATCGGATCGGTATTGGCAAAACATATTTGAAAAAAAAATCGTATCGAAAGGCAAAAAAAATCAGCATCTGGACATCCCCAGTTTACTACCCAGATGAGTAACAAGTGTAAAATATTGATTTGTGCATATAATTGAGTAGAGCTTCAATGCATGGATTTGACTTTTGTTTTTCAGGTTTCAAACAGGATTTGTGCCTGTGTTAAGGTTTTAAACAAATGTCTTGTTGTGTTTGAACCCCATCAGCTCCTCCCAACAACATCTCAGTGGTGGCTGAGAACACGCCGGCGCCATTTAGTCGATACCAAGCCCAGAACTTCACGCTGGTCTGCACCGCCAAGGGGGGAAAACCCGCACCGTCTGTAAGTTTGGGACCCTTTCACTCTTATTTGTCTCTTTTCATCCATGTGCTGTGAATTTCAATGAGTTTATCAGTAGTAGATGTCCAATCCATTTGGACTGGATTTTAACAGCCAATGTGTTAAAACGGTGGTTCTTAACCTGGGTTCAATCAAACCCCAGGGTTTCGGTGAGTAAGTTTAAAGGGTTTGGCGAAGATTAAGCCGCAACACAAAAACATGGGCAAAACTAGTGATGCGAGAGTGTAATCAGTGTATGGTGTTTATATTACGTTTTCAAACTTATCCAAATATAATTATGTAGATTGTTAGCATCCAGAGCTGTCGTGTGCTTTACATACAGTACAGGCCAAAGAGCACACCTTGTGTAATCCATGTCTTGTACATTGTAACGCGTGGTAGCTAGGATACGTGTATAAAAGTACCAAAAAAGGGAGAAGCTTCCACTATGCACATTTATTCACAAAAAAATAATATTTCCACCTTGACCACTCTTCACTCGGGAGCTCAGCAGTAGCAAACACACGTTCCCTGACGAACTCCCAACATTGTTGTGAGGTCCACGTCAGAGTCACTGTCGTCACTGTAGCGTGCCATAGTGCTTTAATTATTTAGTATGATTTGGGGAAAACTCCCACGAAGAATAGTCAACGTAAAAGATAGCAATAGTAATCCAAATCCGCGTTTTTACTCACTCGATAATCCAGGAGTTAGACCGATCCCATGGCACTGTCGCAGCCGCGATCAGGCCGTCAATTATCCGATAAGCCGCTGTGGGACCGACGAATCCAAAAAATGGACAGATCCGAAACCAATATTACAGACGCGGTGGGACCGTCGGATCCAGAAAATAGACGGATCCCTTACTTGATTGAGGATCCAGGAAAAATGTTTGGGTGCCAGTTGTCACGCGTGGTGGGTAGGATACGTGCATACAGGGACCAAAAAGGGGGAGAAGCTTCCACTTATGCACATTTATTCACTAAAAATAATAATTCCACCTTGACCACTCACTTCACTCCCCTTGTTTCCATATGACTGAAAAATTGCATCCAAAAGCAGCACATCGTGGCATTTTACTTCGCAAGTTTAGGCAGCAATAAGCAATTGTTGAACTCGCAAGATACCAATGACGTCATCACTGCGAGCCCGCAAACCATGGCGCCAACTAACGGTCAAAATATGGACTAAATATTATAAAATATTGCCATTGATTTAACATTTTATGTGTTTCTAACAACATATTTTAGTACAAGAGAACAACTGTGGTTTATTAGAGCCTACACGTATTTAAGTTAGAGGATCACTTTAAAGTTTCAAGCCATGGGTAGGTTTTATCAAATAAATGACTCGACCAAATTTGTCAGCATGGCCTCAATGCTGTCACCATGTACTCTATATGTGACCACAAGTGCCTCAGTACTACTTACAGTATCAATCACCAATAAACACACACAGTATTTCAGCTTATGAAAACTGGATAATATTGTGACAAGGCTGCAATGTTGATAATTTGCACTCATAAATCTAATTCTACATCATCATCATGCATGATTGCTTAAGTGCACTGAGTAGAGTCGGTCCTCCAGAGTGGAGGCGTCCCTGGACCCGGAGCCCCTGCTGGCTCATTAATCAGCGTCCACTCACACGCATGCAAATGGACTACCCAGCAATACGCGCATCCCTAGCAATTATGAGCATAGCGAGAGGTGAACGCAAGGTGAATGTGATTTCCGTCTATCAGGTGCCCACTCACTGTGAACAGGGAAGCCTTTAACTCATTCGCTGCCATTGATAGTGATGGACACTCAATCCATTTTGATTGGAAGGTGCTGGCAAAATCGTTGTCAGCCCTCACAGGCAAATTTCTTTTATCCAATCATAGTTTGGATTAAAATTATGATTAAATGCACTGTTTTCATGGACATAAAAAAATATTAATGATTAATTCATAGAACAAATTATTTTAACATGTTTAGATTGACCAAATATACTGGAAATACAGGTAGTTACGAAAGGTTTTAGTTCCTACGTTGGCGATGTAACCCGAATTTCCACCTAAATCGGAATTAAAATCCAAAATAACTATCGAAAAAGTCCAAAAGTATTATATTTTGTTTAATGGTGGAGGATACACTGCCCTCTGGTGGCAGCATTGGCTGGACTGTCATTCAAAAATGCTTCCAATCAAGAGCACTCAGAGGTCTCACATGGATAAAGGATAGCTGCGCTCTGGTTTGGCCCACATAAGGCTGTAAGTTGCTTCAGCTAATATACACTCACCGACAACTTTATTAGGTACACCATGCTAGTAACGGGTTGGACCCCCTTTTGCCTTCAGAACTGCCGCAATTCTTCGTGGCATAGATTCAACAAGGTGCTGGAAGCATTCCTCAGAAAGTTTGGTTCATATTGAAATGATGGCATCACACAGTTGGTGCATGTTTGTCGGCAGCACATCCATGATGCGAATCTCCCGTTCCACCACATCCCAAAGATGCTCTATTGGATTGAGATCTGGTGACTGTGGAGGCCATTTGAGTTTAGTGAACTTATCATGTTCAAGAAACGAGTCTGAGATGATTCCAGCTTTATGACATGACGCATTATCCTGCTGAAAGTAGCCATCACAAGTTGGGTACATTGTGGTCATAAAGGGACGGACATGGTCAGCAACAATACTTAGGTAGGCTGTGGCATTCCAACGATGCTCAATTGGTACCAAGGGGCCCAAAGAGTGCCAAGAAAATATTCCTCACACCATGACACCACCACCACCAGCCTGAACTGTTGATACAAGGCAGGATGGATCCATGCTTTCATGTTGTTGACGCCAAATTCTGACCCTACCATCCGAATGTCGCAGCAGAAATCGCGACTCATCAGACCAGGCAAAGTTTTTCCAATCTTCTATTGTCCAATTTCGATGAGCTTGTGCAAATTGTAGCCTCAGTTTCCTGTTCTTAGCTGAAAGCAGTGGCACCCGGCGTGGTCTTCTGCTGCTGTAGCCCATCTGCCTCAAAGTTCGACGTACTGTCCGTTCAGAGATGCTCTTCTGCCTACCTTGGTTGTAACGGGTGGTTATTTGAGTCACTGTTGCCTTTCTATCAGCTCGATCTAGTCTGGCCATTCTCCTCTGACCTCTGGCATCAACAAGGCATGTCCGCCCACAGAACTCCCGCTCACTGGATATTTTTTCTCTTTCGGACCATTCTCTGTAAACCCTAGAGATGGTTGTGCGTGAAAATCCCAGTAGATCAGCAGTTTCTGAAATACTCAGACCAGCCCTTCTGGCACCAACAACCATGCCACGTTCAAAGTCACTCAAATCACCTTTCTTCCCCTTACTGATGCTCGGTTTGAACTGCAGGAGAAACCATGTCGACATGCCTAAATGCACTCAGTTGCCGCCATGTGATTGGCTGATTAGAAATTAATCACGGTGCTGGGTGATGGCTGCCAGCCGGGAACCTGGCAGCCACAGTAATAGGGTAGTAGGTGGGTCCCACACTTTTTCCTCATGGCGTGGCTCCTGGGTTGTGGCCTCCCCTCTGCCTGGGCTGCTGGCCGCGGGAGTGGGGTGGGGGGTCGGGGCTCCGATCTTGCATTGCCCCATTACAGTTCCTCGTCGTTCTCCTGCCTCCGCCTTCCCCTCTTCTCTGACTGGACATCCGCCCTGCGCTCCGTCGCGGGTCGCTGGCTGGGCGCCGGTGTATCAGCGGGGTGTTGCCTGCACCGGCGGGGGGGCCCTGTCCTGCCTTGGGCTTAGTGGGCCTCTGGGGTTCCCGTGGCGTGCCGTGCCGGTTGGGGGGCTGCGGCTGTGGCTCGTGGCCCGGGTGGGGGTAGACGTGGGGTTGGTGGTGCGTCCCCTCCTGCCACCTCTGAAGGCCGGTTGATGGGTGCGCGGGTGGCCCGGGGGACCACCCTGGATCCCGGGGGGGGGGGTCGATGGCTCCTTTGCTGGGCTGCGGGAGGAGGGATGGGCTGCGCTTGACCCCCAGCCCCTCGACCACCCTCCCTCCCCGGGCTGGCTGGGTGGGGGCCGTGGCCCTGGGTTGGCTCCCGCGCGGCTTCTCCGCCCGTCTGCGTGGCTGTCGCGCGTCCGGTGGGGCTCACGTGCAGCTGGATGCGGTTGGGCATGCTCGGGTTGGGGGTCCTGGTGCCGGGACTGGCGATGGGGCGGCGTACGCCAACGGGCTTACATTCATAAGAGATTTACATGATTACTGGGTTCTAGATCACGGAACTGATTTGTGTACACTCTACCTCTTTCAATCACTTAGCGTATAGACACCCCCACCCCCGTCCCCCTCTTTCACTGGCCAATAGGCCCCCACATGGTGTAAACCGGAAATACATCTCGCTGACGATGGCACCAGCATATTAATAATTAGTCTAGATGTTCTATGTATTTCTTGTTGTTGTTTGTGTATGTGTTTCTTTTCTTTCTTCTCCTGTGTTGCTTTTCTTCTGTCCCCCCATAATCCCTTCCTGTTCGCTGCTTTGTCGTAATAAAAAGGTATTTTGAATGATCACAATGGGATTATATCAGACTCTCAATGTGAAACATTAAAACTGTTCAGACAACCCGGGCACTTAGACTTCCATTCTCTGTGTCAAACAGCTGAACAGGACAGGTTACAAAGAGAAAAAAAATTAAGTGTTAACGAGCAGTTGGACAGGTATACCTAATAAAGTGGCCGGTGAGTTTATATTTGGGTAATTGAAATTACGGGAGGATTCTTGTATGAGTATTTATAAACTAAAAACACAGGTCAAACATGCAATGTTGCACATCTTTTTATTCCTCAATCATCAAAGGATTATGTCATGAACTTTTTTCCAAAATGTTTAGATTTTTGAACGTGTCATAACCAGCTAAAGTTGAAGAATTTCAAATTCCAAATGTGGAAAATCACACACATTGCTTGATTACCGATAAACTATCTACTATAATTTAATATCTTCGCTTCAATTTGACATATCGCACATCGAGTTTGAGCAAATGAGCATTGAGTAAGCGCTCCAAAAATGGCACTTTTTGACAATATTTTTTTAAACAATGGACATCATTGTCATGAAACGAGAACAATAACATTCCCCATTCATTTCAATGATATGAAACGGGTCTGTTCATGAAAAATGACTTAATTTTTTAAATTTTATTACCTTCATGGACGGAATCAATGCCATTTTTGATCAAATCCTCTTCCTCTCAATCCATGTGCCGTCTTTCTGGGGACTTATCTTTAGACTCGGCATAATTCACTGCTTCTGCTCGCCTTCTGAGTACCGGATGCTCTTCTACTGGTGTTCTACACCTCTTCTACCCCTGCCTTGTCGCTGTGATGCCATTTTGTTGATGAAAAATAACATTCTCTATTCACTTCAATGATATGAAACTTTCTCTTTTATATCTGGGAGGGGTCTGTTCATGAAAAATGACTTCATTTTTTAAATTTTATTACCTTCATGGACAGGTTCAATGCCATTGTTGATCAAATCCTCTTCCTCTCAATCCAAGTCCCGTCTTTCTGGGGACTCATCTTCATGTTTGGCATAATTCACTGCTTCTACTTGCCTGCTCAGTACCGGATGCTCTTCTACTGGTGTTCTACACCTCTTCTACCCCTGCCTTGTTGCTATGATGCCATTTTGTTGATGAAAAAAATAACATTCTCTATTCATTTCAATGGCATAAAACTTTATCTTTTACACTTGGGAGGGGTCTGTTCATGAAAAATGACTTTATTACACGGTTGGTCACAACATACTACTCAGCAGATTGGAACAGTGGGTAGGGCTTACTGACACTATTCTTCAGTGGTTCACATCCTATTTACATGATAGGGATTTCTTTGTGTCAATCGGAAATTATCAGTCAGAACGAACCAAATTCACGTGTGGAGTCCCTCAAGGGTCAATTCTTGGACCACTCTTATTTAACATCTATATGCTTCCGTTAGCTCAGATAATGGAACAGTATGACATCTCCTATCACGCCTATGCAGATGACACACAACTGTACATTTCTGTGTCCCCACATGATTATAGTCCCTTAGTCTCCCTGAGTAAATGCATTCATCAAATCAATGAATGGATGTGCCAGAATTTTCTCCAGTTAAATGTGGAGAAAACAGAGGTGATCATTTTTGGGCCAAAAAAGGAAAGGTCAAAGATAAGCAGCCAACTTAGCACAATGTCACTTACAGCTACAAATCAAGTCAGAAACCTTGGCGTAATTATTGACTCAGACCTAAAATTTGATAGCCATCTAAAGTCCGTCACTAAATCCGCTTATTACCACCTAAAAAATATAACCAGAATTAAGGGGCTTCTGACTCAACAAGACATGGAAAAACTTATGCATGCATTCGTTTTCAGCAGATTGGACTACTGCAACGGTATATTTACAGGTCTTGATAAAAAATCAGTCAGGAAGCTGCAGCTAGTACAGAATGCTGCAGCCAGAGTCCTCACAAATACAAGGAAGCTGGACCACATTACACCGGTTTTGAAATCGCTACACTGGCTTCCAGTGAGTCAAAGGATAGACTATAAAATACTACTGCTCGTCTACAAAACACTTAATGGCCTTGGACCAAAATACATGCTTGACTTGTTAGATTCCTATGAGACATCTAGACCCCTAAGGTCGTCTGGAACGGGTCTTCTGCATGTTCCAAGAACCAGAACCAAGCAGGGTGAGGCAGCATTTAGTTATTATGCTCCTCACCTCTGGAACAAGTTACCCGAACGTCTGAAGTATGCTCAAACCGTTAGCTCCTTTAAATCAGGGCTAAAAACGCTTTTGTTTAGCACTGCATATCCATAACTGTCTATATATTTCAATCTACCTGCCTTCTATTCCTCTTGTGCATATCTCCATTGCTGATTTCAATGATTATTATTAGTAGTAGTTTTGGCTTTATTTCTATTTTTGTTTTATTTTCATTTATTTATTTTTATTCTGTGATTAAATGCCATCTTTTGTCTTGGTTTTTACGTTGTGTTGATTTAAATGTGATTTTTATGGTTTTCATGTGATGTAAAGCACTTTGAATTGCCTTGTGTTGAATTGTGCTATATAAATAAATTTGCCTTGCCTTGCCTTGCCTTATTTTTTAAATTTTATTACCTTCATGGATGGGATTAATGCCGTTGTTGATCAAATCCTCTTCCTCTCAATCCATGTCCCGTCTTTTTGGGGACTCATCTTCAGACTCGGCATAATTCTTTGCTTCTACTCGCCTGCTAAGTACCGGATGCTCTTCTACTGGTGTTCTACACCTCTTCTACCCCTGCCTTGTCGCTGTGAAGCCATTTTGTTGATGAAAGATGACATCCTCTATTCACTTCAATGATATGAAACTTTCTCTTTTATATCTGGAAAGGGTCTGTTCATGAAAAATGACTTCATTTTTTAAATATTATTACCTTCATAGACAGGTTCAATGCCATTGTTGATCAAATCCTCTTCCTCTCAATCCATGTCCCGTCTTTCTGGGGACTCATCTTCAGGCTCGGCATATTTCACTGCTTCTACTTGCCTGCTAAGTACCGGATGCTCTTCTACTGGTGTTCTACACCTCTTCTACCCCTGCCTTGTCGCTGTGATGCCATTTTGTTGATTAAAAATAACATTCTCTATTCCTTTCAATGACATGAAACTTTATCTTTTATATTTGGGAGGGGTCTGTTCATGAAAAATGACTATTATTTAAATTTTATTACCTTCATGGATGGGATCAATGCCGTTGTTGATCAAATCCTCTTCCTCTCAATCCATGTCCCGTCTTTCTGGGGACTCATCTTCAGGCTCGGCATAATTCACTGCTTCTACTCGCCTGCTAAGTAGCGGATGCTCCTATACTGGTGTTCTACACCTGTTCTACCCCTGCCTTGTCGCTGTGATGCCATTTTTGTTGATGAAAAATAACATTCTCTATTCATTTCAATGATATGAAACTTTATCTTTTATATCTAGGAGGGGTCTGTTCATGAAAAATGACTTCATTTTTCAAATTTTATTGCATTCATGGACAGGATCAATGCCATTGTTGATCAAATCCTGCCTTGTCGCTGTGATGCCATTTTGTTGATGAAAAATAACATTCTCTTCATTTCAATGATATGAAATAAAGATGTCCCGCTTGATCGGCATCCCGATCGATCGGGTCCGATCACGTCATTTTCAAAGTATCGGAACCGGCAAAAAAATATCGGACATGCCTTTTTTTAATACAGTGGTACCTCTACATACGATCACTTCGACACACGATCTTTTCGACATCCGACGTAAAATTTGAGCCGCCATTTGTTTCTACATCCGACGAGTTGCTCGAAATACGACGACATGACAGCACTGCAAACGAACGCACGGTGGATTTTCTTGTGTGAGAAATCAACACAGTTTTCAAAAAAAGTTGATACAGTTGGAGAAACAAGGAAAAAAGTGATGCTTACCTTTGAAATGAAGATGCAAGTTATAGAAAAAGATGAGCTTGGGGTGCGCGTCCCTGAACTGGCTCAACAATACAGCTCCATGGTCCTCTTCCGACCACCGTTCGCCACTATTTATAAGTTAAGGTGACAATTATTATTGTGGTAACATTGCCAAGGAAATCGCCAGCTTCGCCACGTTTTTATCATTTATTTAAGAACTTATCCAACACAAAACGCCCATTGTCTTAAGCAGTTGACTGCGCTCAAGAAAACGAAAGTATTATCTCTACCGCACCGACCTATCTCACTGAGACGTCAGCTTCGCGGTGCGTTCAGGGACAGTAAAAAGTGTCCGCCATATTAGAATCCGATTCGTTACATTATTTACAGGAATAATTATTAATTATTCTTCTTATTATTATATTATTCTGAATTATTTATTAATAACTTATTTGTTTTTCTATGTTTAATTGCCATTTGTAACAGTGCCAGCAGTATTTATTAAGAATTTAGTGTATGTTTTTAGGCTTTGGAACGAATTAATGGAATTATAATGTATTCCTATGGGAAAATCCTGCTCGACATATGACCATTTCGACTTACAAACAAGGTCCTGGAACGAATTAAATTTGTATGTAGAGGTACCACTGTATATATATTTTTTAATTAAATTGTTTTCTAATTGTATTTAACGTTACAGACAAAATGTCTTACACTCATCCAAAGTCTTTAGTTTGGGCTTAAAGTAGGGCTATCAAATTTATCGCGTTAATGGCGGTAATTCATTTTTTTTAAAATTCATCACGTTAAAATATTTAACGCAATTGACGCATGCGTTGCCCGACCCACTCATGCATTGTCGCGTTCAATCTATAGTGGCGCCGTTTTACCTATATATCGAGGTAAAAGGCAGCGTAAAATGAGTACAGTGAATTTTGGCAGTCTTTGGAGCCTTTTTTAGTTGGCTAAAGCCTTAAAATCCCTCTCTCAACAATTAGAAATATCGTGGGAAGCAATGTGGGGAAGAAAGGTAGTAGTTGATCTTTTTCTTAACACCCTATGTTATTTCCCAACGCAGAGAACATATATCAATTGGTGCCACTAGGCACAGTCATGGTTGCACTTCCCATCATGCATTTGGGCAGAACAGTTAAATGGCTACAGTATCATTTACTGAAAGCTCAACAAATACACTAGATGGCAATATTTAGTCACAATATACAAAGTCATATTTATCCTTTAAGAATTACAAGTCTTTCTATCCGTGGATTCCTCTCACAGAAAGAATGTTAATAATGTAAATGCCATCTTGAGGATTTATTGTCATAATAAACAAATACAGTACTTATGTACTGTATGTTGAATGTATATATTCGTCCGAGTTTTATTCATTTTTTTCTTAATGCATTGCCAAAATGTATATGATCGGCAAAAAATGGCAGGTACTCAAACTAAAACGATCGGGATCGGATCGGGAGCAAAAAAACATGATCGGAACAACCCTAATATGAAACTTTATCTTTTATATCTGGGAGGGGTCTGTTCATGAAAAATGACTTTATTTTTTTAAATTTTATTACATTCATGGACGGAATCAATGCCATTGTTAATCATATCCTCTTCCTCTCAATCCATGTCCCGTCTTTCTGGGGACTCATCTTCAGACTCTGCATAATTCACTGCTTCTACTCGCCTGATAAGTAGCGGATGCTCTTCTACTGGTGATCTACACCTCTTCTACCCCTGCCTTGTCGCCGTGATGCCATTTTGTTGATGTAAATATGCGAAAAAATGATTATTCCAGCAGAGACATGATATGAAACATTGCGGACGCAAGATGGCGGCCACTGATGCGAACTTGCAATCAAGGATTTCCCAGTCTTCTCGGTAAAACTCGTTTAAAATATGATGTGGGAGTGCTGCCATCTGGTGTTGAATGAAAGAACTACTCTTTGTCTTTATGCTGGTCAAAAAAATGATGTCGCAATGACAAGTACGATAGACGTTATGGCCCAGAAAAATCAAGGGGATGCCGGTGTTCCCAAATTTACAGCACAGAGTGTTAAAGCCCATAGACGTCCAATCCATTTGAAGTGGGAGGGTGGCAGCGAATGAACGAATGTTCATTCGCTGCCACCCTCTCAGTTCAAATGGATTGGATGTCTACTAGTGACAAAACAAATTTAACATTATAACCAGCAGGTTAAGGAATAAACCTCTATGATTGGACGTCTATCATCGTCAGTGGCACTGAAAGAGTCATATTTCCGAGTCTACACTTGCCATAGAAATAACACACGCCGCATTTTAAAAACAAATGATTTTCCTAGCATTTGTGTTACCCGCCTACTTTGAAAATGAGTGTCCGCCCCCGCACAACTTGTGCAGATAATAAATAGTGCGCGCCGCAACTTTGCAAAAGTCATCCACCTTCATGTAGTGTTTTTGTCAAAAAGCTAATCAGCCAGACGTGTCACCAGCACACACACGGAATCACGAAAAGAGGTTTAATCAGCCAGTTCGAGTGAGAACACCTGTGTGTGAAGGACACGGAGCGTTCTCGCGGGAGGGAATAAAAGGCGGGGAGTGTGTGCGTGTTGTCAAGTGTGAAGCTTGCATTGACATCTTAATACTTCACAACAATTCATCCAGATTTATATTGGAGTGATGCATCAAGTCAAGTAGTTTTTAATGAGGGGGAAGCGAGTTTTCAAACTTTATACTTGCTATTTTGGAGAATTATGTTATTTATTCTTTTGTCACAACATCCTATTTCATCAGAGTCCTTATACAGTGAGGAAATTAAATGATATAAATACATTATGTTTGCTTGAAAGCTGATGTATTCATATATTCAGGCTTATACGTTTACTTTCTCCACAACATATCACAATATTGGCACGATAAGCGTATAACATGACTGTAACGTACAAGCAGTCATACGACCGTAATTTTTGAACTATAAGCAGCTACTTTTTGTTAGGTTTTGTGTTGGTATTTTCCTAGTGTGACTTGTCCCTGTGATTACCCATTGATTTCATCTGTTGTGCCTGCTCCTAGTGAGTCCTCCTGTACCCAGCTGTTCCTCGTTGTCTCGTTACCCCTTGTCTGCATGTGTGTATATAAGCACCCAGTTTCTTTTCACTCCTTGTTGCGTCATTGTCACTAGCCACGTTTACATGCTGACTTTTATTCATACCGATTCAAATCATTCCGAATGGAAATTTCACATGAGCTGTTTACATGTCACTTCATCTATTCCGATCCAGCGTTTACATGTGACTGCCTTTATTCCGAAAGGATGTTTGACAACTGCCGTCTGACATGCGCAGATTAATCAAAACAAAGCGTCACGTTGCAAAACATGGAGATCGATCGTCAGATCAGCTGCTGTTTTAACTTTTCGAGTGGAAACAAAACTTCAGAATGATACGCCGTTCATTCAAAAAGTTGTGTGGGTGCGCTGTGCGTGTGCTTGGAAGCCATGTTGCAAGTGACGTTACTTACGTCACCGAGTGACGTCACCACGTCAGTACCGAGCATGCGCAGAAAGAACGCAACCAGACACCATTCCGCTTCCCTGTTTACGTGATATAATTTTACTTCTAATCGGTTTGGGAAAAGGAATATTCCACCCCTGTGAATCGGAATGAAATTCCATTTGGTTTGGGCCTGTTCATTCCGAATGAGGTGTTTATATGGAACACATTTATTCGGTTTGAACAAATATTCCGATTGTAATTGGAATATTTGGCTCCATGTAAACGTGGCAACTGTCAGCGTCTATGTCAATGTCAATCTCCACGTTCATGTCAGCGTTTTTCCCCAGTTCCTAGTGTTCCTCGTCCTGCTTGGAAAGTAAGTTTATTAGTTAGCCTGACTTTTGTTTGTTAAGAGTTTTTGGATCACCACAGCCTTTGTTTTGTACTTTGTTTTTTGTTGGCTTGAAATAAATCATTTTTGCACCATCTATCTGCCTCACCTCCCTTTCCTTGCATTTGGGTCCACACACAACCTGCCTGCCCCACACTTCCTTACACTTCTTTCCTTCATTTTGAATCCTTGCGGCTTATTTGTTGATTTATTTGGGTTAATAGGTAAAACATGCCTCCTAGCATGCATTGCAGCGCTACAGATGTAAATAACAATCAAAATTCATGTTCTGTGCTAATTATTTATTCAGTTGCTCTTCTTCTATTTGGTAACACTTTATTTGATAGCTGCGTAAGGGTGTAACGGTACATGTATTTGTATTGAAACGTTTCGGTACGTGGTGCTCGGTTCGGAACGGAGGCGTACCGAAAGAATTTCTGAAGTAATGTCACCCTTACTTTCTGAGGCTGTGAGTCGATCGGGTTAAAGTTTCTTTGTGTAGATTATATTTACTCAGTCTTCTCTACTATAATGAGGACCAACGTGGTAGGATAGTATAACCCAGAAACGTCAACGCCGCGACAACGTGGCCGCCACGAGAACGCAGTGAAACGCGGTCGTTAAAGTCAATCAGCCAATGCACACCAGTCGCAGTGCGGCCGCGTGTTAGACGCGTCCCAGAAGAGGCTCAACACGAAGCACGCGAAAAGAACGGCAGAGTTTATTATTTGACGACGCGATCAGTCCCCCTCGTCCAGGTCAGGACTCGCATCCGCACGGCAGGCGAGCACGCTAACCACTATGCCAAAAGCCCTGGCTAGCAGCTTTAGCTTGAAGGCATCAGTAGGGAGGTTTCTATGTAACGCTCACCACGGACACCCACCCCCATAACCTTCACTGCTGATCTGGGTCACGGCACCAATATAACCATTCTGCATTGAGCCGCGCCGCACGACGCGATCTGTCCCCCTCGTCCAGGTCAGGACTTGTATCTGCACTAAGCCAAACGCCCTGGCTAGCAGCTTTAGCTTGAAGGCATCAGTAGGGAGGTTTCTATATACTGCTCGTTACAGACCCTCGTGCACCCGTTACACTCACCCCCATTACCTTCACTGCCGATCCGGGTCACGGCACCAATGTAACCGGTCTGCATGGAACTGCGCAGCACAACACGATCAGTCCCCCTCGTCCAGGTCAGGATTCACACCTGCACCGCACGACATGTCCAGCACGACAGGCAAGTGCGCTGACCACTAAGCCAAAAGTACAGGCTAGCAGCTTTAGCTGACAGCTCATGCTCTTGAAGGTATAAGGCGGGAGGTTTCTATTAAAGTTGCACCGATACCAGTATCAGCAGGGGGCACCGATCCGGCCCGAATGTGTGGTATCGGTATCGACGAGTACCAACATTTAGGGCGCCGATACCATCTACTGGCGTCACTTGAGCGCAAATGAACTGTCTTCCCCACGTGAGCTAACCTCCCAAATCCCGATGCATGACATCTGCATGTTTTTGTCTCGAATTTACCAAACGAAAATAACATCTTCGTCTTCAATGTTCAGGATTTTCACTACAATGCATATCCGCGATGTTACGCTGCTTTTCTAACATGACATTCACAAACTATTAGCATGCGTAAGCTAACGCCCGCTGTTCGAGTGCCTATGGGATCAGAAAGGTTAAGACCATGAGAGACTAAGCAAACTCATGGTTTCATGATGAACAATGAGTGGCAAATTAAGAGCGCGTACTTCAAACTCGTCCTGTTTATGAAAGTCGATTCTCATATGCTGGTGCTGTGCAGTAATGAGCAGAAGTGACTTCTGTGGGCAGAAAACACTCAAGCGGCGCAGCGCGCACACTAGATATCATCAGATAGCAACCTAGATGTCCTTATATAGATCCCATGCTAACTCTCGCGCGCACACACTAGATATCATCAAATAGCAACCTAGATGTGCTACATTAGATCCCATGCCATTAGCTGCGTGAGCCCAGAGCGACGCCATATTGTCCATTGATGAATTAGAAACCGCCATGACAGAATGGAAGTTAAGCAGGCCAAATCAATCCATACCAGTGACTATAGATAATGCTGCAAATACTGTTAATTCAGCACATGTTACAGATGGACTCGGACCACAAATAGGATGTTTTGCTTATGTGGTAAATATAGCTGCTAAGAGAGCTGCAGCAATCAACAGTGTGCCCCACTTTACAAACAGTAAAGATTGTTCTCAGCACTTATATACAAAATTTCTTCAGATCAGTAAGAAGTGGGCACATAAATATTATCCACTAAAATGCTTGTTTATATGATGGCACTGTTATTTTTGCTTGTTACCAAAAAAATAAAAAATAAAAATAATAATAACAGTTGTATTTTCTGTTTCAGAGCATTAAATGTATTGAATTGTATGGAAAATCGTACCGAACCGTGACTTAACTGTATCGTTGCATCCCTTATACATATATATATATATATTTTTTTTTTTTTGCAAACAGTGGTATCGGAATGGTATCGGTATCGGCCGATACTGCACAGCCAGGTATCTGTATCGGTATCGGGCCCAAAAAATGGTATCGGTGCAACACTAGTTTCTATGCACTTCACACAACGGACCCGCATGCACCCATTACCCCATCAAAGCTGACTGAATAACAGACGTCTTTGGGCAGTGTTTTTCAGGGAAAGAGCTAGAAAAGGGGCCTAAAACCTCAAAGGAAAACGTCTTAACAGGCAATACCAAGAATTCTACCTAAAATTGGGGTTTTTCGCAACAATTGACTCTTGACGCCAAGTCCGCTCTGCATAATAAGCGGCCAAAAGCTAGCAAACGAGGCAATGAAGCGTTCAAAGTTGTTTTGGCACATAGAGACTAAACATCAATAAAACCGCATGCACTGAGAGCATCATACCTCGTGGTAAACTGCGAAAGCCAAGAAACCTTTCACTACTGGAGAAGAACTTATGTCTGCGGCCGAGGATGTTTGCTGTCAAGTTTTAGGAGACGCCGCTGTTAAAAAGGTTGATTCAGCGTAGGGTGAGTTACATTTCTTTGGATATTTGTTAAAAGAAGTGGAGAGTCACTCATTAAGCAGCAAAATGTGTTGCGGTAATTAAACTAAAACCTCGTTGAGTGTCATCAGAGTTCTTCTTAATAGCTTTTTAAACCATTTCAACATTTCAGAAGCAGCTGAAGCCATTTGACTGCCATTTTTTGCTCATGCGTCTGTCAGACAGATTTGAGGGCAGACGCTTACTTGCCATAAACATGGCGGCTTTGACACAATATCATCATCAAGAGAAATCTAATGTCATTTCCTTGGCCTCCCTGTTGCTAGGCGACCTGTCGTTTCGTCTGTAATTACAGGAAGCTTTCAGTTATTTTGATGAAGTCACAAACGCAGATTAGGATTTTCGGTTAAAGCGTCCTTCGAACATGACGACCCCGCTCGGGTCATGTTAACATTTGGGAACTATTTGTGGAGCTTCGATCGTGTTACGACTGCACTCTGATATCACCATAGCAAAAAAACAAAAACATTGCTAGGCCATTACCATGAGAGTTTGTCTTGCTATTTGAATGAAAAGAAAGCCCGTGTTCACATTTGGAGCCGTGTTGTCATGATAATGATGATGACGGCGCTAATGGCCCCCCGAGTGCCGCTCATTAGCGCATTCTCGGCACAAAAAGACGCACAGATTGGAAAAAAGAGAGCTGATAATGATGCTGATAATGGGGAGGAAAGCTGAAGGAACCTTTTCGCCGCCGCTCGCCTCTTTGAGTCAGGAGGACGACGGTGGCCACGTCATGTGTTTTTCCACCCACAATAGTATTCCCTGTTTCATAGAGTGTCAATACGCAAGGCCTATTAGTAAATCTATATAATTAGATTTTTTTTTTTACCTAAAAATTTACCTATAAAAGTTTTTGGTTTTTTTCTAGCCTATTTTCATATTAGCTACCTTTGACGCTAATAAACCTCCAATCCATTTGAACTTGGAGGACTGACAACTAAAGATGTCCCAATCGATCGGCATCCCACTCGATCGGGTCCGATCACGTCATTTTTAAAGTATCGGAATCGGCAAAAAAATATAGGACATGCCTTTTTTTAATATACATATACATTTTAATTAAATCGTTTTCTTGTATTTAACATTACAGGCAAAATGTCTTACACTCATCCAGAGTCTTTAGTTTTGGCTTAAAGTAGGGCTATCAAATTTATCACATTAACGGCGTTAATTGATTATTTTAAAATTAATCACGTTAAAATATTTAACGCAATTAACGCATGCGCTGCACGACCTACTCACGCATTGTCGTGTTCAATCTATAATGGCGCCGTTTCACCTATATATAGAGCTAAAAGGCAGCGTAAAATGAGTAGAGTGAATTTTGGAAGCCTTTGGAGCCTTTTTTTAATTGGCTAAAGCCTTACAATCCCTCTCTCAACAATTAGAAATATCGTGGGAAGCAATGTGGGGGAGCAAGGTAGTAGTTGATCTTTTTCTTAACACCCTATGTTATTCCCCAACGCAGAAAAGATATATCAATTGGTGCCACTACGCACAGTCATGGTTGCACTTCCCATCATGCATTTGGGCAGAACAGTTAAATGGCTACAGTTTCATTTACTGAAAGCTCAACAAATACAATAGATGGCAATATTTAGTCACAATATACAAAGTCACGTTTATCCTTTAAGAATTACAAGTCTTTCTATCCGTGGATCCCTCTCACAGAAGGAATGTTAATAATGTAAATGCCATCTTGAGGATTTATTGTCATGATAAACAAATACAGTACTTATGTACTGTATGTTGAATGTATATATTCGTCCGAGTTTTATTGATTTTTTTCTTAATGCATTGCTAAAATGTATATGATCGGGAAAAATTATCGGGAATGATTGGAATTGAATCGGGAGCAAAAAAAAAAAAAAAGCAATCGGATCAGGAAATATCGGGATCGGCAGATACTCAAACTAAAACGATCGGGATCGGATCGGGAGCAAAAAAACATGACCGGAACAACCCTACTGACAACCCTTCCAGTTCAGATTGATTGGCGTTTACTAGTGACAAATGCTTTGGAATTAACAGCAGAAGGATCAAAAGAGCCACGTGATAGTGTGTTCAACATACAATTTCCTTCAGGGGACCATTGTGACTACCATAAGCGGATTTTCAGGGGGGCAAGGCTCCCCCTGGTGGCCGTATACAGTACGATTTTAAAATCAACAATTTTCCGGTAAAATATTGTCTATATAAGTCAGGGGTCGCGTTAACCGAATATTTTCCGTCGTTGACCGGTTTTTTAAAACGGTGACGGAAAAAACTGAAGTCCGTCCGTCATTTTGACAGGTTGCAATTCACACCCCAGACCACAGGGTGGCGAGTGAGCATATTAATTAGCTATTGTCTCCCTTGATGCATGACGTCGTTGGCCTTACTCGGAAAAATGTCAAGGCAACTGAGTGTTTGCCTGGCACGGCCAGACTGTTCTGCCTGTATTTTTCAAACACTGAGAGAAAAGTCTGGGACACAGCCTCTCGAGTAGGTACAAAATCAATCGACAAATCAGATTTGTTTATTTGCGTGATGTGTTCTTCACGAGCAACGTCACTCTTGCGCGCCGAAAGTCGTCTCTTCTATAACACGGATGGCGAACGGGAGAGCCGACAATATGTTCCAATCCGCCGTAAATTCAGTTTTAAATGAGCTAAAACACATCGACACGAGTCATTGACAACAGTCTGTCTCGCGCTAGCCATGTTGAATAAACTCCGTTCTCCTCGTATGTTTACTTCCGCGCGCAAGTCCCTCGTCCTGCCCTCGTCGCTTTGCTAACGGCACGTCTGCCTGTCGCTGATTGGTGCACTCCGCTGTCTGTTAAGCTTGTTCGGACAGAATATTAATTAAAAATGAATGAAAACTAAATACTATTGAATATGTCATTAATATCATTTTAAAAATGTGACGGGTAAAAATAGATTATGACCGGATTTTTATGACACTGTCAGTCAAAATGACAGACAACGAAAAAGTCTAGCGCAACCTCTGATATAAGTTATAACGCAGTAAAACAAACAACAAAAATGAATGAAATGAACAAAAAAGAAAATTATAATGGGTCTAATTTATTTTTCAAACAGATCATGTGACTAGCACCTTAGACTGTCATTTGCTTTGCTTAGGCAAAACCACCCGAAGAGTGAAGCGAAATGATGGATTGACGTAATTTTTTTCAAACCTAAGCTTTCAAAAGCGACACCAACTACTGAGCATTAACCAAGGATTGAAAATGTGGACCATGAAACGCTAGAGACCATCGACAAAATGGTGAGCGGAGTTTCAATTTGCCCCACTAAAGACGCTAATTGTAACACCGGAGCCACCACCAGTGTCTTGCCAATGTAGTTACCCACGTTAAAACTTACATTAGTTATGAGTTATGTTGACTTAAACAATTAATTGAAGCCAGAAAAGAACCACGGTTATATATTTTGGACATCAGTTTATTAAACTGGAGACTCTACATACAGGACTTGAATTACAGTAATAACAGTTAAAGGTCATCATACGAGTAAAACTCTGAAACATTGGCATTTTTACGTTCAGTACGTACAGTGGGGCAAATAAGTATTTAGTCAACCACCAATTGTGCAAGTTTTCCAACTTGAAAAGATTAGAGAAGAATGTAATTGTCAACATAGGTAAACCTCAACCATGACAGACAGAATGTGGTGGGAAAAAACCCACATCGTTTGATTTTTAAAGAATTTATTTCCAAATTAGGGTGGAAAATAAGTATTTGGTCACTTACAAACAAGCAAGATTTCTGGCTGTCAAAGAGGTCTAACTTCTTCTAACGAGGCTCCACTCGTTACCTGTATTAATGGCACCTGTTTTAACTCATTATCGGTATAAAAGACACCTGTCCACAAACTCAGTCAGTCACACTCCAAACTCAACTATGGCCAAGACCAAAGAGCTGTCGAAGGACACCAGGGACAAAATTGTAGACCTGCACCAGGCTGGGAATACTGAATCTGCAATAGGTAAAACGCTTGGTGTAAAGAAATCAACTGTGGGAGCAATTTTTAGAAAATGGAAGACATACAAGACCACTGATAATCTCCCTCAATCTGGGGCTCCATGCAAGATCTCATCCCGTGGCGTCAAAATGATAACAAGAACGGTGAGCAAAAATCCCACAACCACACGGGGGGACCTAGCGAATGACCTACAGAGAGCTGGGACCACAGTAACAAAGGCTACTATCAGTAACACAATGTGCTGCCAGGGACTCAAATCCTGCACTGCCAGACGTGTCCCCCTGCTGAAGAAAGTACACGTCCAGGCCCGTCTGCGGTTCGCTAGAGAGCATTTGGATGATCCAGAAGAGGACTGGGAGAATGTGTTATGGTCAGATGAAACCAAAATAGTAAATACAAACTTTATGGTAGAAACACAGGTTCTCGTGTTTGGAAGAGAAAGAATACTGAATGCATCCGAAGAATACCATACCCACTGTGAAGCATGGAGGTGGAAACATCATGCTTTGGGACTGTTTTTTTCTGCAAAGGGACCAGGACGACTGATCTGTGTAAAGGAAAGAATGAATGGGGCCATGTATCGAGAGATTTTGAGGGAAAATCTCCTTCCATCAGCAAGGGCGTGGCTGGGTCTTTCAGCATGGCAATGATCCCAAACACACAGCCAGGGCAACAAAGTAGTGGCTTCGTAAGAAGCATTTCAAGGTCCTGGAGTGGCCTAGTCAGTCTCCAGATCTCAACCCCATAGAATATCTGTGGAGGGAGTTGAAAGTCCGTGTTGCGCAACGACAGCCCCAAAACATCACTGCTCTACAGGAGATCTGCATGGAGGAATGGGCCAAATACCAGCAACAGTGTGAAAAGCTTGTGAAGAGTTACAGAAAACGTTTGGCCTCCGTTATTGCCAACAAAGGGTACATAACAAAGTATTGAGATGAACTTATGGTATTGACCAAATATTTTCCACCATGATTTGCAAATAAATTCTTTAAAAATCAAACAAAGTGATTTTCAGGGTTTTTTTTTTTTTCCACATTCTGCCTCTCATGGTTGAGGTTTACCCATGTTGACAGTTACAGGCCTGTCTAATATTTTCAAGTGGGAAAACGTGCACAATTAGTGGTTGACTAAGTACTTATTGCCCCACTGTAGAAAACAGGAGTGGTCCTTGGCAGCTTCCCTGTGGTATACCACAGGGAACATTTTTCCTAGCTGATAAGCTCCCATTAAAAAAGACAGGTTGCCTCCTGTTTTCTAGATAATTCTTAAGCCAGAGTAGTGCTGCTTGACAGAAGCCATAAAATTGCATTTTTTTAACAGGAGGTTGTGATCAATAAGATCAAAAGCTGAGCTAAAATCCAGCAGTACCGCTCCTGCCAGCCTTCTGTTATCTAATGCCGTCATCCAATCATTTGTCATCTGGGCCATAGCTGTAGTGGTTGAATGGCGTGTTCTGTACACATGTTGGAAATCTGTGTTTAAATTATTAACTGAGAAATATTCTTGAATTTGGTCAAAAACTATCCTTTCCATAATTTTACCTAGCGCAGGTAATAGACTGACCGGTCTACTGTTAGGACCACAGATAGGTACAGCTGCACTTTTTGGTAATGGCATAATTTTAGCTGTTTTCCAAGCATTTGGATAGACTCCCTTATTAAAAGTTTTGTTTAAAATGTGAGTAATAGGAACTGCAATGAGGCCATAAGCGGATTTTAAGGGGGGACAGCCCCCCTCCCCCCATGGTGGCCGAAAAGTGTCATTGCATGAAATTGACTTTCCTATATATATATATATATATATATATATGTATATATATATATATATATATATATATATATATATATATATATATATATATATATATATATATATATATATATATATTATATATATATATAAGTTGTAAAGCAATAAAACTGCAGAAAAAAAATGAATGAAATGAACAAAAAATATATTTTTATAATGGGTCAAAATTATTTTTCGATAAGATCAGCAACTTAGATGGTCATTTCCTTTGCATATAGTAATTATTTGTTGTTTTTTTTAAATTAGGGAAGGGCAATTTTATTTTTCAAATGATTTTTTTCTTAGATTGAAAAAAAAAAAAATATATATATATATATATGGATATATATATATATATATTTTTTTTTTTTTTTTTTTGATTGAAGCAACTTTTTTGGGGCATTGAATGATTTAGACACAAATTTCCTCCCCAAAGTATGGCCCAAACACAAAAAGGATTCCTTCAATCAAAGAAAACTTTTTCAATGAAAAATTAAGTGTTCAAATGCAAATATTTCAATCTCAAATATTTTTCTCATTCAATAACTTTTTGTATGATTAAAAATTCTTTTTTTTTTTTTTTTGATTGAAGTGTTTTTTCTTATCGAAAATATATATTTTTTGAAGCAACTTAATTTTTGATTGAATAATAAAGACAAAAATGTCCTAGCCAAAATATAGCCCAAACACAAATCAACATAAAAAAAAATTTAAAAAACGATATCCAAAAAAAAAAAAAAAAAAAAAAAAAAAAAAAATCAAAGAAAAATAGCTTTCACATGGTTTTATTTGAGTTTCAAATTATTTTTGCATTCAAACACTTTTTTTTTTTTTTTTGATTGGACTTTTTTTTTTGGTTGAAAATATACATTTCGATTGAAGCAACTTTTCTTCATGAATAATAAAAGACACAAATCAACCTCCATAAGGCTCAGCCCAGAGGATACAATTTTTGACTGGGGTAACTACATTGGCACGACACCAGCGGGCGTATCGTATTCAATGGATGACGATCTTGGAGAAAGGTATTGCCTAGGCAGCCTGATTTGGAATTCCCCTTAAGAATCGTGGGAAACAAAAAACGCTCATTGTCAACTTATTGTTATAAATATTCTTGTAAGTTAGTTTTATTGCTAAAACTGCGTTTCGGGGTCATCAACATGTTGTGCCCCCCCTGCCCCAAATGTCAAACTCCCCCAATGAATGAGGCTTGCAGCAAGTTTCAACAATATTGGATCAATATTATCTACACCCGATGGCTTTTCTTTACATTCTAATAATAACTGTTCTACCTAGCCAACAGTAACAATAACTACTGAAGCAGCAGCTGCTATGGGTGGAAACTTACTGTGAAGAAAGGATAAACTCACGGTGTGGCCACCATCTTTTCTGAACCGCCGCTGTTTTGAGAGGCGCCTTCCGCAGTAAAATAATTATCATGCAAGACAATGCAGCAACCCTCACTGCAGAAAATACCATTAAAGCTGCAGCTGCTGTGAGAATGAAGGGAAGACAGCTCACGGTGTGGTCACCATCGTCCCTTGACCCTTGTGAGAGGCGCGAGTTTAATATCTGCTGACTGTAACGTACAACTACAAACACATCGACTCGCGCGGGCTGCATTTTACAGCCAAACAAAACAATAGCGAATGTTGATAACGACAACGACAATCAACAAGATAGACATCGCGGCGGCCCGGCTGGTTGAATTCCTCGATTGGACGTTTCAATAACAGTGAAAGGAATATCATAGCGAGAGGCGGCCCTCACTGTTTATTACCATCACCCTGCAGTCTTATTCAGCGTGTTGGGAAGCCACTGCTGCTCTTGTTCAAGTGAAAATAAATGGAGAGTGTTTAGTTTTGCTTCAAATCAGCAGAAGTGAGAGTAATGCGCTTGTCATAATAGAGTAAATAGCAAGTGTTAATCTTAAACCAGTGGCAAAAATCAAGTGAATCATGTCACGGCTAAATTTCAAGCAAATTATGTTATTAACGGTATTTGAGTTAAGTGCTTTAATCAGTGTTGTGTTTGTTTTCTCGCTAGTAATTTCATTACTTCTTCGCATAGCAATAGTGAGGTATTCAAAATATGGTGAAAAACACTCAGGTGACTTGAAGTTCCGCTCTCAGACCCCCAATTTGGTCAATTTTCAAAATTGTCCATGATGGAATTGCCACGCCCCCCGTGCTCCGCTGAGACCACTCCCGTGAGGAGCCAAGATTCCGTGCGTTCCCCACCTGTGTTAACCCTTTGTACTGACTCCATGTTCAGTCAAGTCTGAAGAAGGCTCACCGAAAACAGGTTGACAATTTATTCGTTGACAGTTGTCAAAAAACAAGGCAAAACAGGCGACGGAGGGACAATTCTGGATCCAGGGTCGTCAAAACAACGGCTACATAGAAATCTTCAGTCTTTTTGAAAGCTGCGGTGGAGTGGGCCGGGCCAAAGGTGTGGCTGGGTGTTGTCTTTGGATCATCCCTCTGTGGCCGGTTAGGTTCATGCGTCATCCTTCGTGGCTGGGACGTGGTTGCCACAGCGACCGACGCCGGTCTTGACGTCCCAAGCGCCCGCTATCAACTTGTTATCCTGGCTGGGCGAGATGCTACTTGTTTTAGGACAGAGCGCCCTGCTCTTTGTCCTGGAGTGGCCGGGAGAACTGATTGCGAGAGTTGGTGCGTCAATCTTGCTTGTGACGCACACATTGGGCTTCTGTGATTAGATGGCTTTGTGTATCTATTCTGCTTCTTTTCATTAAACTATGGTGTAAGTGCTACTTATTTTATATTAGGTGTGTTAGAGTAGTACAAACAGTCCTACAGTACATATGAGAAACTATACTATTCCCTGATTGATTATATTCTGTGTGTTAGAGTAATGCAAACAGTTATATGGTGTGTGCGAGTAAGGTAACTATTCCCTTCATCCGATATGCATGTGTGATACATCATTGGAAAGCTTATAATCTCAATTTTCTGGGGAAAGAAACATTTTGAACAGGAGGGCATTTAAAAAAATAAAAAATAAAAAAATGTGTTTTTTAAACAGGAAAACCCTATCTGGAGGTGAGAGCACGCGAGAGCAGAATTCCAGACGCCATGACTTTAACGAGATATTATCACGTACTTACCTTGTTTCGATCCAAAAACTCCATGTAGCACGTATCACGGACTGTCAAGACACAGCTGTGAATGGCCACAGCTGGATTTTTGCGGGGATTTTATGGGTGAAACATGGTAATATAACAAGGGTCGCGATGCAGACAAATCAAGGAGTGGTCGAGATTTTCTTTTTTTTTTTTTTTTTTTTTGTCAATTTTTCTTTGTTTGGATCGATTATGTATCATCTAACATATCGGAGAAAATGCGACAGTAACAAAAAAAAAAATACAATTAAGCAATAGTTATGAGGTAGATATCCGTGACTTTTTTTACAGACACCATTTTTTTCATTGTGACGTCATTTGTTTAACAGTTTAAAGTATGCGAGTGAATAATTTTTTAAAGTTGTTTTATTTTTTTTAAACGAAATATTAGACATTAATTAATGATTCTACGTTCATTAACTCATTCACTCCCAGCCATTTTCACCGGAGCAAGGCCCTTCGCTCCCGGCCGTTTTACTGGATTTTGACTCATGTTGCAAGGCCCACAGAAAATTCTTTTCTATTGCTATATAAACATGGAACCCACCAAAAGAAAGATTGGACTCTCTTCTTTCAGCAGAAAAAAAGTTAGTTCATATGTTTTTCCATTCTTTAGAAATCAGCATTAGAAAATAGCTTAGTTTGCGCAATTTTCCAATTTCTGATGAAAAAACGGAGAAATTGAGCTTTTTGTGAAAGCATACATTTCAAATATAATTTTGACTTATACACAGCTATTTTTTGCTTTAGTTACATCCCAAACATCTGAGTAATGTTGTCTTTTTAGAAAATAAGACAAAGAACAAGACAAATAGAGCAAAGTAACAATTTGTTTACACATAATTATTGAACTGTTGAACTATTTGCGCACATAACAACGGGGACGGCTCTCAGCTGCTCCCGGCTGAATGAGGTGGCTCCCAGTAATCTGATGAGTCCGGATCAAGATCGGTCTCACATTTTTCATCATCTTCATCGTTGGTTTCAACCTCGGGTTAAGGAGTAACGCAACGTGAGCTCCGCAGAACGCATGTGGAACCTGACGCTGCTGTGGACGTCACCGTCTGTCTCATCAAGATTTTTTTTAATCCTTCTTTGACGATGGTTTCGTTTTCTTTTCAAAACACTCCCCCAGTGTCGTTTGCCTTTTTTTCCCCGATCGTTCCCCACATTTTTCTCAAATTCTCACGCGTCTTCAAAAGATCCCTCCAACTTCCGTTTCCTGACTATTTTTCTTCACTTCCTTTCTTGGCCCGAGATGAGGAGATGGGTTCTTACCAGTTGCGCTACTGACCTCCAGTGACCAGTTTTATTGCTTTAAAATGGGTTTCGAGCTTTGTGCATTATATTTTAGATAAATCGGAACCTATAGATGCCTCTTGTACAAAAAAAAAAAAAAAAAAAAAAAAAAAACCAAAAGATGTTAAATACATTTTTGGGACACTGAAGCAATTAAAAATAGAACGTATTTATACGTTTCTGGGAACAAATAAGTAATAACAAAAGTTAAATATAATTAATTACCTGTCGCGCGACGTCTGTAAACGGGAGTTTCCAGGGTAAAACTGACAGATTAAAAATAGTTTGGTGCTTTATGCGCCATGAATCTGCTATGGCAACATATAGACATATTGTTCTATCAAACACAACAGTTGTTTTGGCTTAAAATACAGCAGTTTCTTTTAAAGATTAGTGCAAGAACAGAAACTGCTTTTTCAGTCTTGTCTGTGTTTTCCGCCATATGCAGATGTACCAAGTCAGGGGTGTCATAGGCCTTGTTCAGAGTGGCAGCCGAAATCAGATTTTTAGCTCATCCAGATTGCAACTGGGTGGCTCTTTTGTAGTCTGAAAAGTCACAGAGCATAGAAATGGGGGTTTTGTGTGTTGGATTGACACAAAATCCGGAAGGTAGCTTCGTATCAAATACGGGCAAGACGCTTCTCAGTTTGAACAGCTCAGATGGGTTTTGGCTGTCCGTGACATTAGTGTATGCTGGATGACGCCTTTGTTGCCACAGCAACCTGTCAGGTGTGTCAATAATGTGGCCTAGTCTCAATAGGCCTAGATCTGATTTACACTTGCGAAAAATTCTGTGAACAGTCAGCCCTAAAAATCAGATCAGAGGAGGAATCTGATTGGAACCACATGCCTGCAATCTGAATCCAGCTGAATGCATTTTTGCCACAAGCCATATTGTTGTCATGGTTTCCTTTCCAAGGGCCTTTAACACTGGAAGTCCAGGGGTTTTTTTGGCTGTAAAGAAATACCAGAAAGGTATCAAATGACCCCAATACCAAACTGACTTCTTTGCTTTGTCAAACAATCGACCACTCAAACAAGCAATCAAGCAGCCTAGGTGTGAAGGGGGTGTTTCACTCTGGATAGCTGCAATTAGCATCTTGAACATTTGCAAATCCAGACTTGTTAACTCCTGGGTCCGTGTAAAAATGATGAGAGGGCCATGTGGTATGAAACTAGACTCGCATCCAGAGCTGCAGCTAAACCAGACTGTCTACATTTTAGAAAATTGAGTGTTAGAACATCTAGGACAAATCCCAACAAGCAACTTTACTTGTCTTGACAAGTCCTACATTCAGTTGTCAAGGTTCACAGTTTATTATGGTGAAGCACACAATGACCAAAGAACTTTCCACAGCAGCTCAAACAGCTGTTTTGTCACAGCAAACACAAGCTTCGGTAAACAGTATATACGAGGGATCCCCAAACTACGGCCCGCGGGCCGTATACGGCCCACCTCCACATTTGGTCCGGCCCCCTGAACAATACCAGAGACCATTTTAATTTTTTTTTTTTTCCCAATAGTGTTATTTATTTCCTGGCTTTTTTTCTGTGAAGAACCCAGAGAGGGTTATTTGGTTATTATCCGTTTAATTAATACTGTTATTATTATATTATATTATATTATATTATATTATATTATTAGGGCCCGAGCACTGAGCGTGCGAAGGCCCTATTGTTTTGCAAAGGATTATTATTATTATTATTATTATTAGGGCCCGAGCACTAGACGTGCGAAGGCCCTATTGTTTTGCAAAGGATTATTATTATTAGGGCCCGAGCACTAGACGTGCGAAGGCCCTATTGTTTTGCAAAGGATTATTATTATTATTATTATTATTATTATTATTCTTTTTTCAGGGCAAATGAAAATGGCCAATTTGGAGGCCTGAACATGCACGAAAAGTCACCAAAATTTGCACATACGTGCGGCTTTGCGTAAATTTCGATAATCTTGTGTCGTTTTGAAAAAATGTCAAAAAATGGCTCAGTGGCGCCCCCTTGACCCTTAAAATTTTCAAAAAGGCCTCTCCTCTCAGGTTTTCAACGTAGAGCAATGAAATTTGGGGAGTAGATACCTTATGCCTAACTGTTCAAAAAAGCCTCTTGCACCCATATTCCAAATCCAACAGGAAATCGGATATTTTGGATCAAATGTGAAATTTTTATCGGTTCACAGTTGGAGTTTACATTTGGAGGCCTGAACATGCACGAAAACTCACCAAAATTTGCACATACATGCAACTTTGCGTAAATTTTGATAATCTACAAAAAAATTTAACAAAATGGCTCAGTGGCGCCCCCTTGAAATTTTCAAAAAGGCCTTTCCTATTAGGTTTTTTCAACGTAGAACGATGAAATTTGGCGAGTCGATACATTGTGCAAAACTGCTCCAAAAAGTCTCTTGCACCCATATTCCAAACCCAACAGGAAGCCGGAAATTTTGGATCAAATGTGAAATTTTATCGATTTACATTTGAGACCTTGTCGCTGAAGAAAATAGTTGGATCGTCTTCAAAATTGGTCAGACTATTCAGGAGACATATGAGATCTTAAGTTTTCAAAATGGTGAGTTTTCACTCAAGGGTCTGACCTGGGCGTGGTCCCAAAGTCGGCCATTTTTGGGCAAAATACCAAATTCAGAAAATGATTAAAAACTCCGTGATACAACGTTCAATCTTTTTCATTTCTAGCATGTATATGAGATATCCCAGCCTGAACACGACTGCATTGAAATATTACCCATTAGGCCTGGCGCCCCCTAGTGGGAACAGGAAATGGCCTTCTTTACGAGACCGGCTCCTCCTCCAAGGGAAAAAAATCTATTGACCTCAAACCTGTTTCAGGGGAGCCTCAAGACATGTGTTCAGGTCCCTGATGAAAAATATTGAGGTTTCGTTGAAGCGGAGAGGTCCAAACTGGAAGTGAAAATGACCGTCAACAATTTGTCTCGCCAAAAATTTTGAACAGTCATAACTCGGCAGATATGCAACATATCTGCGCCAAACTTTCCGTGTTTGTTGAGAGTCATACCCTGAAGGTTCTTGTAGGGGTCATTTGCATCAACTCTACAGTGCCAACTAGTTGCAACAGAAAGAAGTTTTAAAAAAGGCCTTTCCTATTGGGTTTTTTCAACATGGAGCAAGGAAATTTGGGGAGTAGATACCTTATGCAAAACTGCTCCAAAAAGTCTCTTGCACCCATATTCCAAATCCAACAGGAAATCGGGTATTTTGGATCGAATGTGAAATTTTCATGGGTTCACAGTAAGAGTTTACATTTGGAGGCTTGAATATGCATAAAAACTCACCAAAATTTGCACATACATGCGGCTTTGGATAACGTTCGATAATCTTGCAACGTTACGAAACAATTTAAGAAAATGGCTCAGTGGCGCCCCCTTGAAATTTTCAAAAAGGCCTCTCCATTTAGGTTTTTCTAACATAGAGTGATGAAATTTGGAGAGTCAAAACTTTGTGCAAAACTGCTCCAAAAAGTCTCTTGCACACACATTCTAAATCCTACAGGAAATCGGGTATTTTGGATTGAATGTGAACTTTTTATCGATTTACAGTGTGCACATTTTACACCTTGGCACCTAGGGAATTAGTTTGATCATTCTCAAAATTGGTGAGACTGTTCATGAGGCATATGAAATCTTAAGTTATAAAAATGGTGTGTTTTCATTCACGGGCCTGACCTGGGCGGGGCGCCAAATTCTTCCATTTTTTCGGCAAAACACCGAATTCGGAAAATGACTGATAACTCCCTCATACAACGTTCAATCTATTTTAAATCTGGCATGTGTGTGAGGTATACCAGCCTGAGCAGGACTGGATTGAAAATTTACCATTTGTGCCTGGCGCCTCCTAGTGGGAACAGGAAATGCCCTTTTTTACGGGACACACTCCTCCTCTAAAGGGAAAAAATCAATCTACCTCAAACCTGCATAAGGGAAACCTTAAGACCTGTCTTCAGGTGCCTGATGAAAAATATTGAAGTTTCGTTGAAGCGGAGGGGTCCAAACAGGAAAGTGAAAATGACTGTCAACAATTTTTCTCTCCAAAAACTTTGAACAGTCAGAACTCGGCAGATATACAAGATATCTGCGCCAAACTTCCCGTGCTTGTTGAGAGTCATACCCTGAAGGGCCTTGTAGGGGTCATTTGCATCAACCCTACAGCGCCAACTAGTGGCGATAGAAAGTCACTCGTTTTTCCAAAACATGTCCAGTTCTTTTCATGTTGGTCATTGTAGTTTCAAGACCTATTAAAATACTTTTTTACGGCCCATGTCCACGTGTCTCTGTCTGTTGCCGTGACGACCCTTTGTTCGCCATTTAAAGGAAATATTTTTTTTCAGAGACTCAGGGAGCTTATAGAGCCACAATAGTTGGCACACTTGGTCGAATTGGCCCAGTTAGAAGATTAATTTTGGTTTTGAATAAGGGCTTGGCTGCACAGCTCAGTAGTGGCTCCTTTTTTGTAGTACTCTCTCCAATAGGGGTTTTTATCTCTTGGGTGTGGGAATGTAAATAGGCGACTTTCGAGCATGTTAGGTTCTAATGAGATGATTAGAGAGGAGGATCTGCCACCACCCTGACCTGCACACAGTCCGAGTTGCGTGACGTCCGAGTTGCGCTAGATTGCGAGGGCCCGTTCAGTCCTGCTTGCAGGCCTAGTTATTATTATTATTATTATTCTTTTTTCAGGGCAAATGAAAATGGCCAATTTGGAGGCCTGAACATGCACGAAAAGTCACCAAAATTTGCACATACGTGCGGCTTTGCGTAAATTTCGATAATCTTGCGTCGTTTTGAAAAAATGTCAAAAAATGGCTCAGTGGCGCCCCCTTGACCCTTAAAATTTTCAAAAAGGCCTCTCCTCTCAGGTTTTCAACGTAGAGCAATGAAATTTGGGGAGTAGATACCTTATGCCTAACTGTTCAAAAAAGCCTCTTGCACCCATATTCCAAATCCAACAGGAAATCGGATATTTTGGATCAAATGTGAAATTTTTATCGGTTCACAGTTGGAGTTTACATTTGGAGGCTTGAACATGCACGAAAACTCACCAAAATTTGCACATACATGCAACTTTGCGTAAATTTTGATAATCTACAAAAAAATTTAACAAAATGGCTCAGTGGCGCCCCCTTGAAATTTTCAAAAAGGCCTTTCCTATTAGGTTTTTTCAACGTAGAACGATGAAATTTGGCGAGTCGATACATTGTGCAAAACTGCTCCAAAAAGTCTCTTGCACCCATATTCCAAACCCAACAGGAAGCCGGAAATTTTGGATCAAATGTGAAATTTTATCGATTTACATTTGAGACCTTGTCGCTGAAGAAAATAGTTGGATCGTCTTCAAAATTGGTCAGACTATTCAGGAGACATATGAGATCTTAAGTTTTCAAAACGGTGAGTTTTCACTCAAGGGTCTGACCTGGGCGTGGTCCCAAAGTCGGCCATTTTTGGGCAAAATACCAAATTCAGAAAATGATTAAAAACTCCGTGATACAACGTTCAATCTTTTTCATTTCTAGCATGTATATGAGATATCCCAGCCTGAACACGACTGCATTGAAATATTACCCATTAGGCCTGGCGCCCCCTAGTGGGAACAGGAAATGGCCTTCTTTACGAGACAGGCTCCTCCTCCAAGGGAAAAAAATCTATTGACCTCAAACCTGTTTCAGGGGAGCCTCAAGACATGTGTTCAGGTCCCTGATGAAAAATATTGAGGTTTCGTTGAAGCGGAGAGGTCCAAACTGGAAGTGAAAATGACCGTCAACAATTTGTCTCGCCAAAAATTTTGAACAGTCATAACTCGGCAGATATGCAACATATCTGCGCCAAACTTTCCGTGTTTGTTGAGAGTCATACCCTGAAGGTTCTTGTAGGGGTCATTTGCATCAACTCTACAGTGCCAACTAGTGGCGACAGAAAGAAGTTTTAAAAAAGGCCTTTCCTATTGGGTTTTTTCAACATAGAGCAAGGAAATTTGGGGAGTAGATACCTTATGCAAAACTGCTCCAAAAAGTCTCTTGCACCCATATTCCAAATCCAACAGGAAATCGGGTATTTTGGATCGAATGTGAAATTTTCATGGGTTCATAGTAAGAGTTTACATTTGGAGGCTTGAATATGCATAAAAACTCACCAAAATTTGCACATACATGCGGCTTTGGATAACGTTCGATAATCTTGCAACGTTACGAAACAATTTAACAAAATGGCTCAGTGGCGCCCCCTTGAAATTTTCAAAAAGGCCTCTCCATTTAGGTTTTTCTAACATAGAGTGATGAAATTTGGAGAGTCAAAACTTTGTGCAAAACTGCTCCAAAAAGTCTCTTGCACACACATTCCAAATCCTACAGGAAATCGGGTATTTTGGATTGAATGTGAACTTTTTATCGATTTACAGTGTGCACATTTTACACCTTGGCACCTAGGGAATTAGTTTGATCATTCTCAAAATTGGTGAGACTGTTCATGAGGCATATGAAATCTTAAGTTATAAAAATGGTGTGTTTTCATTCACGGGCCTGACCTGGGCGGGGCGCCAAATTCTTCCATTTTTTCGCCAAAACACCGAATTCGGAAAATGACTGATAACTCCCTCATACAACGTTCAATCTATTTTAAATCTGGCATGTGTGTGAGGTATACCAGCCTGAGCAGGACTGGATTGAAAATTTACCATTTGTGCCTGGCGCCTCCTAGTGGGAACAGGAAATGCCCTTTTTTACGGGACACACTCCTCCTCTAAAGGGAAAAAAATCAATCTACCTCAAACCTGCATAAGGGAAACCTTAAGACCTGTCTTCAGGTGCCAGATGAAAAATATTGAAGTTTCGTTGAAGCGGAGGGGTCCAAACAGGAAAGTGAAAATGACTGTCAACAATTTTTCTCTCCAAAAACTTTGAACAGTCATAACTCGGCAGATATACAAGATATCTGCGCCAAACTTCCCGTGCTTGTTGAGAGTCATACCCTGAAGGGCCTTGTAGGGGTCATTTGCATCAACCCTACAGCGCCAACTAGTGGCGATAGAAAGTCACTCGTTTTTCCAAAACATGTCCAGTTCTTTTCATGTTGGTCATTGTAGTTTCAAGACCTATTAAAATACTTTTTTACGGCCCATGTCCACGTGTCTCTGTCTGTTGCCGTGACGACCCTTTGTTCGCCATTTAAAGGAAATATTTTTTTTCAGAGACTCAGGGAGCTTATAGAGCCACAATAGTTGGCACACTTGGTCGAATTGGCCCAGTTAGAAGATTAATTTTGGTTTTGAATAAGGGCTTGGCTGCACAGCTCAGTAGTGGCTCCTTTTTTGTAGTACTCTCTCCAATAGGGGTTTTTATCTCTTGGGTGTGGGAATGTAAATAGGCGACTTTCGAGCATGTTAGGTTCTAATGAGATGATTAGAGAGGAGGATCTGCCACCACCCTGACCTGCACACAGTCCGAGTTGCGTGACGTCCGAGTTGCGCTAGATTGCGAGGGCCCGTTCAGTCCTGCTTGCAGGCCTAGTTTACTTTTGTTCCGTGAAGAAACCAGAAAGGATTATTTGATTGTGACTTTCTGAAAAACAATTTTTAAAATAAAGTTAGGCACTCCTGCAATCGTCACACCTTTTTTGTTACAAACTGACCCCGGCCCCTCATCCGATAAGGGAAAAGTTATGTGGCCCTAACAGGAAAAAGTTTGGGGACCCCTGGTATATACTGTTAAAAGGTTGTCCGCCCGATTGCCTGCCTAAGCGGTCCACTGTCCGACAAAGCCAAGGCAGCCCTGCACTGCAAACACTCAAGATGCTAATTGGAGCAATCCAACCCTGTGGTTTTGCGAGTGTGAATGGGAATGACTCATGAGGACCTCAGTGCTCACAAAAGATATGCTGATTAGAGTCAGATGACCCTTCTCTGGTTATAAAAGTGATTTGTATCAACTGATCCACCTTTGGCAGTTCTTGTGTTAAGTCTGCCAACTCGAGATTATCATGGTCAATCGAATAATCAACAACTGATCGATGATCAAATGAATCATTTTGACACCCGATGAATGGTTGTGAGACTAATTTGACCAAAAATGGTACAGTGGTACCTCGACAATTAAAAGTCGTTGCAGGACCTGGTTAGTGTGTCGAAATGTTCGTATGTCGAGAGGGACGTCTGCAAAGCAATACATTATAATTCAATTAATCTGTCCCTCAGCCCAATTACATATTGCAAAACAAATAAATTATAAATAAATTGGAAATTTTAAAAAAGCGTATTTGTCACCTTATAGCAGGGGTCAGCAACCCTGGTCCTCGAGTGCCACTATCCAGCTTGTTTTTCATGTCTCCCTCCTTTGACACACCTGAATCAAATGATCAGCTCATCAGCAAGCTCTGCAGGAGCCTGATAACGATCATGATTATTTGATACAGGTGTGTTAAAAGAGGGAGACATGGAAAACAAGCTGGATAGTGGCACTCGAGGACCAGGGTTGCTGACCCCTGCCTTATAGAGTTAGCTTCTGTAGCTGGGGGTCGGACCACCAAGGCCGCTGGTTTTGGCTGCCACCAAACTCACCACGTACCCGATCTCTTTGGCCCCTACCACTGCTTGGTCCCTGTACGACTGGTGTCAGGTTTTGGTCCGCATTCTTGGGAGTAAGTCAAATATGTTCCCAGTGAGGGTTAGACTCCGCCAAGGTTGCCCTTTGTCACCTGATTATGTTCATAGCTTTTATGGACAGAATTTCTAGACACACTCAACACATTGAGAGGGTCTAGTTCGGTGGCATAAGCATTGCATCTCTGCTTTTTGCAGATGATGTGGTGCTGTTGGTGTTAGGGTTTGCTGGGAATAGGACCACATAGCAGACAAGGAAGAATGTCAGTAATTAGTTGCAAGGTTTATTGACAGGTGCGCGCACGAGGGTCGCAGCAGTGCATATGCATGCTGGGTAGTAGGGGTGTGCCATCTTAGGCACCCCACGATTCGATTACGATTCAGGGTGCTACGATCCGATTATTTATCGCTATTATCGCAGTTATCGATGCATCGTACATTACTACTTAATACAGTAGCCAAACAAATTTATGTCCATTATTTATTTAAAATATCCTAATGATTCAACAGGAACGATGGAAACATTCCCATACAACAAAAAGCTGCCCTTAAGCTGCATCTTTATTTTATTTATTTATTTATTTTACAAGAAAGTGCAAAAACATTAACCATTTTAAAGGAAGTACTTTTTGCTCTCAACAATACAATAAAATTTACACAGGTGGAATGAATTCTACATTTTCTGGAAACAAAGTGTCTTTAGAAATAAGACTTCTTTTAACCAATATACTTTGTTTTCACAGAATTCTGTGCTATTTCGCATGTTTGTAGTGTTACTGCTGTACTTAATCGTGGTTTTACACGTTCTGCATATGAAATACACATTAGTGAATTAGCTTATTAGCTTAGCGCTCGGCGCTAACTATTAACACCTCAAAAACAACAACAGTAAAGGCTAAACAGTACAAGAGGGTCCGTGTACTCACCTCTTTTAGATGCACACGGGTGTTAGCAACACACTCAGGACATTTTTCAACTGACATGCCTAAAAACTACTGCTGGACATCTAAAAGACAAGCAGCAACGAACTATCTATCTTCCCTTCTTGCTCTAAAAAAATAGTGTGACAACCGGGTTGCGCTCCTCTCTCATACACAAATGTATTTTCCAGTCTTTTAACACTTCTGGCAGTGCAGGAATTGAGTCCCTGGCGGCGCATTGTGTTACTGATAGTAGCCTTTTTTACTGTGGTCCCAGCACTCTGTAGGTCATTCACTAGGTCCCCCCGTGTGGTTCTGGGATTTTTGCTCACAGTTCTTGTTATCATTTTGACGACACGGGGTGAGATCTTGCATGGAGCCCCAGATCGAGGAAGATTATCAGTGGTCTTGTATGTCTTCCATTTTCTAATAGTTGCTCCCACAGTTGATTCCTTTACACCAAGCGTTTTACCTATTGCAAATTTAGTCTTCCCAGCCTGGTGCAGGTCTACAATTTTGTCTCTGGTGTCCGTCGACAGCTCTTTGGTCTTGGCCATAGTGGAGTTTGGAGTGTGACTGACTGAGATTTTGGTCAGGTGTCTTTTATACCGATAATGAGTTAAAACAGGTGCCATTAATACAGGTAACGAGTGGAGCCTTGTTAGACCTGGTTAGAAGAAGTTAGACCTCTTTGACAGCCAGAAATCTTGCTTGTTTGTAAGTGACCATATACTTATTTTCCACTCTAATTTGGAAATAAATTCTTTAAAAATCAAACAATGTGATTTTCTGTTTTTTTTTGTCTCTCATGGTTGAGGTTTACCCATGTTGACAATTACAGGCCTATCTAATCTTTTCAAGTAGGAGAACTTGCACAATTGGTGGTTGACTAAATACTTATTTTCCCCACTGTAGCTTTGCTGCCATCTACTGGCAATTTTGAATTACTTACATTGTTGAAAAGTCTAGATTTCACGATATAGCTGCAAGAATTGGACCATTTCGAACCCTGAAGACCGCTGTATATGCAACGTCAATGTCCAACTCTCATCGTCTTTATAAATGCGAATCTTTCAAGCATTCTCTGCCATTGACGGCTATAGACGTCCAATCAAATTCCACTGGTAGGCCTAGCATCAGATTATTTCAAGTTATTTTCAGGATTTGTTTTGAGGATAGTTGCCTTGTTACGTGACACAAACCCCCGTTTCTGCTAAACAGTCGAGTCATTTAGTCGGTTTCTGTTTCAGTCTTTTTTAAACTTCAGGCTATTAGCGCCATAGCAGAGTATTCCATCCCGCCTCATTTTTCCGCTCATGTCCCACCGTGGCAGATAGGAAAGTGGGCTCTGTTGTTATCTCCAATTTTCTATTTTCAGCAGCGAATTAATGAGACATGTCTGGTTCTTTGCGCTTTATTTTGTTTTCCTCATGACAAATTGCGCGGCGAATGACGGCGAAATCACACGAGGGGCACGGCGACGTGCCCATGTCACTGTGGGAAATGTAATGTTTATTTTTTGACAGATATCACAGTGAACGACATCCTCTGGCAGCTTCATAATCACTTGAGGAAAATTAATCAGTGTTTGTGCTCCCATTTGAAGACACTTCAGTCTGTATTTTCTTGTTGTTATCAACTCCTGTCAAGCTGAGCTACGCATTTGGAAAATGACTTTTAAACAGCGCAAAGGAACAAACACAACGTGTCCAGGTCATTAAATAGCTCTGGAATGCTGTCACCATTCAACAACACAGTATAGCGCTAATACTGTATTTTTGCGAAAACACTAGCTTTGCTAACAACCGTTTTTCTTTGACGCTAATTTGTATAAAAGAGTAATTAACCCGTCGACTACTGCGACCCAAACAAACAAACAAAAAAATCAAAGTCAACCTCCCGTTGACAATCATCAACGAAAACGATTTGTATGACAGATCCTTTGAAGTACTGAGGATTCTCGCTCGACAATTGCGTTTTGACATTCAGGTCAGCCCCAAATGCTGCACAATCAAATGCAATTATGCACTCTTAAAGAGAAACACTTCCCCGGTGATGCAGACTTATAATGTGGCAAAGAAAAATCGATGACAGAAATAAACACCACAGCAACATTCCCAACAGATAATATAATCCACACGGAGTGAACTTAACACACTCGAATAGCGATGTATGTCTATTTTGGTCTACACAAGAAGTATTATCAAGCGCGTGTGATCTACTCCTCGTAAATAAAAGCGGGAAAGAAATACAGGGATAACATCAACGCCCAAAAAAAAAAAAAAGTATCACCTCCAGTACGTAACTGTCAATCATTCCTTTTCATCAACTAGCAAGAAAGTATTCAGAGATAACTATAAGAATGTTCTTTTTTTTTTAAGATTAAAAAAGTCTAACATAGACTGTTCAATTGAAAATAACTGTTATTTACTAAAGCCAGGAATAATTTGGGCAACATTTCTATAGGAATTGTTCTTTAGTTCTGAGCTAAAATCTGAGCTACGCTTGAGTTTCATCTGAGATACGAATCTGAAGTCTGATGATTTCTAAGGTCACACATTTAGTGATTAAAATTTTTGTACAACAATTCTTTTGAGCTTTTTGACTGATTTTTCAAGACTACAGAATATCGTGTTCTATAATCATCGGCTATACTTACACTGCTGTCCAAAAGTATTGGCACCCCTGCAATTCTGTTAGATAATGCTTAATTTCTCCCAGAAAATGATTGCAATTACAAATGTTTTGTTAGTAATATCTTCATTTATTTTGCTTGCGATAAAAACACACAAAAGAGAATGAAAAAAAAAAATATCATTATCATTTCACACAAAACTCAAAAAAGGGCCTGAAAAAAGTATTGGCACCCTCAGCCTAATACTTGGTAGCACAACCTTTAGACAAAATAACTGCGAACAACTGCGCAGTATCCATCAGTGAGTTTCTTACAAAGCTCTGCTGGAATTTTAGACCATTCTTCTTTGGCCAACTGCTTCAGGTCTCTGAGATTTGAAGGGTGCCTTCTCCAAACTGCCATTTTCAGATCGCTCCACAGGTGTTCTATGGGATTCAGATCTGAACTCATTGCTGGCTACTTTTGAAGTCTCCAGTGCTTTCTCTCAAACCATTTTCTAGTGCTTTTTGAAGTGTGTTTGGGGTCATTGTCCTGCTGGAAGACCCGTGAACTCTGAGGGAGACCCAGCTTTCTCACACTGGGGCCCACACTATGCTGCAAAATTTGTTGGTAGTCTTCAAACTTCATAATGCCATGCACACGGTCAAGTAGTCCAGTGCCAGAGGCAGTGAAAGCAACCCCTATACATCAGGGAACCTCTGCCATGTTTTACTGTGGGGATGTATTTTCTATGAAGGCCTCGTTTTTTTTTCCTGTAAACTCTCTGTTGATGCCTTTTCCCAAAAAAGCTCTACTTTAATCTCACCTGACCAGAGAACCTTCTTAGAAAACGTTTTTGGCTTTCTCAGGTAAGTTTTGGCAAACTCCAGCCTGGCTTTTTCATGTCTCTGGGTCAGAAGTGGGGTCTTCCTGGGTATCCTACCATAGAATGTCTTTTAATTCAGACATCGATGGATAGTACGGGTTGACACTGACTC